>NW_017731712.1:0-111168 GCF_001890085.2 Hipposideros armiger
CCAAGCCAGCTCTTAACCATCGCGCCACTCGGCCGGCCCGAAACCGTTGGCCTTGAGCTCTGCGCCCTGGGCTCGCGCTGTGTGAACTGCGGAGTGCGCGAGGGAAGCTGGCGGAAGGCGACCTCACCCACAGTTGCTCCTTTAAGGGTTGTGCCCCTTCCGTTTCTGCCTGATCCGTTCACTCCCAGGTGCTTTCACATGGCTGTTTCTGTATTTTGTCCAGAGCTTATTATTATTGGCAAAAGGATTCATCTGATACAGATTATTCTGTCATTACTCGAATCCAGAAGTCCCAATCAATAAGGGTGTTATAGATAAAAAGACAGGTGACACAGTAGCTTGGTTTGCATGGGACGCAGAATTAGACTGGAAAATGCATTTCCTCTTGTTGTCTTTCTGCACTGAGAGGCCCTGCTTTACATGAAACGGCTCTCAGGGCTGCACGTGTGCTGGTCCCGGGTCACAGACGTGTGGGAGCGCTCGCAGAGCCATCAGAAAGCCGCATGAACCGGATGCGCTCTGGACAGAGCGTGCAGCAGCCTGCTGCGGCGGGCACAGCTGGCCCTTCCTTTGTTCCTTGTGCCCTGCGAGTGAGGGGACGCTGGACGAGCCAGGCTTTCTCCCCAAGGGCGCCCACTTCGCGCCCCACCCTGCAGGCTGCGTGTCAGGCACCAGTTGCCCAGCACACACTTCACGGTCTGTCTGCTGTCTTTCGGCCTCCGGGTCTGTCCGTCCCTCTGTCTCTCGCGCACCCTTCTTACCTGCCCACCATACACCTGTCACTCCACGTCTCCCTGGATGTGGCCTGGCTGTTGGACTCGTCCCCTCGCTGGGCCCACTGGCCTTCTCTGATTTTCCTTTACTTCTCATGTCCAGCCAGTGATGCACAGAAAGGCAGGTGTCAGTGTATTTCCTGGGCGACTTTTGCTGTTTTTTGGGGGGCTATTTGTTGTTAATTTCTAAAGCAGAGGAATTAAACATTTTCTCCACTAAAAATACTAAGTTGCCTTTTTACCCTGCACCATCGATTCTGTCCCCTGGCAGGAAAAACAAAAGATGGCTTCCTGCCCGCCAGCCCCTCCCTAGCTCCTCCTGTGCGTCTGATGTTATGATAATGAACATGATATAATAGAATTCACTTTTCTTTGTCTTCTCCCATAAATGTCCTTTGTCCGCCTGGAGGCTATTCACCCGCTCTCCTGTCACTCTCCCCAGCGTACTTCTTAGGAAGCAAAAAAGAGAAAGTCCGGTCTGCCCATTATTGAGGGGGCAGCTTCCTTTGTGTGGCGCCCGGCCCCTCCCCAGGGGCTCTGCTTCCTGTCGGGCTGGCGGTGAGAGTTCCTGCCTAAACCCAGAGCTGCCGGGATGAAGGAAACCTGGGTTTAGTTTTTCACCCTGCTGCTCTCTCCCCCCGGCCCCCCCCCATCTTTACTTTTTCTGCAGGACTGTTGCATTTTCCTGTTAAACATCTATTCGTGCGTTTGATTCACTTTCTTTTCTTTCTCCGCAGGTTTTGCATGCAGAAATGCGTTAGCCTGGTGCCTGGAGTCACACTGGACCTGATAGAAAAGTGAGTACGGTGGTGAGGGCGTGGCTTCCTGGGTGGAAGGGGGCGGGGAGATGCGTCTCGCTTTTCCCGTTTGGTTCTCAGAAGGGCTTCTGCCAGCAGGATGCCTCCCTCCATGTGGGTCTGCTCTTTTGAGTTTGGATGGTTGCATTGATGCTCAGCCTGGGACAAAGCTCAGTGCCGGGCCAGGTTAAAAGAAAAAGAATAAAACGCTGAAGCCTTTTCACATGTAACGCCTCCCAGCGCTGAGCCAGAGCAGAGACCTGTCCTCCACGTGCAGGTCATCTCCGTCCCACGCGCAGTGGTCAGTGAGGGCGCGGGTTCATGTCTGTTGGACACGCGTCCATCCATGTTCCCTCGGCGTGTGGTGACACACAACACCGGTAAGCAGTTGCCTGCCTGCGTCTCCTCACAAAGCTGCTCCAGGCGCGCACACACTCTAGTTCTCTGCCATCGTGAGCGGGGTGCGGTCTGCTGACAGACAGCTCTAAGCGTGCTTCGAAAACCCTTACAGATGCTGAACACAGCGTCATTATCAAGAAATGTCACTTGGAAAAGAGTTTTTTAAAATAAGAAAGGACTAGGTCTGTGTGGTCGGCCAGCCTGTTTGGTTGCTTCCTCGACAAGATTCCCATCAACCCCCTTCTCCGGTCTCTGCTGGGCTCCATCTCTGGGTCTTCTGTCCTTCCATTTCTAAGTTAGGGTGCACTCCATCACCGTACGTATAGGGCCATCTACATAATTTCTCAAGGAAACCACGACCTTAAGATTTCACGGCTACATTTTATCACGGTTGCGTTGCTTCTCACCTGTTCAGACCATTCCTGGTTTGAAATTTCTTTGATGCTGTTTTAGTTTGTTCCCTGTGAAAATCTCCAGAGCCCCTGCGAGTGGGCTGAGCTGTGTTCCTCCTCTCCCATCAGGCAAGGCGGGCAGCACAAAGCTCGCTGCCAGCCGCACCTCCCTGTCCCTGTCCATCCAGGATGGCCGGCTGTGTGCTGTCCTGGACCCTCCCGGTCACTCAGCACAGGTCCCCCACCCCCCGCCCCCGCTGTGTCCTGTTGTTGAGTCACGTGGGCCTAGACAGACAGCGTTACGTGTGTGCCCTGAGTTCTCAGAGTAAAAAGAGCTTTGGAACTCACATAATTAAAAACATATGTATACTTACAGTCACTTAGATAAGCCCCAGATTTTACCAAAGAGGGACCTGGCGTTCAGTGTAGCCCAGCTTTGTAGGTGGGATTTCCACCTGCAGAAGCGGGGCCGGTCGGGGGCCAGGTCTCTAGATGTCTCTCTGGACCCCTCCCCACACACAGGCCCCCCTCGTCCCCAGACTTTAGTGTCAGGACAACAAGCTTCCATCCTGCCACTTTCTCAGGTTTAAAATGTGCACAGCAACTTGACACCCTCAGCACCATCCACCAAAGGAAAATGTTGGTAAATTGGGCGTCATCAAAATTTAAAATACTTGCTCTCTGAAAGACCCCACTAAGAGAGGGACAAGTGAAGCTGAGACTTGGAGGAAACGCCTGCGAATCACATAGCTGACCAAGGACTTGTGTCTGGAATACTTGGAGCTTTCTCAGAACTCAAAAGTTAAGAAAAACAACGCAATTTAAAAACTAGACAAAAGCTGCGAAGAGACACTTGACCAAAGAGGACGTAAAGATGGCCAGTCGGCACATGAAAAGGTGCCTGAGTCATTCCCAACATCAGGACACACAAGTTAAGCCTGGAGGTACCACTGCACACCTACCTGGCGGGTTAACTGGAGGAAAAAGGTGACAGCACAAGGGCTGGGGACCTGAGACCGGCGGCACAGGAAGCTCACACTGCAGTCGCAGATGGGGCGGCCGCTCTGGAAGGGGGCAGTTCCTTGTACCTGTAAATACACCTGAACGCATGACCCGGTAAGCCCTCTCCTGGGGGTTTGTCCAGAGGAAAGAAACCGTTCACACAGAAACCCATGCAGGAATGTCTGTCGTCGCCGCATTCAACATCACCCCAAACTGGAAACAACTGAAGTGTCCTTGGGGAAGGGGCGTAAATGCTGGTGTGTGCCAGCAGGAGAGGGGGGCCTCTGATCCCCAGGTGTGGAGAGACGGCTTCCAGCTCTGAAGATGGCACATGGTCCGGTTCCCTCCGTGGGGCATCCTGGAAGAGACAGGCCTGCAGGGTCGGAGGGCACAGGAGTGGATGCCGGGGCTTACCGGGTGGGTGGAGAGCGCATCGCTATAAAGAGCCACCGAGAGGGAATCTGGGGGCGATGGCGTGTTCTGTGTCCTGGTGGTGGATGTGGTTACACATCTGCACACACTGAAGTCGTAGGACTGTCCCCCCCAAAAGCCAATTCACTGTATGACAACTCAGGACATAAAATCAATGCATGATGTGGAGAAAAGCCGTGTGAGAGAGTGTGGGTGGGAAAGGCTGAGGGACGGTCTGGAGGGGGCGGGCGGAAACGGGCGGTGACGCGGAGGGGCAGTGGCCTCCCTCCAATGACGACCTGGCTCTGGTGTTTCTGGGAAGAATCCGTCACTCTCATCATTAAAACTGGTTGATGAGGATTGAAAAATAGAAGAAATACTCGTATATATTAAGATTTTAGTATTTTTCATCAAGCATGATTTTCCTAAACTCTGGTTTGCAGCCACCAGTGTCCTTTCCGGAAACGCGTAGTACTTGTCCCCTCCCCAGCGCTGAGTGACGCTCTCAGCCCAGAAGGCCACACGTTGGCTTCTGAAGGTTAATGTACGTTGTCCCATCTCTTCTGTCCCCGTCTCCATGCCACGTGGGCTGCCACGTCGGTCAGGTGCTGCGAGGTAGAGGGTGTGTGTGTTGATGTAAAAAGAAAAATGCAGCTACCTGTCACTCCCAGCAGGCAGTTTTCAGACTGCGTCCTAAGTGGGGTGGGGGCGGGGAAGGGGTGGTGGAGACACTGGCCGTGGGAGCCGGACAGGCGAGCGGTTCCTGACCTCTCCCTTAGGAGCTACGCTCGCAGGCCCGCCTGGTCACCTCCGTGTCTGTCCCCGTCCGGTGGGGGAGAAGTGAACGGTGCTGGTGGCTCTCGGTGGGAGTCAGCTGCCCCTACCACCAGTGCCCCTGCTGCCCGAAGCTGCAGGCAGATACGTGTTCCCATGGCTTTAGGTTTCAGGTAGGACGAGGGAGGGAAGTGTCTCACACCTGCGCTGCTCACCGCCAGGCGGAGGTTGCCCACGTGGGACTTGCGGTAAAAACAGCCAAGCCCAGCTCTGCCGGTCAGGAGAACCCCAGCTTCAGAGGGCTTTGCGTTTTGGAAAAGCTTCTGGTCCTGACTGACTGGGACAGGCTGCAGGTGTCAGGCTGAGCACACTTCTCCCTCGGGCAGCGAGGACGGAGCCGCGAGGGGCGGGATTGTGTGGTGCTGACGGAGAGGGTGAGAACGAGTCGTCTTAGAAGCTCGGGTCTTGGTTCTGAACGACTTCTTGCGGCGCGTGGACGGGGCCCGAGCCCGTGTTCCCTGAGGACAACTCAGCAAAAGTGGGGCCGTTGCAGCACCGAAATCAGCATTTGCTTCTGAGGCCCCACGTGGCTGCTCCCTGGGTGCCCCAGAGGTCACGCTGGGTGTGGGCGGCTGCATTATGTTTACTGTTTTGTCCGGGACAAATTCCAAACTCTAGAATTCTACACACCGGAAACCAAGCCCCAGCTGAAGGTCTAGCCGACCCCGGTCACCGCTGTTCGTCTGCTTCTAAGGAATGTGAGGGTTTCATTCCCGCCGCTCCGGGAAGATTGCCCCATTTAAAAGAAAATGCTGTGACTCATTTTTTTTTAATATTTAGATTTTTGCACAAGTGTGCTCTGCAGTCTATAGAAAGAAAATTTTCATTAAGCAAATCTGATTTTGCAGTCCTGCCGCTCGGCCGAAATGCAGCCCATCCATGTTTAATGGAGTCTCCTAGGCAGCTGTGCTTTCCGTATTCCGAGAACGTTCCAGGAAAAACGGTCTCATTATTTTCACCCATCTTGTTATCATTTTCTGGAGATTTCTTCTCAAAATACGGAGCCCTCGGTTACAGCTTTGGTTCTGGATTATTCCCCCTGGGCTGGTTGGTCTCACTCACTGCACCGGGGCCTCTTGGGGCTCCGGGGGGCTTGTAACCAGCTCGTCGTAATGTCACCCTGCGTGTCATCGAAGGCCAGTCCCCTGGGAACGCTGTCGGTGACAGTTCAGAGCCACACTGTCCCACCCCAGGTAGAACCTGGAAGTGTTTCTTTTTTAAAAATTTATAAATAGGTGATGTTTGGCAAAGCCACTGAATATTTCAAAATACTTAAGTTTTTTAATGGTTTCAGAGATTTTAATAAAATTAATTGCACAATATTGACAAAGCTGTGGGAATGGTGGTGGGTGAGATCTGAGAGCCCCGCTTCCTGTGACAGTCTCCGGTCCCTTGGCCACGTCTGCGTTAAGCTGACAGAGGGCATAGCTGTGTGGCCATCCCTGTCCTATCTGCACATGGCACGCGTGGGGCCCTCGCCTGCGGAGCTGGGGTACCTCACGTGGGCGTCCAGGGAGCTCGTCTGAACTGACCGTGGGTCCAGGTTAATGGAGGGACGATGTGTTTTTAGTTTCACTTATAGGACCAAACAGAAATCGTGTCTTTTGCTCAATTCCTTGGTCCCGTTCCACTATGTCTTTGGCAGTTCTTTGTCCCGATCAAAATCCCAAGCACTAGGTGGGGGGACCTCGTTAGCCAGGAAGCACCTGAGAGAGTATGTCCATGCTCTGCAGAGACACGTGAACAGACAGATGTTAGGGCCCTGCTGGTGACACACACACATCGCATTAGCGGGGCTGTCGCTGGAAGGGTGGTGAGTTTTGCTGTTTAAGGATTCGGAGCACTTAGTTTTGTGTGTCGTTCTATTCTCGTTTCAGCTCACCACATGGAAATTGTCCCACTTGAGAACCCTTTGTCACCTCTCAGTGTGAAGGTGACTCTGGTCACTGTACCCACCTGACTAGAGTGACAGGTCACAATTCAGAGGTGGAGCAGGGGGAACACAGGCCTGTGTTTGGGGTTTATTTCCTTCAAGTTTAATGGCCTGCAAAACATAAGAGTAGTGACCATCTCATGGCCGGCTGACCGCATCCCTCGCCCTGTTTGTGAAGGTTCGTCCCAGCACGGGGCTACGCCAGGCTGCAGGGCTTGGCGTGAGTGAGTGGATGGCAGGCCCTCGCGTGCTGCTCCCCTGAAGCTGCCCCCACCAGGTGCAGCTCTGCCTGCCGAGGTCTCCAGGGCCAAAGCCCTGTAGAATCCGAGCCTGGCCGCTAGCTGTGGGCGTTAGCTGACAGGGAAGCCGCCTTGCAGGCTGCACGCGGGCGCCTTCAAGTCCAGGGCCCCGGGAGCCGCAGGACCTAGAGCGGTCCAGCGTGCAGGCCTGAGGGTAGCGCCAAGCTTCACCTCCACAGCCTGCCTTTCCAGCCGTCTTCATGACACGAGGGGCCAGTGCCTTCCCCTGCTGCCTCTGGACAACCCGAATCGTGTCACCATCCTCTTTACTGTCACCCAAGAAATAAGCTGCCGACCTCAGGATTGCTGCCTGGTGAATTTACAGTAAATATGGTTTGTTTCAAACAGCTGCCCCCCGGCAACTGCTCAGCTTGAGGTCCCCCAGGATATCAAGTGTTAACCCCTTCCCAGCCTCTGCCACCTTTGTCACGTGTGCAAAACATGCGTTGTTTCCAGTCTCGGCTCCAGACCAGAGAGGAGATGTGGGCGGTGTGCGTGTTATAATTATTTAGCAATCTTTAAAGCTAGGGAAGGAATTTGTTTTCTAATTAAGCTGCTGTGTCTGGAAGTAAATTATAGCGAGCCCTCCTTGAGCACCCCGATTTCTAATTATCTGCGGGAGCCTAGCAGCCTGATGAATAGGCATGTCACCCCTGCCGTACGTATTTATGTTCTGGGTCCTTTGAGAGAGCGGCACTAAGATCCATGCTTGGAAATTAAGGGATATTTTTCAGCCCTGAAACAAAGTAATGAAACACTTAAACAGAGCTAGAAATATGAGGGTACTCAGGAAGCTTCAGGGAACCAGGAAGATGTTGAGCCTCTTCACGAGGCTGCTAGTTAGTATTCTCATCACTGGAGGCGCAAAGCATACCGAGAAATTATTCATAATTAACATCTATTGTGTAAACAGCATATTTTAAATAGCTGGCAATCCAGCGTCTTGAATGAAATGAGTTGCCGTGTCCTGCGCCCGGGGACGCTCGGGGGAGGTGAAGCTGCGCCCGGCTGTGGGGCTGGTTTTGGCCTTGAAGCGTGGGGCATGTTGTTAGCACAGCGTGGCCTCCATCCCTTAGTGCCCTGGCCTCTTCTGGGTCCTGGGGTACAGTGAGGAAGACGGAAGGAGAGACACGCGCTGTGGCTTGAGAACCCAGGGTAATCCATGTGCTCTTCCGGTCAAGAAAGGAGAACCATAATAGGTTGCATTTATCGGGCACCTACTATGTGCCCGGGACTGTGTAAGGGCTCTACTCACATTAGCTCTGCTGTTATCCACATTTGAAAATGGGGAAACTGAGGCACGGGGCGGGAAGCAGCCGGCACGGAGCCCGTGTCGCCTGCCCCACGGCATGCTCTGCAGGACAGCAGGGCAGCAGCCTTTCCCTGAGGGTCAGCGCGGCCGAGGGTCTGCGGGGCTGGCGGCGGTCCCACGGGCAGGCTCCGGTGCTTTGATTAGAATTCACTCCGCTGTCGGGCCGGAATAGTACACATGTATCACGTTGGAAAGGAAAACTATCGAAAGATACCCGTCTTCAAAAAGCACTTTTTTCCCCAACATAAATATGTTATATCGGCTGTTTGAAGGTGAAAAATCAGTAATTCATTAATGCCTGCTAGTCACTGATGAGTAATGATTTACTGGAAGTTAATTTAGACATGACGTGAAGACAACAAAACCCTAGGAGACGGCAGAGTGGAGAGAAAGAGTGACCGGCGGAAGTGGGGGTGCTGTGATGTGACAGGGTAGCAGGTCCTCCCCGGCCACGACCACGGCCACGGTGCAGCCGTCTCTCGGCTGTGCCTCAGAGCGCGGTCCCCGGGCGAGTGGCACTGGGCCAGGGCCGACTCGCCTGCTGGGCGCCTCGTGCCAGTGCCCCTGAGGTCAGAAGGGGTAGGAGGGGTGCCAGGTGCCCTCTGTGTCAGACAGACACTCGTCCTGGCTGCCCATGTGTCCTGCGGAGCCAGGATGATGGAGGCTCAGCTCAGAGATGAAACAGGACAAGCCGCCAGGGAGAGTGGCAGGGGCGCCTGCACACCGCAGGGGGAGCTTCCATTTCCTGCACAGTGGGACCAAAATCCTGGCCTTTGTCGTCAAAACAGGCCCGCACCGCGCGGCACTGACTCATCTCTGGGCCTCCTGGTGTCCTGAGGTCCGTGTGTCTGCAAGTCTGATGGCGACACCGGGCTCTGCAGGCACTTTGCTCGTCGAGAGCAGGCTTCATTCATGGGGCGAGGCTCAGCACCGGCCACCAGTCACCCTGGGGTCGGTCTTTCTGTGGCAGCCTGTCCCCGGAGGACTGGCGGTGCCCGCGGAGACGAGGGTGGCTCGCTCACGCCACGGGAACCAGAGCCTGTCCCATTCTTGTACCTCCCGGAGCAGCGCGCTGCCCGCTTTCTCAGGCCGCTCTTTAGTTCACCTTTCTGTGAGAGCTGCCTGTCTGGCTCCAGCTCTGTGACGTCCCGCTCTGCCTCTCAGCCCCAGGTGCTGGCACTGTTGCACCTGGCGGGGCGGGGACGCCAGCTGCATTTAGCAGTCAGTACTCCCTCGGGTCTGTCCCCTCATACAGGACGTAGCGCGTCCCTGTGTGCCCGGCACTCTCAGAGGCCCCGGAGGGCACTGGCTCTTCCGTCCACACTGCAGTCCGGGAGGAGCTCAGGCATCATCTCCGTCCCAGACTCTGGGCACCAAGACGAGAGGAGGTGAGCGGCTCGCTCAGCGTCCCTGGGAGGTGGCAGAGCCTGTGTCGGTCCCAGTCAGCCCGCTCTCAGAAGTGGACCTCACCCACTCTGGTCCGAGCATGTCCTCTGCTCCGGAAGCAGGACACAGAATGGGGGAGGCGCTTTAAGGAACCGGGGTGTTTGCCGTGAGGATGGCGGGCTGTGAATCCAAGCTGCCTTTCCGGAGCCAGACAGGCTCTTGCGCAGCTTCTCGGGGAGCTCCCGCTCGGCTCCTGTGACAGGAGTGCCCAGGCCGCGGTCTGTCTGTAGATCAGTCTTGACACTGGGACGTCCAAAGAAAACCAGCTCTTCCCGGAAATGGTTCCACGATAAGCGTAGGCTCAGGTGTGCTTCTAAGGGCTTTGGAATCTGCACTGTTAAATAAAGAACAATTTTCCTGGTGTCATGAACATGTTGAATGAGCAACGGGAACCCCCCACCCTCCCGCTCCCTGTGAGTTTCGTTGGCAGCCTCCAGGGGCTCCTCCCGGTACCTGGCTCTGGGGGGCAGCAGTCGTTCCTTCCGTAACAAATTCAGTAAATGGTACTTTACCTGCAGGGTTGTAGTAGCACCTGCTCAGCAGTGAGCTGTGGAAATGGTCACTCCTTTTCTTTCAGAATTTTAAAATCCGTTTTTCTACATTTGCTTCACAAGACAAGCAGGGTCCTGTGCTGTGGGAGCTTAAACACAGAAAGAAAGGGGCCCAAGGATGGCAGCCCTGCGAACGTAAACCATCTGATTTAGACACAGCACAGAGTTTTAAAAATCATTAGGAGACAGCTGTCTGGGTGGGTTTTAAAAATCGATCAGCTTCTTCTGAGTTAGAATTATGAAATTTTCTAACCTCTAATATCTCCCAGGTGCTGCCTTTGATAACCGAGTCGATATCCTTCTGGAGAAATGACCACAAACTTCACTTAAGTCAGTGTGTTTTACACCACAGGTTGTGGTTGACTAGTAGCTGTAAAGTAAATTTGGTGCGTCACAGTCTGCATTAAGAAAGAGGGTGTAAAATATGTTGTCTTCCTGGTGACACGAGTGTTCTTTGGGTCTGTTGTTGAATATGTATATTTACTTGTGGTCGTATATGTGTGCATATCCGGTCACCTTGCAAAATGCATTTCTTACTAGTGATCACAGAAGTCTGAACGCCTCGCGTGTTCATCGGGGGCCTGGACCTGCCGACTCCCTAACTGTCACCCCTTCCTATCTGCAGTCCCCAGCCCCTGTCCAGCCATCAGACTCATGTCGCAGATGGGTTCCTGTAGCCGCCCCTCCTAGAGGTGCTGCTGGCCCGTCTCTCCCCTCCCTCCGCTCTTCTCGGTCAGGAAGCACTGCAAATGGCTTCCGCCACCCTCCTTTCCACCCAAAGCCCGTCCCTTTGACCTCACGCTTTGCCCCTCAGCGAACAGGTCAGCCGGCCCGATTTCCCTTCCGGCCGGAATGAGTCGGACCTTTTGTCATCAGGAAACGTCCCTCTTCCCCCCGATACTGCCTTTGCCATGGGGTTCCCGTGGTGGGATCGTAGCGTAGCTGTAGGGGTGTCACTGGGCCAGCGTTTTCATCCTTACCTGTATTTAAGCAGGTGGCCTTGTATATATTCCTGTATCTTTATACATGTGTAAGGCATCTCTCTTTTGAGCAGCATGTCATTAACTTTTGTTTTTAAATCCAGACTGAAAATTATTGGCTTTAATTGAAGCATCGGGGGGCCGGCCGAGTGGCTCAGTTGGTTAAGAGCTCGCTCAAGCATGTGAGCTCTGAGCAACAGCGGTTCGAGTCCCGGCCCGAGCTGAGCTGCGAACAGGTGGCAGGATGGCTCAGCTAAAAATAACAATAATAATAATAATTGAAGCATCTAGTCTTTTTACATTTAGTGTAATAACTGAGATATTTGGTTTAAATCTATCACCCTGTTTGCTCTCGTTCTCCTCGCCCTGGCTGGTCGGTCACCTCACGTCCTTCCGCATGTGCATGCTGCTCCCGGCACTGGCTGTTTGTTTCCTGGTCAGGGCGCGCTCGAGGCTCTGCGAGCCCCATGACGTGTGTCGTGTATTCGTTATATTTTGTTACAACCCTGTAAAATTATAAGCACCGTTATCAGCTCGCAGGCCATGCACAAAGCAGGCGACTGGCCGGATCTGGCCCTCAGGCAGTAGTTTAGGCGACTCCCCGGCTTATTAAAGTCTAATATAAATTAGCGCTTTTACCACTTCGCGGCAATGTGAGGACCTAAGGACAGGTAGCTCCGTGTGCTCACCCCCGGCGTGTATACCGTTATTGTCATGTTCTAACTCTCCGTAAACGTCAGTAATGTTTCGTCGAGTTAATATTCACTCAGGTTCGCACACTTCCATCTTCTGGTGCTGTCATTCCTGCCAGCGTCTCAGAGCCGCCATCTGATCGGTTTTCTTTACCTAAAGAACTCTCTGCAGTGTGGGTTTCCCGTGAAACATTCGGTTTTTATTGTTTGAAAAATGTCATAATTCCCCCCTTTATTTGTTTTTACATTTTTAAATCAATGTTGTTGAAATATAGCTGACATTCAGTAAAATGAACTCACTTTGATGAGTTTTTACGGATTTTTACACCTTGGAACCACCGTCACACTCAAGATCTGCCCCCAGAGCTTCCTGGCACCTCATCCCCGCAACCCCGGCCCCGCCCCTGGGCTCAGGCAACCGCCGATCTGCTTTTTCTCATCACAAAAAAGCCTCCTCTCTCCCAGGGCTTCGTGTAAGCGGACACGATAGTGTGTCCTTTTGTGTTTGGCTCTTTCTGCCCAGTGCGATGCCTCTGAGATGGGTCCATGTTGGGCGTAGGAGTCGTTTCTTCCTTTTTATTATAAATAATACCTTGCACAGGTCACAGGTTTTTATCCATTCACCTGCTGATGAACATTTGGTTTTTCTGTGTTGGTTTTTATGAACAAGCCGCTACAAACGTGTATGCACAAGTCTTTGTGTGGGAATCGTGTGCCCACCCCTGGATAGATACGCGAGATCTGTCTCACGTATGGTGGCTCACATGGCAAGTGGGAGCTTCACTTTATAGATGCTTCCAGCTGTTTCCAAGCCGCCCCCCGATGTACACCCCCAGCAGCGATGTGGGCGTGCCCGTTGCGCTCCGTCCATGTCAACACTTGGTATCCTTAAGGCTTTTTAATTTTAGCCGTTCTAACAGATGTGTAAAGCTGTGTCCTTGGGGTTTTCATTTGTATTTGCCTAATGATTAATGATGCCGAACAGCTTTTCATGTGCTATTGGCCATTAGTTTATATTGTTTAATAAAATGTATGTTCATGTCTCTTGCCAATTGTTTAATTATGTTGTTTTTCTTCAAGAGACCTCCGTATATTTTGGCTATAAGTCATTGTCAGATCTATGTCTTGTGAATATTTTGGTCAGCCTGGCTTGCGTCTTCATTTTCACAACAGCCTTCTAAAGCAGCAGGTTTCATTTTGATAAAATCTGATTCCTTAGTTTGCTTTTTCTTTTATGATTTGTACCTTCTGTGTTCCACCTAAGAAATCTTGACCTCCCTCAAGGTGGTGAAGATTTTCCCTTATTTCTTTCTTAAGACTTTTATAGTTTTAACTTTTATGTTCAAGTTTACGATCTGGTTCGAGTTAGTTTTGAGCGTGGTGTGCAGTGAGAGTCGTGGGCCGTCTTCCCCACGTGCACGTCCAGCTGTTCCAGCACCACTGTGGAAAGACTCTTCCCGCCGAACTCCCCTGGTCTCTTTGCCGACAGCGTTTCCTGAGAGCTGTGTGGCTCTCCTGCCCTGTCCTCGTGCGTGGCGTCCGTGCCCACCCTTATGCCAGCGCCACACCACCTTGACCGCTGTCGCTTTGTTGTAAGTCTGTTGCTTTCAAATGGCTTGGCTGTTCTCGCCCCTTGCAGCTCCGTGTATGTTTTAGAGTCTGCTCATCGGTCTGTAACCAGCCTGCGGGGACCTTTCCTGTGGTCGCCGTGGCCGTTTGAGGGGGATCTCCATCGTAACAATATGGAGTCTTCTGATCGATGAGCATAGAATGTCTCCCCATTACCTCAGCAGTGCTTTGTAGTCTGCTGTGTCTTTTTCATTCTTATGCATGAATTCAGCCAGTGGCACCAAGCGTCCCTGGCTGTGATAGATGCTGTGGGAAAGTGGAATGCTCTGTCGAGTAGAGAGGTCGGGGCTGCCCATGGGGCTCCATGGGGACACCTGTGACAGGCGCAGGCGTCCGACAGCCGGGAAGCCAGAGACAGACGTTCGGGGTCACCGCCTGTGGCCGCGGAGATCCTCTGGTGTCTTTGCCGAGCTCTGCTCAGAGATAGGGGTTGGGTGTCCAGAGAGAGGCTCACGGTCAGCAGGGTGCATCTGCATGCCCAGGATGTGGACCACATCGTGTGGTCGTGCTGGACCAGATCGTCCCATTGCCAGCTGTTTACTTAGACCCTGGACGCTCAAGTGCTGCTGGGATGTGACCAAGGCTGCAGCATCTGGTGGGCAGTGGGCACTTGGCCTGCATGCACCTTCCTCGTTGAATGTCATCGCAGCCACTCACTGGTCCCTCTCAGCAGCTCTTTGAGAGTCACTTTGTCATTGTAGCTGTGTGTGCGCCTACATGAGAGCCTGCCGTGTACCTGCATTGTGCTTTACACACTGTCTCATTTCATGCAACCCAGTGCGTTAGGTCCCTACTGGCATTTTATGAGTGAAAGGAGTGAACATAAAGGAAGTGGAATCATACAGTAGTGAGTAAAAGCCCCAGAACCAAACCAGGTCTGTGCAACTGCAGCGCTTGTGTTTTCAGCTGTGGCGTCTTTCATCCCGCCCCCCTCCAGTTCTGAGCGTCCCCAGTCTCATTTACATATTTATCCATGGTGTTTCCATGGCACTACGTGGGTTCATCTATCATAATCACAACCACATACTGACCTAGTTGTCTTGATGCTTTGTGGTTTTAGCAGTTCATATCTTGCAAATGTTGTTAATTTCAGTTTCTAAATTGTTTAATAATAGTGCGTAGAAATGCAGCTGCTTTTTTTTTTTTTATAAAAACCTCATTTCCTATAACCTCCCTAACTCACCATTTAGTTCTGATAGCGGTTTTATAGATTCCTTAAGATCTTCTGTGTACATAATTATGTCATCTGTAACACAGGCTTACGCCTTCCTTTCCAATTCATTATGTCTTTAATCCCTTTTTCTTGTTTTATTGCACTGGCTAATGCCTTCAGCATAATGTTAAATACAAGTGCAGAATGGGGCACCTGAGCCCTGATCTCAATTAAGGATCAATTAAGGGGGAAACATTTTATCCTCTGTCAGCGAGTATCACATGAGTTGTGGATATCCTTTATCAGGTTGCAGAAACTCCCTTCTGTACTTAGTTTTCGGAGAGTTTAAACGGGTGTTGAAACCTGTCAAGTGCTTTTTATGCATCTATTCAGATGATTGTTTGATTATTCCCCTGTATTCTATTAACATGTTACATTACATTATTGCTATTTGAAGGCTAATTTGAACAAACCTTGCATTCCTGTGATAAACCCCATTTGGTCATGGTGTATTATTACCCTTTGATGTGTTCCTGGATTCGATTTACTCATACTTTGTTTAAGGTTCCTGCACCTGTATCCCGAGGGCTAATGGTCTTCTCTGCCATCCGGTGGGGCACAGCCACACCCTGCCCTACAGTCCAAGCTCCTCCATATTTGCTCCTCCTTTGCTTCTGCTCCCGAAGCCCGAGAGGTAGTGGCCGCTCCATCCGACTGCTGCTCCTGTCTTTCTCAGAGCGCTCTTTAATCCTCTCAGTAGCTAATCTCCAATTGTTAGCTAAAATATTTTATGTTAAATGTTCTCTGTTTACTGGCATAGTTATTGTCTCCTGACTAGACCCTCACTAATACATGTTTCCCTGAAGGTTATATGCAGTTTTTCTCCTGACCTTTTTTAAGAATTTGTCTTGGATTTGGGCAATTTTGTCTTGGTGTGCATATGTGGACATTCTTTGTATTTGTCCTGCTTTTGACTATAGCATTTCCTGAGCCTCAGTGCTATGCACTAAACTGTATCCCCCCAAGATTCATATATTGAAGCCCTAATTCCTGACGTGATGGTATTTGGAGGTGGGCCTTTGGGAGCAAAAGACTTGGGTCAGATGGGGTCATGAGGGTGGGGCCCCAGGATGGGATTCGTGCCTTTATAAGAAGAGGAAGCGACCAGAGCTGGCGCCCCACCATTTGAGGACAGACAAGAGGCAGCAGCCTGCAAGTGGGGCAGAGCACCTTCCCGAGCCTGGCCGTGCTGGCACGTGAGCTCGGACTTCTAGGTTCCAGCACGGTGAGAGAGCAAGTCCCAGTGGGCCAGGCTGCCCCGGCCATGATGGTTTGTTGTGGCAGCCCGAGCTCACCAAGAGACTGTGCCTTCATATCACTGATCACTTGTAGAAAATTCCCAGCCATTATATCTTTGAATATTGCTTCTGTTCTACTCCTTCTGTTCTCTTCTTTTGGGACTCCAATATGTGTGCTTTAGGTCTTACACAATTCCCACTCTATTTCTTATGTACTTTTTCTTATGTTCCAAGCTTTCATCTCTTTGTGCTTAACTTTTTTATGACCCAGCTACTGGTTTCTTAATATAATGTGTTTTGAAGTTCTTGAAGTTCTAGAATTTCCAAAGGTTACTTTATAGTTCACAGTTTTTTGCCAAAGTTTTCCACCATATTCCTTAATTCCTTGAACATGTCAGATAAAATTATTGTAAACCCTGGTATCACCGTTAGCTGAGCCCTCTGTTCATCTCTTCCTTTGGCCAGTTGTTTTTCTTGGTTTCCAATTTATATTTAGGTTGCTAGTACATGCCTGGTTATTTTTTATTGAATGCTGCAAATTGAAAATGAATTGTACAGAGATTTGGGGTGATTTGAGGCTGTGAGGTCCAAGTTATTTCTAGCTCATCCTTTGCGTCCCAGCTTATAGTCTGGGGAGTTTGATCAGCGCCCCATCCCCTGGACAGCCGTGAAGCTCCAGTTTTGTTCTCCAGCCTCTGAGTCTGCCAAACTCAGCTTGGTTCTTCTGCCTCTCAGTCCTGCCTCTCAAACCACCAGATGCCTCCTAGAGAAAGGTAGCTCCAGTGCTGGTTCAGACTTGGGCTCCCTGTCTCATCTCGTGGCCCCGTCATTCCTCATGGCCTTGCTAGCCTCCCATTGCCTTCAGAAAGGTTTCCCCACATGCACAGCCTTTCTAGTTGTTCTCTGTGGGAGGATGGTCTGAGGCACCTAATCTGCCATTGTCAGGAAGGAACCCAGGACGTCATCTAACCCTAAGCGATGAACTGAACCACATGTCCGAGGTTTAGAGATGTTACTCAGGGCCCGGCAGGCTCAGCTGTCTATACAGAGTCACAGCAGCTGAACAGCTGAGTGTCTGAGTCAGTGTTGAGAATTACACCTCAGTGTCCACCGGATTTCCACATTTAAACGGATGTGATTGCATTTCCAACCAAGCGTTCTTACTGCAGACTTTCAGATCTTCCTCTGACTACTCAGATGCAATCCTGCTGTCCAGTTAAAAGAGAGACTTCTCCTCTGGCTATAAAGCTACAGGCTATTCAGACTGGTATCATATGTCATACTTTGTACACTGTAGGTGTCATAGATGCTGAAATTATCAGTTATTATCTCTTCAAATCTGATGAATGGCTAGAATAAAAGGCACTGCATAATTATATAATTCTGATAATATTAGAGTGTTGATTTGTGCACAATTTCAAGTGAAGAGAAATATTGGAAAAGAATATTATAGATATGTGGCTTGATTTGGTTCAGGAGAATGTCAGTATACGAAAAAATACTTTTAAAAAATGTACTGTCGGGAGTTGCAGTCAAGATGGTGGAGTAGGTAAACGCCGTGCTTGCCTCCTCTCGCGACCACAGTAAAATCACAACTGAACTACAGAACCACCATCATTGAGAATCGCCTGAAGTCCAGCTGAGCAGAAGCCCTATGACTAAGAACATACAGAAGAGGTCACATCCAGACTGGTGGGAGGGGCAGAGACGCACAAGGGCTGGTCCCACACCCACGTGCGGGGGTTAAAAATCGGGAGGGATAGCTCAGCTGCAGAGGTCCCCCTTGAGGAGCGAGGGGTGCCAGCCCCACACCAGGCTCCCCGGCCCAGGGTCCCCGTGCTGGAAGGAGAAATTCCATATAATGTCCACCTGTGAACACCAGGGAGACTGTGGCGAGAGAGGAAAAGCTGCTGGCGTCCCAGGCGCTCTTCCTAAAGGGCCCACGCAAAGACTTCCTTGCTCTCAGCTCCAGCACTGGGGTAGCAAGCAGCTCAAAAGGCTTCAGGGACATCCGGAGAGGAACTGAGTTGTCTGTCTGCAGGGCAAGGGCTGGGGGGCAGCTTTGTCCCAGACAGACGTGCTGGCAGAAGCTGTTGTTCCTTGGTTGGGCCCTCCTCGCACCCAGGTGCAGACACAGGTGGGCGCCGTATCTGAGTCTCCATCAGCCCGGCTGGCACAACCCTCTTCTTCCCGCCCTGGTGAGTCTCTGGGATCCTGAGATCCCCGCTCCGCCCAACTTATGGGCACACCAAGCCACTTCCAGTAGCTCTTCTGTACAAATAGTCTGTCTTGGCTCATGCTGCAGACTTTCCTAAAATCTTTCAAAGGTTCACAAACCCCAGACAAGCAGCATCTGGCCTCGGCATGCCCTGTACCTCTGGCTAAACAGCCACAAGCCCAGCACTAGTGGCATTCAGCCTCAGTTTTTAGCGTGGCCTCTCCCAGGCACCTCCAAGCCCAGTATAGCCGGCCACCATCTGCAGATCACTTTGTAGCTCACACCCAATGGCTCAGGCAGAGCACAGGTGGCAGCTGACCTTGGACTGCACCAGAGCCCCTCCCAAGAAGCCCCAAAACCAACACACCTGGTGGCCAGCTTCAGACCACACCAGAGCACCACCCAACCACCTCCACAGAAAGACACATGATAAGGGCAGACTGGGCAGGTACCAGAGCCCTGCTAAAGTAAACCCTGCTTCATAGGTCAGCCCCTGCACAACAGCCCCCCCCCCCACTGTAGTCATGGCCAGTCCTGACAACCAATCAGCTAGATGCTCAGTCCTTCTAATTAATGTGCAAACAGCAACCAGGCTCAACTACAACAGGAGGGCACACAACTCACACAAGGGACACACCTGCAGCACCCCGTTCAAGTGACCAGGGAGACTGTGCCGTCGGGCCCCACAGGACATCTACTACATGAGGCCACTCTACTAAGACCAGGAGGCATCGCAGCCCTACCTAATACATAGAAACAAACACAGGGAGACAGCCAAAATGAGAAGACAAAGAAACATGTCCCAAATAAAAGAACAGAACAAAGCTCCAGAAAAAGAACTAAGCAAAATAAAGACAAGCAATCTACCAGATGCAGAGTTCAAAACACTGGTTATAAGGATGCTCAGTGGTCTCAGGGAGAACTTCAACAAAGAGACAGGAAACATAAAAAGAGCCAGTCAGAAATAAAAAAATAATTGGGTTGTCGGAAAAGTCATGACTCAGTTTTGCAACAAAAAACATAGAAAAAAATACGTCATGACTTTTCTGACAACCCAATATAATAACTGAAGTGAAAAACACATTAGAGGGAATCAGCAGTAGATTAGATGATGAAGAAGATCGAATCAGTGATTTGGTAGCAGAAAACACCCAATCAGAACAGCAAAACGACAAAACGAATTTTTAAAAATGAGGATAGTTTAAGAGACATCTGAGACAACATCACACATAATAACATTTGCATCACAGGGGTACCGGAAGGAGAAGAGAGCAAGGAATTGAGAACATATTTGAAGAAATAATGACAGAAAAGTTCCCTAACCTGGTGAAGGAAATAGATATACAAGCCCAGGAAGCACAGAGAGTGCAAAACAAGATGAACCCAAAGAGGCCCCCACCAAGACACATCAGAATTAAAATGCCAAAGGTTAAAGTCAAAGAGAGAATCTTAAAGGCAGCAAGAGAAAAGCAGTTAAATACAACAAGGGAGCTCCCATAAGACTGTCTGCTGACTTTTCTACTTCTACAGAAACTTTGCAGGCAGAAGTGATTGCAGGAAATGTTTGAAGTGATGAAAAGCAAGGACCTACAAGCAAGATTACACTATCCAGCAAAGCTGTCATTTAGAATCGAAGGGCAGATAAAGAGCTGCCCAGACAAAAAGCTAAAGGAGTTCATCACACCAAACTAGTATTACAGGAAATGTTAAAGGGACTTCTTTAAGAAGAAGAAGAAGAAAAAGATTAAAAATATGAATCATAAAATGGCCATAACTACATAGCTATCAAAAATTACTTTAAATGTGCGTGGATTAAATGCTCCGATCAGAAAACATAGGGTGTCTGAATGGATAAGAAAACAAGACACTTACATATGCTGCCTACAAAAGACTCACTTCAACTGACAGGCACACACAGACTGAAAGTTAAGAGATGGAAAAGATATTTCATGCAAATGGAAACAAACAATCTGGGGTAGCAATACTTATACCAGACAAAATAGACTTTACCCTACCTGAGGCCCCGAACCTAACTGTCCCCTATACCTGGGTTCCTGAGCATTAAACAGAAAAAACCAACATGATATAGAAACATGTTAGTTACATGCAAACAAGTGGTTAGAATAAGATGGAACTTGGAGACATTGTAGAAAACAGGTCTACCTTTCATCTAGCGCCAATATTCCACCTTTGTGTACCAATCCACCCAGCAGGATGAATCTTGTTTCACACAGAGGTGCTTCTTGCAAAGTGAGCACCAGATGTTGCTCTTCACCTTCTTGCGTGGATTGTCTTTGTAAGACACTCCAGGATTTTGCTTGTTGTACCTGGAGTGCTTTTCCATGCACACAACACAGATATGATTAGATAAGATATGATTAGAAATTACCGAAAAATCGGTACAGCAGTCTGGTAGGGTTAAAACAAAGGCTGTAACAAGAGACAAAGAAGGACCCAGTAATCCCACTTCTGGGTAATTATCCAACGAAACCCAAAATGCCATTTTGAAGGGACGTATGCATTCTTATGTTCATTGCAGCATTATTTACAATGGCATTGATTGGAGGCGGCCTGGGTGTCCATCAAAGAATGAATGGCTAAAGAAGGGGTGGTACATGTATACAATGGAATATTACTCAGCCATAAATAACAATGAAATCTTGCCATCTGCAAAAACATGGATGGACCTAGAGGATATTGTACTGAGTGGAGTCAGACAAAGACAAGTGTCATGATTTCACTTATAAGTGTAATCTAGAGAAGAGGATAAACTAACAATCAAAAGAGAAACAAGCTCATAGATAACAGAACATTTTGATGGTTGCCAGATTGATGGGATAGATGAAGTGGAGAAGGGGCTTAATTGGTGCAGATTGGCTGTTACAAAATAGCCACGGGGATGTGGAGTTCAGCATAAGGAATATAGTCGATGATATGGTAATAACTAGATGTGGTGTCAGATGGGGACTGGATTTATCAGGGTGATCTGTTCGTAAATTACGTAAATGCGTAATCATTGTGTTGTACACCTGAAACTAATATTGTATGTCAACTGTAACTGAAAAATTTTTTTAATTTGTAATGTACTGTCCCAATATTCATTTCAAGTACTTTTCTTTCCCCACTCAGTTGTAGTTTTGTAATGATCCAGATTTTTTATATATATATATATATATATATATATATATTGTGTGTGTGTATCTGTTTTCAGTATCTCATTCATTGATTGAGACAATATATGTGCATATGATACACAGATGAATTGGAATGTAAATATCTTTTTGTTTTCCGATGGTCTTAGGCGACCCCTGTGAAAGGGTCGTTCGACCCCCAAAGGGGTCGCGACCCACAGGTTGAGAACCGCTGCTTTAAAGGGTTCCCAGGTCGTCTGAAATCAGCCGGGCAGGTGGCTCT
Organism: Hipposideros armiger; assembly: GCF_001890085.2. Lineage (NCBI taxonomy): Eukaryota > Metazoa > Chordata > Mammalia > Chiroptera > Hipposideridae > Hipposideros > Hipposideros armiger. The sequence continues at coordinate 21,534 of NW_017731712.1, forward strand.
GTCTGGGGTTTCACGACGGGCTTCGTGGAAGAGGCCAGTGGAATTTTCAGGAGGTTGTGGTGGAACCTAGTTTGCATTCATCTGCCAGTGGTTGTCACAGAGAAGAGTTTTAAAAACACACCTGTGTGCACTCTGACCCTAAGGTGACAAGGACCGCTCCTCCCGATGGCTTGGCCACCCGGAGCCGGCGACTCCTTCACTGCCGGGGTCAGACCTGAGGGGCAGCCCAGGCTGCGTCGCCTCCGCTTGGTGGAAGGCGACCCGGCTCCCGTCAGTGCCCTGCATAGTCCACTTTTGAACCAGACCGCGGCCGGCCATCTGTCCTCCTCAGCAGTGCCATCCTGCCCCCACCCGCTGCCGCTGCACTGTCCCCCTCCCGACGGGGAGTCCCACCCGGGGCTCAGCACCAGGAGGCCAGGGAGTCGGGGTTCTGTTTGTTCCCTGTTGCTCGGTGGGGTCCACACATCGCAGCGAGAGCTGCCTGCGTACAAACAGACGGGACGCACGTCCCCACGACCCCGTCCTGAGGCTAGCCTCCTGGCCGACCCTCTGGGCTCGTGTGCTGTGTGGTTCTAAGCTGCAGTGTCTGCCCTGCTTCTCAGCGTTACAAAGAAGCATTTTCCCGTACTGTTAAAACACCCAGAAACAGCAGCCGAGCAGCTTGTGTTCTAGCTGTTTCGCTGTGGTTCCCTAATGAGTCCTTTCCCTCTGGTTGGTGACATAAGTGGTTTCTGACGTCTCGCTGTTACAGGAAACACTGCATGTGCTTCCCGTTCTTTGTTTCCGGTTTAGGACCGACTCCTGGAAGCAGACTTACTGAGGAAGGGACACAGGCGTTTTCTGACCTGCGTGCGTCTGTCCTTCCGAAAGGATCATGCCCACTCACACTCGCACAGCAGGGCTTTGTCCTGGAAACGTAGGTCTCCGTCCACACAGGCGGGCCGGGGCCTCACACACACAAGGTGCCGTGGTTTTGCTGAATGTGTGCTTGACAGTCTCGTACATCATTTTATTCAAAAGGGTTTCAGCGCCGTGTCTCTTGTCTCCAGATGTGAGTCAGGCTTCCTTTGCCGCTCTGGCCCCTTGACGCCCTGTCCTGCCCCTGCTCTTCCTGTGACGCGCTCCTTCCGGGGCCATGAGCTGGGGGTGTTCACGGCACTCGGGGCCCAGAGCAAGAACACTGGTCACACGCCTTCCCGGGCTGTTTGCACTTGGTAAAGAGACCTGGTTTTCTCCTAGGGTACACCCACCCTCGCTGAGCCGCTGGGGGCCAGCTCTAGTGCAGCTTGCTCGGGAGTGGGGAGCTGGCTTTGCTCAGCCTGCTGTTCGCAGAGCCCCACCTCCTGCGGCAGGGCCCCCGGCCCCCCGCCTGTGCCTTGCAGTCACGGGCCTCCTTTCCGAGGAGGGCGGGTGGGAAAAGGAGCATCTGCAGGACCATGAGTGCCTGGTGTTCAGCTGGAGACCATGGCTTCTCTTAAATGGTGGGAGTCGTAAAGGCGCCACCACAGCGCCAGTTAAAATTGCTTTAGATCAGCGGCGCCGTGATCGCTCACGTGACTGCGTTTGCAGAACCTCCCCGTTTGGGTAAACTGAGTTTTCCCCATGGAGGTCGAACGTTCTTGACGTTGGAAAGCTTTGGTCTGAGACTTGTGACATTCCGTGAGCAATAATGCTTTTTTATTTCAACTATTTTCCTGATTCCTCATCTCATCTTTTTCTTGTCCTCTCCCAAAACCTACTTTTGTGAATAAGGAGGACTTCCTGGTCCTGGAGGGGGAGGCATGTAGTGGCAGGAAGGAGTCCGTATGCAGTCATGCTGGGAATGAACTCAGCTCGGCCGCACCTGGTCCCACCATCCAGCCTCTCTGAACATCGTTCATGCAAAGACAGTGCCGTCCAACGGGTTACCACACTGGGGGTTATTTTTTTTTAAAGATTTTATTGGGGAATTAGGGGAGGGGAACAGCGCTGGGGAATTGGGGGAAGGGGAACAGACAAGTTGCTGCCCTTTTGTTCTTCAGTCTAGTTGTGGAGGACGTTGCTTCGCTGGCCCATGTTGGTATTATCATTGCGCTCTTCCCGGGTCCAGGTTGAGCTGTTGTTCACCATCTTAGCTGTAGAGGGCGCAGCGTCACTGGCCCTCATGTGGGATCTGAACCGGGGCCCTGATGCTCAGAGCTGGCGTCCCAAGCCAGCTCTTAACCAATGCTCCACTCGGCCGGCCCCACGCTGGGGATTATTAATCGGTTAACTCTTCTCAGTATCAGAATTACATTCTAGGCTCGGAACCAGATTACTGTGAACATTTTCCTTTGGGGAGAAAAGAGTGTTTTCTGTCACGTGTCAGTCAGTGTGCCATGGCGGGAACAGTGCAACATGCTGTGTGGCTGGCAGGCTCACCCACCCAAGGGTTCTGTCCTCGCCACCCTCTGCCTGACATGGCCGCCCTCCGGGTCCGGCCCTTCCTCACATGCCGCTTCTGCCGCCGTGCTGTCTGCCTGGCGGGGCCCGCTGTCACCGACCCGCGTGCCACCCTGCTCCCTTCCTGCCCGCTGTCTGCACTTGAACATTTGCTGCGTGTGTGTCCTTCCCACCAGACTGTAAGCTCCACAAGTGACAGTGGCGACGTCTGGTGCTGGAACAGTGCTTAGCCCCACTGTAGCTGCTCAGAAATAGTTGCTGAGCGGACAGGAAGTAAGTGGACCTTAGGACAAGCGTCGCCCTCGGCTCTGTGGTTGGAAGCGCCCTTGCGCAGGCAGGAGGCAGGGTGCGGCTGGGCCGTGGGGCCGTGCACCGTGGTGGCCAAGGCAGCTGGCTGCCTGTGGGGCCCAGTCCATGGCTCATGTCTCAGACGGGACTACAGGGACGCTGGGTGCCGCCGCTGGGCCTGCCCTGCACGTCCGGGGGCACCCAGAGAAACAGCTCTGTACAGGTGTGAAGGGGAAGAGAGGGGCAGGTGGAGGGGGATGTGAGGTGTGGAGATGGAAGCCTGTGAGTCTTGACAACCACGGCGCGGCCAAGCCTCTCCTGCCTCTCTGTCCCCCTCGCCTCTTTCCTTCCCACTGTCCCCGCCCTCCGTCACCTTGCTCGGTAGTCACTGATGGACTGCACCTTCTCCTAGGATCCCTGGCCGGCTGAATGACAGGAGGACCCCTTTGGGCGAGCTGAACTGGATCTTCACAGCCATCACTGACACCATCGCATGGAACGTGCTCCCTCGGGGTGAGGCTGTGGGCCCGGCCTGGGCGGGTGGGGGCGGTGCTGCGGCCGGAGCAGGACACACTGCCCGTGGACATAAGAGGAGTGAGATGGAGTGGGGTTTCTCGGTGAGGAGAGCGATGGAGGATGAAAGGCAGAAGGGAGGGGACCCCAGGAGCTTTCCGCGAGGGTGAGCTGGGCCACGCGGCGGGCGCGTGTGAGCCCCAAGGAGCATTTGCTGCTTTCCGGGCAAATTCGGGGCTCGCCTTCCCTAATCACCGGCACTATCCATGTTCCTTAAAAACAGGCTCACTTCGGTAGCCTAGTCGATTGGCTGGGTTTGGGAGTTGATTCATATTTACGTACGTAAGTGTGTACGTGTGGATTGACAATGGAAAATGTATGCGTTAGTCCCAACTTGCTTGTAAAAATTTTTGATGGTAGTAAGTTTGTGTATTTGGCTTCAAATGGTGGACATGACTCACCAAAGACGCCTTTTTATCTTTTCTGTGCCCTCAGACCTTTTCCAGAAGCTCTTCAGACAGGACCTGCTGGTGGCTAGTCTGTTTCGAAATTTCCTCCTGGCAGAAAGGGTCATGAGGTCGTGTAACTGCACCCCGGTCAGCAGCCCCCGCCTGCCCCCCACCTACATGCATGCGATGTGGTGAGTGTCACGCCGCCATTCTCTAAGTGGCATGGGTTTGTCTCACTTCTGTACTCATACGAGGCTCGTGGTGTTAGGTGCTGCCAGAGAGAGACTGGTCCCCAAACTCGGAGACCAAGGTGACAGGGAAAGAAAGTCCCTCCCACAGCCTGCCGCCGATAGGGAGCCTGGGGGTGTTTCAGGACTGGCAGGGCCCCTTGTCCCCAGAGCCCCTGCAATTCTGTCACTCGGGGCAGGAGGGTGACCTGGCGGGACCGGTTGGGAACAGAAACTGCCAGCTGGACTCATGAAGCGCACCCGATGGCTCTAGAGAGTCACAGCTGTGGGCTCGTGACCAGCCGTCCGTGTGCTGACCCCACGCACGCACGCGTCCCTGCACAGACACGCACGAGAGTGGCCTTTATGACTGCCAACCACAGTTTTCCCCCAAAACTGGGGTACTGCCACTAACGCTACTGACAGTGGCAGGACGATAATCGTGACGTAGACTGTCTCTAATCCCCACAGGATAGCTGAGTGCCTGTGGCCTCTCCCCGCTCCTTGCTCTTTTAGCAGAGTCTGAGGAAGTGCTGAAAGCAGTGGTAAAAGGAGAGTGAGTCTCGGTTACAGCCATCGGTGGAGAAACCCTAGTACAAGTCGTATTTAAAATGCCATTCACTTACCGTTAGCCTTAAAATCATTTTACAGTGTCTTTTCATGGTCAGGTCGATTTTGCCTGGTGGCTTTTTTTTTCATATGTGCACGACCACTTTCCCCCCCGAGCCTCGAAGCCCAGGGAACCAAGAGGTGTCTGTGAGCTCCCTGCCACTCATTCACTCAAGGAAAATCAGGCGCTAACATTTTTATCTGTGCGTTAAAGCAAGCTGCACCATGCTGGCCGGAAAAGGTTAAAGCGTGCGTCACCCATGAGCTTTTTCAGAGTTTACAGATTAAAGCAGAGAACGCTGATACGCAAAACCCAGAAGCAGGACGCGCGCTCTCCGGAAGACCAGCCACGCGGCAGCTGTAGTCATGTGTGAACGGCATGGCCGCCACGGCAAAGCCAATTTCCACGACTCCGTGAACACTGGAAATGGACGGAAGAGTTACTCGAAAAGCCTTTGTAAGACTTGGAATGAATAATTAGAACGAAGACCCACATTTCTGGAAGCACAGATCCTCACAAGAGCCTTATTCCCATAAGAAAAGTGATGCCTTAAATCCTGTCTGTTTCTTCTGAACCAGACTTATAAAACATCCTTTATTTATAATAAGTTAAAGAAAAGAAAGAAAGGCGGAAAAGCTGCATGGGGCCAGTGCCACGTCTGGACACGGACAGAAAACTGATTCCAACAGGAAACGGGCTGCCCAGTGGGAAGGGCCTTCTGGCCACTGGGGCCTCACCAGGCCACACAGTTCCCTCAGGAGGAGGCAGCGTGACGTGGACACGAGGTGGCGACACCAGTGTCCTGTCCCCGTCCACCCAGCCAGCCAGCAGCCAGTCCATGTCTTGGGGCACGTTTCTCTGGGTGTCAAGTGGCCTCCGTGCGATGTGCTGAGTTGCACAGAGGAAAGCTGGCCGTGTCCTGTGCTGGGAGCAGTGCCCCAACCAGAGCTGAGCAGAGAGCAAAAAGGAGAGGCGGGTGGGAGGCACGTGGAGGCGGCCGCCCAGGGACAGCGCCCTTGTCATCATCCCGGACATTTGTCTCGCGTTGGCCTCCCAGAATGCATGTGCCCTGGGCTCTGTGTGCTGCTGAGGACAAGTCCAGACTCGAGGCGTGAGGCCGAGTCTCGTCCCCTTGCCTGCCCTCGGGGCCGGGGCCTGCGGGCCTCTCCTGTGAATGCAGCTCCCGTGAGTCTCACGGCGACTCGTCACTTGTGGTTGTTTGTTGTGCAGAGGGGATGACGTGACGCCCAGTCCACAGAGGCCAGACCCACATGGGGAGCCTCACTCACAGTGGCCCGAGGGACGTGGAGTTGCCGCCAGTCACACGTACATGTGGGGTTTTCTCCTTTCCTGGTGCCTCGGGGGCCCCTGGGACGAACGCGCCCTGAAGACCAGGCTAAGCCAGTCACTCAGCCTTCACGGCTCCCCATCCTGCGAAGCGCTGTTGGTGACATGACACGGCCCTGGTCCCTCTCGACAAGTTCATGTGTGTGGCACACGTCCTCCCTCGCTGGATGGGGCTTTGCCAACGGCGACGCCAGCACAGCCTGCAGCCCAAGAGCAGACAGCAGTCCCCTGACCTGCTGTGACTGGAATGAAGTGTAAAGTGAGGCTTCGGGTTTTGAGAGGAAACGTGCTCGGAGGAACGTAGGCAGCAAAGGAGAAGAAAGGCTCGGACGCCGTCCGCTTGGTCGGAAGCCTGCGGGCAGGTCCCGACACCGCCACCAGCAGCCAGTGCCACTCAGCCCGCTCTCCGTGGTTTTCTCAAGGGGTCCTGCAGTCGGAGCAGCACCAAGCCTGGGCATCTGGAGGATGAACCCAGCCTGAGCTGGGACCCCCGCACCGGCCTCTCTCAGCTTGCTGTCCCCCCAGCACCCCCAATTCTCCTGCGTCTCCTCTCATTGTCCCCGAGGCATGTTGAGAAATGGGGGTCTCCCGGCCAGTGTCAGCTCAAAGGCATCACAGGAAATCCAAGGGGATTAGTTCAGTGGTAAATAGATGCCCCCACACACCCAAATTGTGAGTGATAACAGTTTTTTAAATGCTGTCCCCAAGCTCTATCAAAAGTGACCTAAACCCTGCTGTCCTCACGTTGAGTGGCTTGCCTGCTGGGCCACCTGAGATAGGCCTGTCCTCTTGGTCCACATCCGGAACCAGCTAGAATATGGCACGCCTTACCTGTCGAGTGAGGTCGTAGGTGGGAGCATTCTTAACGCATGTCTCATCACAGTGAACGTTGCTTTAAAGAAGGTTTTCGCTTCCCCGGGGAGTGTCCTCAGTGATAAAGTCTTGGTCCCGTGCGTACTTTCCACCCACTGAGAAAAGCCCTGAGCTGAGAGCAGGGGAAGGCAGGAGGGAGGCCCGTCTCCCTGTCCGGCCGCGGCGAGAGCTCACCTGTACCTGCCTCTCCTGGGCGCTGAGCGTCAGCACGGCCCCCGTCCAGTCCTTCCATCTGCCGACCTCTAAGGTGACGCTCACCTGAAAACGTGCCACTAAAACACTGTACTTGCTCTTCGTGGAGTTTATTACTGTGGACGTCCCAGGAACGTTCACGTGCAGGCCTAACGCTGACTTGAAATGGTCTCACCGCAATCCTAATGTGAGTGAGCTTGGTCGTCTGGGCTCAGAGAGAGTTCTGTTAGGTCGTTGGAAAAGTCATGACGCATTTTTGCAACGAAAAATGTAGAAAAAATACATCATGACTTTTCCGATGACCCAACAGAAGACTGGAAGCCCCAAGACTCCTCCTTGAGTATGAGCAGCCGTTTGGACCGGAAATGGGGTGGGGTGCAGAGTGCCCCGGCCCTGGCAGCCCGTGTCCGAGGCTCTGTTGACGGGGCTTCACACCAGCGGGGCAGCCACCTTCCCGATGTCATGGTGCCTGACTGAAATGTAACAAGGAGCTGCCACATTGTAGATCCAGGGAGGAGAAAACCACCCAGAGTCGGGAATAACCTGCATTTCCTTATGAAATGGCTCAAAAGGTCAGAAACACTGTGACGCTCAGTACAAATCCTGGGTCATGCAGCCGTGCCTGGCCGAGGACACTGAACCAAGCGGCTTCCCCGTCCTGTGCGGTCAGCTGTAGTGGTGGGCGTGCAGGGCCGTTGGTGACCCAGGCCCAGAGGCTCTGCACACAGGTGTTTGTCATTCCCGTGTGGCCCGGGTGCAAGCCCTCGGGCCCAGGCTGCTCCTGTGCTGGGGGCCAGCTGCCTGTGGGGGCGTTTGGGGGGCTCATTTCTGCTCTCGCCCCATGTGGCATTGAGCGTGCCGCCTCTGGGGAGGCTGGGATGTGGCCTGCGTGCCGCATGGCAGGTGCTCAGCTCAAGCTCTGTCCTTGGAAGGCCGGGGGCAGCGCAGAGCAGCTGTGAGGGAACAGGCCTGGGCACCAGAGGGTCGCTTTGTCAGCTGCCACCGAGGTCTGAGGGGACCTGTGCTCAGCGCCGGAATGGGCTTGTCACTAGAGTTAACAGCGGCCTTGGGCAGAGCTCGTTTCCATGATGAAACACTTGAAAACGGTGCCCAGAGCGCCCCCCTGCTCATAAATGGACCAGAGTGGGTAGGTCCCCAGGGAGTGCATGGCCAAGGTAGTCAGAGCTGCACGGGGACCAGTAACTCACCTCGCAGCCATCACTTCCCTTAGGTGGTGACGGAGAGGCTGGGTTCCTGCCAGGAGGCGAAGGGAACAAAGCGTAACAAAAACCGAGGTTAAGCACGAGTAATACCCATTTACACTTGGCCTCGGGCGGGTGCTAATGATGAACTGCTCAGGGCCTGTTCTGTTTAATTTTTGACGCAAAGCCATCAGGGAGCCGTCCCCTCCAGCTCCAGCTCCAGCCGGTCCCAGAGCCCCCGTGTTTCTTGGCAGTAGTGACCTGTGCCTCCGTGCCACCGAGGGCGCCGCACTCGCTGATGGACGGGTGCAGCTGGAGCCCGCGCTCCGGGAAGGCTTCCCCACGGCTCCTCCTCAGGCAGCTGGACGGCATCTCAGGCCCGTTTCCTGAAACCCAAGCTCCGGGCCGTGATGATCCGAGCAGCCCAGAGCCCCGTGGAGCCCGCACGCACCCACACCCTCAGCCCCGCGCGCCCAGTGCTGAAAGCAGGGCCTCGGGCCTGAAGGCCTTGCTCCCCACGTTCCCTCAGTGAGAACCCCAAGTTCAGACGTCCCGTTCCCTGTGATTGTTGCGCCCTGGCAGATACATCCTATTCTAAGGGACCGATACAGAGCTGTCGCCATGCCGGGCAGGCGTGCAGCTTAGTGGGGCCCTGAGGCCCTTGCATCTGACCCTTTCCTTTTGTAAAAACAACCAGAGACCCAGAGAGGGTGCTGGCTTGCCCAGCGCCAGCCGCCGTGTCCCCTCCTGTCCCCTCGGGCGTCCTGCACCTTCTCCTGTTCTGGTGGTCGAGTTTGACCTCGTGGTGTCAGCAGGTCTCGCGTCCTCGCTTGTGCCTTCTTCCCGCCTTTCCTCATCACTCAGCTGCGCCCCTACAGCTGAAGCTGCGTTGCTCCCTGTGACCTGAGCGACACCCCCGCCCCCTGGGCCCCTTCACCTGGCAGTCTCCCTGGGCCTCTGTGCACATGAACACAGCCGTCCTGGGCTGCTCTCCTGCATGAAGATGTGTGGAGCTCGAGGTCCCCAGTGCTGGGACCCAGGTGGGGGCCGGCCCTTAGGAGCCATCCGGCCTCATGGTGACGATGTGGGTCACCCTTCTTGGATGGTCACCCCTGGCTGACACAGCTTCGTCAGGCTGTGTTTCTCTGTTTGCAGAGGACGAGGGGAACACAGGAGACGGTGCTGAGTGCTCTCTCCGGGCAGCCCTGCTCTCGGCGCTTTGCCTAGAACCCCGGAGGCCTCAGAAAACTGGGCCATTTCTAACAGGTTGTGAGTCTTCGTCCTCATGATTTTGATGAGATGGGCTGGACGGGGCTCGTCAACCCGCTGTCCAGGACATGGTCCCAGAGGTGTCTGCTGGCCCCACTCGGAGCTGGGCGTGCGGCAGCTGCCACCACCCCACCCACTTCTTTCTCCTCCCAGCTGCGCACACTTGCTTCTTCTGACTCTTGAACCTGCAACTTTCTATTTGGTTAAACTCACGGCATCTTTGTAGGGCTTAATTGCAGTAATTGACTTTGCTTCTGTCTTAACCAAGACTGAGTGCCCTCCTCATTGCTGCTAAACAACCCGTTTGCCTGCAACCTGGGCATTTATTGAGCTTGTGGGAGCTGCTTATGCCTGTACTTTGGGCACATTTGATTAGCTCCTGATTGCCTCTTAATTAGATTGGTGGGGGGAAGGGCACGCTTGTGCAGAGGGGCCAGTCTCGGAGAAAATGGACCATCTCATCTATTTGAATAATGAGACGTCTTTCTGTTCATCTGAAATTTCTGCTGTTTTCCCGGGCATTATATTTTTCTCCTTGTTTGCTCCTTCATGAAGACATCTGAGGAGCTGCCCGCTGACACAGTTCCATTAGGCTAAGTGAGCAGAGCATGGGATCCTTCAGTCAGAAAATTGCCCTGGAGAAGAGTTTGCAGTACTGGCAGCTAAGCCGTGTACTGACCGTGATGTTGTTTCGACGAGGGGTCCATTTCTGAAAGACGTGCGTCAGGCCCATGGGACCACGGCGCGTCGCAGGCTGTGAATGAGACGGCCATCGGCACCCAGCTTAGAATGGATCTTGAACATGTGGCAGAGGACACAGCTCTCTGAATGTCCCTCATCCCACCAGTGACCCCGCCAAGGCCTTCCTGTCACCTCAGGGTCTCACAGGACCCTGGGAGGGAGACGAGCATTAGCACAGTTCACACGTGTGAAACTGACCCTCAGGAGATGAGCTGTCTCCAAGCAGTTTGTGTTGGGCATAGGTGCAGACCACTGAGGGGTGCTGGGCTGACAGTGCTGGCATTTTGGGGAAGTGGGGGGCTAGCGCAGATGCCGTGGGCGGGACGAGGGGCATTCCAGGTCCACGGGCGGACCTCCGTTCCCCTGGCCTCACGCCGGCCCCTCCCTGAGGAAGCCTGGGCCTGACCCTGGCCTTCTGTGGCACATTGGTGTGTGATGCCACTGCTGTCCCACCAGCTGCTCCCTCGACGTGGGCAGGCCCCTGCGCTGGGTGTGCTCGCATCAGGGGCAGGAACGACATTACAAGGTGGGATGAGTCCCTTTATTGTCCCCAAACTTGATTCTAATTTTAAGAGAAGAGAGATCACCACACAATAATTTCAGCATGCAGCCCGCCGCCCGTTCCTGCTCCCGTGCCCTGTGCCAGCACCGCGGGGCTGGGGCACTCCTGGTGGCGCCAGTCAGTGACGCCCAGTGGCGCCCTCTCTTCTCTCCCCAGGCAAGCCTGGGACCTCGCTGTGGACATCTGTCTCTCCCAGCTGCCCACCATCATTGAGGAAGGCACTGCATTTCGGGTGAGTCTCGGGTCGTCCTGCGTGGGAGGGAGGGTGAGTCCCCGCCTGGGGACTGTTTCTGTGGATCTGGGCTGCAAAGTGCCTGTCAGCTGTGGCGCCCAGGACTCAGGGTGTCGGGGCTCGTACACCCACTACACTGAGTCAGAAGTTCAAAGGATTGCGTCAGCCAGGAGTTCAAGCCAGATTCTGAGGTGGTCAGGTCTTAGGAAGTGTCTCTGTTCAAACCTTGCCGCATAAATCTGCTCTCCTTAGCGCCCGCTCCCCGTTGAGTGTTTGCTGTGTGTGAACACCAGGTCTGATGCCCATCCCCTCCTCAGGAGTCCCGTGAGAAGAGAAGTCACAGCTGTCAAGTTAGAGCACCCTTCGCACAGGTGGGGTGGGCGGCCAGGCGGCCCTCCTGTGTGCCTGAGCTCTGCCGCGGAGGACAGGTTTGGAAAACCTTGTAGGACTGAGGCTTTTACACGTGTGCTGTGTGCATGGTTTCGTTCTGTACAGTTAGGGGATCAGAACTGGACGCTCTCCTAGGAAACCACCCAGTTTCTCTGTTACAGCCCTTCCGCTCTGGAAGGCAGGCGCCTGCAGCAATCCTAGAATTTCTCATCTGCGAGAAGTGTGTTCTGCGTGAGGGAATAATTTCACCACATTTTGCTGGGGGGAGGGGGTAACCGAGGTAGACCTCACGCCAGCTTTTTAATTGTTTTCACTTTTTCGGAGCCGTAACATACATATAGAAAATTTCCTATGTCCTAAGCACGCGGCTTGATGAGTCTGCAAGCTGCACGGACACTCGAGTGACCAGCACACACATGGAGCAGCCCGTGAGCCCCCCCGTGCAGCCCTCAGCACTGCCTTCCCCGGGGGCTTGTATTCCGACTGGGGCTCAAGCGAGATGCACCCCCCACCACCACCGCCCCCCAGCTGCTCCATGTTGCAGTTCCCTCTCATGACGGCAGGGGCACTTCAGAGCTCGCTTGTCATCCCAGGGCCCGCGGGCACTTTGTTTCCAGGCTGTGGCCCCCACAAACAGTGCTGGCCAGCTCCAGGCCGCCATTGGCGCCTGAGGCCAAAGGGAAAGCAGGACTATTGAGCCTGTCTTTATTTGAAACTTGCATATTTTGTTCATTATGGATTTTTGCCTTAATGTTTATTTTTTTAATATTGCATCGAAGTATTTTTTTTTCTCAATTGGGAGGTTTTGGTGCCCCCTTAAATTCTGTGCCTGAGGCCGGTGCCTCACTCGCGGTTGCCCCAGGTCCGGCCCGGCCTTGTGGGTTTGTGACAGGTGTGTGCACCAGAGGGGCCCGTTCTGGGCACAGGTGTGCGTCGCTCAGTTTAGCGGGTGCTGCCAGACAGCGTCCCAAGTGGTCCTGCCCACAGCTGGGGTGGGGTTACTTGCTCTGCATCCTCGTCGATAATATTTTCCACCTTTTCCCCCTTTTGGCGATTCTAGTTTAGTGCAAAAAGGTATTTCATTGAGATTTGATCTTGTATTTCCCTGTTTCGTATTTTTATTGGCCATTCAAATATCCTCCTTTGTAAATTCACTTTTATATTATCTTACTTATAGTTTCTTACTGATGTGTAGCTGTTTGCTATGTGTTCTGAATACAAATTCTTTGGGACGCATTGCAAATACGTTTTTTCACTCTGCGACGTACTTTTCAGGTGCACGACAGAGATTTGATATTTATGTACGTTAAGAAGTGATCCCCATGAAAAGTCATTACCTTCTGTCACCTTATGAAGTTATTACAGTATTGCTGAGTATTTTCTCTGTGCCGTTACTTACATCCCCATGACTTATTCATTTTATAACTGGAAGTTTGTACCCTTTAATCTCCTTATCTAGTTCAGCCATCCCCCCAACCCCGTCCCTCTGGCAACCACCAGTGGTCTGATCCAGCAGTATGGCTGTAAATAATATCTTTTTAAATTTCATTTTCTATTTTATCTTGTTTATATTATATTATTTACAAGTGATTTTGTGAACTTTATTAAATTCACTTTTGTTCTAGTAATTTTCCTACAAATTACTGACCTTGTCTTAAAACTAAAAGAAAGCTTAGCATATATGTCAGTCTTCCAGAGTCGGCGGTGGGAAGTGACGGGTTTTTATGCGCAGTGGAAAGGACTCGGTCAGCACCGGTGTTCGGTCATGGAGGGAGAGTGGCCAGGAGGAGGGAGCCTGGACAGCTGGCTTCCCTGAGGGTCTCAGGAGAGCCCTCTGTGAGCTCAGAGCTCAGCGGCCTCACAGAGGGTTGGAGGTTGAACACTCTGGGCTGTGGGCGGATTTCTTGTCCCCTCTTGGGCACTGAGGTCCTCATAAGTAGCAAGAGTATCGCTCACTGTCAGGACACACAGGAGCCGGGATCGCCATGTCCAGAGCAGGGACCGCGGGTGAGAGGAGCAGGAAGTGTGTGGAGATAAACCAGCTTTCCTCTGTCCCGTGACGGCACAAGGCTGGCCGGGTCGGCCCAGGGCTCAGGCCTGGGTCTTCGTGCCTGTGGCTGGCCCGCCCGCCTTTAGTCCATGGCACTCGGTGCTTGTTGTCAGGCCCCAGACTGTCTGAGCCACGGGCTGACAGCAGAGCAGACCGCCTGCGCCAGAGCTGTCCTGGGAGGCCCTGGCCACGTGGCCACGTGACTCAGCCTACGCCCCCCACGTGTGTGAGCTCTCCCCCGGATCGCGCACCCTGGGTTCCACTTTCCCCCCAAGACTCTGCCCAGCAGCTCTGACACGCTGCGGAGGCCGTCCTGGGGGCCTGGCCCGCACACAGCGTCCACTCTGTGACTCGCTGTCCAACGCTCACCGGCCGCTCCACAGGGTGCGTGGGGCCTCGTCGGCGAGGCTGAGCCACGCGTGTGCGAGGCGGCCGTCGCGGTGCTGCCTCTCTAGGAAGCACGACCGCCTCAGCTCGCTCCACAGCGAAGGCTTTCCCTCTCAGTCACACTGGGTGGAAAGGTCGGGAACGTCGTCTCCCCACTGCCTGGAGCAGGCTCTCCAGCAGCACGAAACCCGCAGGCAGGAACCAGCTGGCGGAGGGAAGGAGACGGCGAGGAGGGGTGTGGGCCACCCGGCGGCCCTCAGGCTGAAGGCTTTCCGTGTAGCTGCGTTCTCGCCAGATGTGGGCAGGGAGGGACCACTTCACTAGGTTACTGCTTTTAAACCAAGCGATGAATAATTCACAGAGAAGCAGGAAAATCACTTTGGGGCTCCGTCCCAGTTCAGCCTGCCCTCCGAATTTGATTGACTTGATGAAAGCTGACTTTGCAGGAACGTGAATTCTTTTTTTTTTTTTTTAACTGAGCCATCCTGCCACCTGTTGGCAGCTCAGCAGCAGCTCAGCTCAGGCTGGGGATCGAACCGCTGTTGCTCAGAGCTCAAACTCTTGAGCGAGCTCTTAACCAACTGAGCCACTCGGCCAGCCCCCAAGAACATGAATTCTGAAGTGGTGAGTGTTCTCTGCACTCTCTCGTGACACGCTGTTGATGACGGGCCTGGTGGCTCTGACGGCCAGGCATCTCCGGGAGGCGTGGAGTGAGCACACCTGCAGTGGCTCAGATACATGGAGGCCATGCCCACGGCTGAGAGTGTGCACATGTGTCCACACGGCTGGAACCCGGGGGCCGCAGCCCCATCCCCCCGTGCACACAGCTGTGCCCCCGCTCTCCTCTGGGGAACGAAGTCGGTGGGGCAGAGCCGACCGTGGGAGGGAGGCAGGGGCTTGTGGTCTGGGGCTCGACAGCAGAACTGGGTTAAGTGAAAATGATTCTGTGAGACAGCGAAACCCAGCGGCTCGTCTGCTTGGCCTCGGCTCCCAGGCGTCCTTCCGCGGCCTGGTCCCCCTATGACTGGAGCCCCCCTTCTGCGGTTTCCCTTGTCCTCGTCATCGCCTTTAAAGCCATCGCCTCCACAGTACCAGTGCGAGGGAACACCAGCCTCTACACCCCCGCGGCCGCTGTCCAGCTTGTCCCTCTGTCACTCTGACCTCAGGGTGCCGCTGCTGGCCTGCCTCACCCCACTGACCCCAGGTCAGGCCCCGTCTTCTCAGATCCCCTGTGCTCCTTGTACCCCCACTCTGAGGTCTCTGGGTACATCCACGCCTGTCCGTTCTGAGCCAGCACCCACACACGGCGGACTGGGGAAGCACGCCACACCCCGCAGCGAACACTGCCCTCGAGGGCCTTGCATGCTGCCCGTCGGTCTGACCGCAGGTGCTGCCTTCGCCCCTTCCCGCTCCGTCCCACTTCAGCACCTGCTCCCCGACCGTATCCACCTGTCCTCTCACCGAGACACAGAAGCAATAGGAGAGAGTGCCTGCCCCCCGCCCTGCCCCCCGGCCGGCCTGTTTCCCCGCCTCCCACTCGAACAGGCGCCCGTGCTCCCAGCAGCGCCAGCCATCCACCTGAGCCTCAGGTCCCCCCCCATCGGCAGTCCCCCTTCTCACCGTGTCGTCAGCTTAGGAATATGCCCGTCTCCGTCTTTAAATGAAGCCTTCACTGCTGGCCCCACGTGGTCCCTCCTCTGCAGCCTCACCCCACTTCCCTCCTCCCCTTTCGGCCACGTTCCTTCAAAGGACCGTCTGTATTTGAGTCTCTGCATCACCTTCCATTCTGAGCCCACCCGAGACTACTTAATCTGTCACTCAGCCGGCCACAGTCGTTTCTGAATCCGAGTCTTCCGACCGCCCCCGGCTCTGACACTGCCGGCCGCTGCTCCTTCAGCTCCCCTCTCCGCTGGCCTGGCCCTGCTGGGTCCACCGCACCTCCGTGGCCTCTGACTTGGAGTGCTCCAGGGCTCAGCCTGAGCCCTTCCCCTTCTCACTTAACTTTCAGTCCACATCTCCACCCAGACCTGTCCTGAAGTGCAGACCCATGTGCTCCGTCGCCACCTGATGTCCACGCAGGTGTCAAGTAGACATCTTTTAAGCCCACGCAGCCAAACGAGTCCCCACCGCCTCCCAACAACTCGTGCCACGTCCCACCACAGCAGGGCCCCCACCTTCCCGGGGCTCAGGCCAAGCATCCTGCGTCGCCCTGGACTCGGGTCCTTCTCCCGTCCCCACACCCAGTCTGCATGCGCTCTGCCAGTTCTGCGTGGTGCATCTGGTCTGACCGCCGGTCACCACCCGCTCTGCTCCGGCAATGCAGGGTGGTGATGGAAGTGATGGGGGTGGGGGGTCCCTAACCCACGCGTCCTCTGCCCACCCACAGCACAGCCCGTTCTTAGGGGGGAGGCAGATGCGTGGGTGTCCCTAACCAGTGCCTCCTCTGCCCACCCACAGCACAGCCCGTTCTTTGCCGAGCAGCTGACTGCGTTCCAGGTGTGGCTCACGATGGGCGTGGAGAACAGGAGCCCACCTGAGCAACTTCCCATCGTGTTACAGGTGAGTCCCTCCAGCTCGGGCCAGGCTGGCCGAGCGTATCCCGTGGAAGGAAGTTAGGAAACCCGCAGCGTCCTGGGATGGTTTATCCGGGGTGGGCATGTGGGTGGTGGTGGCGTTGGCGAGAGCGTGCCACAGATCCGTCAGAGGTCATTGCAGCTGACTGAAGTTATTCCTAAAGGGCTTTCCTGGGAAAGTCATGTGTCGACCCCCCACCCCAACCTCCATGAAACACTAATTTGGGGTGTAGTCAGCCGCCCCCATGCCTCCCTTACGCTTCAGGGGGACCTAGCACGGGCACCCCTGGTTCTTGGAAGGACCCAAGATGCACATTAACCCTGGAGGAAGGCGACGCAGAGCCCTGAGCAAATGACACGTGGGCCGCCGTGGGCTCCGAGCCGGGCACCTGTGGGTCCCATTGCTGCCCCGTCCTGGACGTGTGTCGGTGCCCCCACTCTGCGTGTGCTCAGAGGCCAGCCGCGCGGCGGCCTGTGTCACCACACTGCAGGCGTGCCCCCCTCCGTGGCTGGGAGATCAGCCTGTGGGTCTCGCCCAGCTAAGTGTTTGGTCCGTGACGAGACGGGATGGGGGGGCCAATACCAGCACCCCTCCCAGGTGAGACGAGGAGAAAATTTCAGAACTTCTTTTTCAGTGATTGTGGATTCATGGGGGAGGCGTGTGGGCTGGGTCACAACATAAGGACTGCGTCAGACGAGCTTTAAACCCACAGTCAGTGTAGACACCAGGATCTAATGACTCACTTAGAGCCCGGCAAAGCTTTTCTGCAGTTGGGGCAGCTGGTTGACCATGAGAAGCTCAGCACAGCTGTGGGGGTAGGAGCTGTGCCTGTGGCAGGAGGGCGAGTATTTTCCTGTGTTCAGTTCTGAATTGGAGGGCGCCCCGCCCTGGGCCTGGGGTCTTCAGTTCCAAGAATTGGCCAGCGCGGTCATCACCGGCCCCAGGGCGCTGCTGAGGGCCCTGACCTCCAGGGCGTGGGATCACGTGTCTGCCCGTCCGAGGGCTTCCTTACCCAGGCTGCTGTCTGCATCGTGCTGGAAGCACCGCCAGCCTCACAAGGCCACATGCTGTGGGCAGCTCCATCGATGAGACTCATTTGAAAAATAGGTGATCAGTGTCCCCCTGTCACCACCATGGACACAGCCGCTTGCCTTCCTGGTGTGGGTCCTCTGCCCCCGTCAGCTGCACGCTGGCTTTGAAGATCACAGAGCTGAGGTTTCACCTGGTTCTGGACAAGTGCCAGGAATCTCAGCAAAAAGGGGCTGAGAGGAGAAGGCAGAGATGTCCAAATGCAACAGTCGCCTGTGTTGCCTCAGGAACAGGTGTGCAGCAAGGTAACGTCGTCGTGGTCTCCCTGGAGATGTGCTGGTGCTTCTGCGCTGTGGCTCTTGCTTGTCTGACATCATGAAAAGAATGCAGAAGTGGTGACTGTTTCCTATATGCTTCTGGGTCAGCTTAACGTAAGACTCTCCCAAGTTTGCAAGATGAGCTGTGAACAAATAAACAAATTTTCAAAACCAAAAATGCAATAATAATAGCAAAACAAAGAAATCTGACCGATTGGCAGAAGCCAGCGCTCCCCTTTGGTGAGCGCAGCGAGGCGGCCAGGTGTGAATAAAAACCAGACAGACAGCATTTCGGGGGCAGCAGAGGCGCGGGTTGGACGCCACCAGGGTGTGTGGAGCCTATGGACCCCCAATGACCTCCCAGTATTTCGGCAGTGGGGGTGCGAGGCCAAGCGTGTCCAGTCCAGTTCTTTCAGTCTGGCGAGCTTCCTCTTGTAAATGGCCTCCTATCGACTTTTTTTTAACATTCCATTTACAACCCGTTCTCCCTCCCTCAGGGGAGAGAAGGCCTAATAGAGCTGCCTTCCTGATGCTGAGATAAGGGAAGTGACTGTGACAAAAGGGGGGTGTCGGGGTGTGACCTTCCACAGAAAGGTCACAGATTCTCCGTCATCCTGCCCCCGGGCGGTGCCCAGCTTGGGCCAGCGATGACCCTTTACTGAAGAAGAGACAGAACGCATGGGGCCACGTGGCCCACTGGTCACAGCCGCGGCGCCAGCTCCTTTCTCGTTAGCTCAGCTCACCTCGCCGTGCTTTACCTTCAGGAGCCTTGTTTTTGCCAAAGTCTGGACCCTGTTGTCCATAAATTGCCCTGTTGTGCCGTGGCAAGTGAGAGAGTGTTGCTTAAGGGGAAGGGTTTCCATACAGAGACCCAGCTTTTCCAATTCCTGCTGCTTTTCCCACACGCCAGAGAGATACTGCTCAACCCAGAAACGCCGAGGCATTCGCTGATGAATGACCATCAGGGTCAAATGCAGGGTCTGCTCGGCCAGCGGATTCGCAGCCCCTCGTGCAGACATCGGCGTGGACATGTGCTGTCACCGACCAGCCCCAAGCCCTCTTTGCCTTTTGAAAACAGAGCTCGACAGAAGGAACGGGAGGGAAGGAAGACTCTGGAAGCCGCAGCCGCAAGGCCCGGCTGCTGTCTGCTCCCTGTGCACAAAGGAGCCTCCGAACCTGGAAAAGAGAGAAGGAAGGGATCTCACGGGACTCGGTGTCACTACCTGTGCACAGACCTTGGAGTCAGCACAGGCCTTTCATTAGGAGAACCGTGGGCTTTCACTGTCGTTTGAGGACAGATAGAATATTTGGTCTCAAAGTACAGGATGATTACTAGGGGCAGCAGGTTGATACGTGGGGTGTTACTGTCACACCCTCACTAGGACCCCAGAACCTGTGGTCACCAGGGGTCGCCTGCCAGGGCTGCGGCAGCTGCACCACTGAGCCTCAGCCGGAGCTGAGCTCTCCACACACGAGGCAGAGCGCCCGCTCTCACCTGGGCCTCACGTCGCCATGATGAGTCTTCAGTTTCTGTTGCCACAGACGAAGGAGTCCCATTCCGTCCCCAACACTTACCTCGTTTCCAGAGGTTCTGGGGCAGATCCAGGAGTGGTCTGAAATGGGAATTTAAAAATATATGCTTATATATTCAAGTATATATGTGTACACACACACACACACACACACACACACACACACGCCAGTCCTTGTAAAAGTAACTTTAATTTCTGTAGAGGTTCTATTGTTTTTAAATATAAATCAACAGAAGGAATCAGAAAGAAGATGGAATGTTTAAAAACAACACCACCCCACATTTTCCCCTGGGCTGTTTGTTGCCGATGTTTAGTTTCCCATGAAACATTCATGATCTCAGCACAGAATCCTGCATTGCCGAAGGCCTTCAGACGCCGAGTCTGAGACAAGCGGGCTGGCGATGCTTTAAAGGAGTCTCATCAACGTGGACACACAGTCGGGACCGCTTGTGTCACAGCAGTGGTTGTGACTGTCTCCTTTCCACTTTGCATTCGTAAATGAGACCCTGGAGTGCCGGGCGGTTTAAAACTGATAACGTGATAACGTGCGCTGGCCTGGCTGGGTTTCTTAGCCCCGTGCTGTTTCCTCCACTGCAAATCGCTCTGCTGTTTACCTTGAAAAACAGACTTTCGTTCATGTTTGCGCTGTTTTAAATAAAGGGAACCAAAACGCAGCATCTTCTCAGCCTCCAGCATGTGTGATGGTGGCTCTGATGACTGCAGCTGCTTCCACAGACCGGCAAGCGGGAGTCTGCTCTGCCTGGACGCGCTAGAAACCTGCACTTCAGGCAGTTTTGGTTTTTTTTAAAACGAATATAGTCACTGAAACGCTTCTGAAAGAAGATGCATGTGTCCTGTGACTGCACACTGAGGCCTTGATGTGAAGATTTACTAGGTGGCCTCGTGCTGGACAACGTTTGAGAAGAAGCTCAAGTCAAATGCTATCCCCCCTGCCTGGTGAGGAGACAGAGCTCTCCGGGGGGCACATGATTTAAGCCACACAGGTAACAAGTGACAGTGGGGTGAGATCAGGCTGCTGGACCCCAAGCCCACACTTCTCACGGTCCGTCTGCCCCTCCAGACCTAGCTTTCAGGCAGCAATGGCACTTGACAACCCACGAGCTGCGGATGGGAGGGACCAGATCCCAAGGAGAGCCCGCATATAACCTTTCCCAGCTGCACAGTCAGCATTGCAGCGTCCCCACACGAAGCAGGACACTCAGACGCCCCTTGCAACAGTGATGTGGGGACGGGCCCCAAACCAGGGGAAGGCGAAGCAGATAGCGTGCCAGTGGCTGCACCCTCAGCTCGCCCTCCTGGTCCGCTTCCCTGACCTGGGGGCACCCCCCCTCCGACCCCCCTCCCCAGGAGTGTCCTTCTCAGAAACCTGGTGCCGTCAGGACCGCCCCCTTCTGTCCCCCACCTCATGCTCCTGCCTGCCCCCTCCCCGCTGCTCGTCCCACCAGCTGAGCTCACCCCTACACGGGGAGCTGCTGTGGCCCCGCATGTCCTCACCCTGTGCCCCTCCTGCTCTGCCGTCCTCCCTACGACTCCACGTCCCTGCACCAGTGGGTCCTGTCACGGTCCTGCTGCTCACCAGTGGCACCAGGTGACATGTCCCTGGGCTTCAGAGGCGACACCCTCTCGTCCACTTCCTCCGCCCGTCCCTTCCCTCGCCGCCCAGCTCCCCGCTTGCAGGCCGCCCGGCCTCGCTGGCTGCCCCCCGTCCTCTTCTTCAGAGTCTCCCTGACCCTCCCTCGCAAGCTGTGTGAGTCACACCTCCCGCTGCCCTGCAGTCTGTTCATCCCCACTGCGCATGGATACTTTCCGTGTTTGTACCTGTCGTGTTGGCAAGTAATCGTGTGCTATGGGCTAGTGTTGTCCTGGGAGCTTTAATTTCTTATTTAATTTAATAAAATCTTTGTGCTATCCTTGTTTTATGAATTAAGAATTGAGGTTCAGAGAAGTTAAGTAACGTGCCCAAGGTCACACAGCAGTGAGCCCCACGGTGGTCTGCATTGTCCTGCACCAAAATCAGAGAGGGAAAGAGGGATGGACCGTGCGTGTCACCAGAAGTGCCCATGGTTGCGGCGGGGGTGACTTGGTCATGGAAGTGTGAGGATGCTGTGACTCTGTCGGGTTTCTCCCAGGGAAGGTGGACCTGTCAGCACATTTATTAGCAGTTTATAGAAGCAAGGATGTGATAACGACTTACATCCGGCACTAGGGAAACTGTTTAAGTAAATTACACACGTTTGTAGAGGGACGCTGTCGGGAGGACATGCTGCCAAGTCCGGAGATGGGGGACAAGATTCGGAGCGTTACTTAGTCAGAAAGGAGATGAGAAGGGCCAGCCGAGTGGCTCAGTTGGTTAAGAGCTCGCTAAAGAGTTTGAGCTCTGAGCAATAGCGGTTCTATTCCTGGCCTGAGCTGAGCTGCTGCTGAGCTGCCAACAGGTGGCAGGATGGCTCAGCTAAAAGAAAAAAAAGAAGAAAGGAGATGAGAAATGCAACGATGTACTGTCTGGTTCAGAAGAAATAAGGGCAGGGTGTCCGCAGGGAACAGTGCCTGCAGGCGCATGTACCAAAGTGTCGTCAGTGAAATACATTCAAATGTAGTTAAATCCGTGTCCCGGCACTTCCTGCAATGCGCATTCACTTGTTCAGAACGAGCAGAGTTAGCCTCGCCCGTCTGACTCTGAGCTGGGCGAAGGCAGCCCCTGCCAAAGCCACGGGGGCACCTGAGCCCGCCTGTCACCCCCGAGGCCCCGGCGCAGGCTTGGCATGCGGCCCCGCAGTGACCCGTGTCCCTCTTTCTTTCCCAGGTGCTGTTGAGCCAAGTGCACCGGCTGCGAGCCCTGGACTTGCTGGGGAGGTTCCTGGACCTGGGCCCCTGGGCCGTGAGCCTGGTGGGTGCTTCCACGTGGACAGGGTGGGCGGGCCATGGGACTGAATGGGACAGCCTTGCCATCGAGGCTGACCGTGGGGACTGCCAGCGGCCTGGGGGGTCCTCGGACAACGTGCTGTGGGCCTCTGTTGCCGCCGTGTCTGGCAGCTGTGCCCTCTCGTCCTGTCTGCTGTTATCTGTCATCAGCTTTGCTGGACAGAAAGCGCTGCCGCCTCTCGGTGGCCGGCCCTGCCCCAGCCCCGTGCCGGCCACCGTGGCTTCTTTCCGCCCGCGAGCAGCTGCGAGGCCTCACCACTGTCTTCTCGCTCTGAGTTCAGTCACAGCTCTGGTTACTCCTCTATGACAGAGTAGAAACGGCTGTTTAACACAGAAAAGTGGCAAAAATAGAACCAAAAGTGGCTTGTTTTATCAGCACCTCACCAGGAAGGGAAATATTGAGACGGAATCTGTAGGTTAATAGGGACCCCATTTGGTTCTGTTTGCACTTAAACTTATTGGAAAGTTAAAGTTGGAGAAATGAATACTCGTGAAACAATGAGAAATGTAGCTGAATATTTTATGCTGTTAAAAAATAGTTCATTTTTCTAGGTGTGGTAACGGTATGCAGTCATGGTTTTATAAAAGAGACCTTATCTTTAGAGGTAGGTGCTCCATGTTTACAAGTGAAATTATGGGACGTAAGACGCGCTTCGAAGCATTCCAGGAGAGGGCAAGTGGGGTGGACGAGGCAGGGCCAGCAGCATGTGGTCTTAGCTCGCTTACCGTATTTAAGAGTTCCATTATGCACTGTTAACAAAGAGTGACCGCGACAGACCACTGCAGGAGGAGAGAGGAAGTCTGAGCAGGGCCCTCGCTGGGCACTGACGCCCCCGTACCTGCGGCCACAGGTCACCAGGAGCGAGGGCCGGTCCTTGGCGAGCAGCTGTGTGAGCTTGTGCAGAGTGGTGTCATCCAGGCATCAGGGAAAAGCCGGTGAAGGATGCAGGAAACGTCTTAGTGGCGTTTAGAGCCATTTTCATTCATATGGCTCATTTTTTAAAAACTAAATCTGGCCCTTTAAAGAATTAAACTTGTGCTAATTGGAAATGTTGCTAATGTAAGAACAGATGCTAGACATGGCCTATGACAAGGACCCAGGACCTGCCACTGGCCTGGGCCAAACCCTGCACCAGTCCTGGAGGGGGACACCTTCGTGGTATCTTTGGAATCCCCACAAATTTGAGATAAGGACAGAGCAAAACTGATGGAATAGACTTACCTGGACTTTCCCCATTGCCCCACATGCTGAAATGCCATGTCCCCCCCCCCCCGACTTGCCTGTGTGAGAGCCGAGAGGGCCCCCAGATGAGGGGCTGCCAGGAACCAGGCACGGGAGACCCAAAGCGGTCCCCCGAGTCGCTGCCGCCCCCCCCCCAGGGCCCCTTCCTCTAAAGGTTTGTCTCACGTGAACCCGTGAGAGTTGGAGCGAGCAGGGCGGGCGCGTCACCGAGAGCGAGAGGCAGGTCCACACGCGAGGCTCACAGTCGGAGACCTTTGCCTTGTCGCTGAGAGCAAGCAACGCCACCAAGGCGAGGGCGGTGGGTGCCCAGGCACAAAGCCACACGTCCCCCACGACAGGAAATGGCACAGGTTTATTCTGGCCACCAGAGCAGAGCAGACGGAGTACCTGACACCTTCTGGGATAGAGCCAGCGAGAAGGAAACATGGAGGAAGCCGCTCGCTGGAAGCAGGCACACTGTTCCCATCGCACTTCCTGTGTGTCACTGGGCGGCACGACGCCTCCTGGGCCACCGCGTCCGGATAGCTGACACTCTGCTCCCTCGCAGGCCTTGTCCGTGGGCATCTTCCCCTACGTGCTGAAACTGCTGCAGAGCTCGGCCCGGGAGCTGCGGCCACTGCTCGTCTTCATCTGGGCCAAGATTCTCGCCGTGGACAGTGTGAGTAGCCCGTGTCCTCCTCCTCCGCGGGGGCGACACCATTTCTGCGTGGTCCACGGGCCACGCTCCCCACTGAGCCCCCGCTGTCCAGCCCCGGTGGCAGTGGTCGCCGAGAGCCGGCAGGGTCACCGAGGTGCGGTGCCAGGGGCTGGGTTCTTTGTGCCTGCCATGCTGACCCCGCACTCCCGCCTCCAGAAGAAACCCCATGTTTCCCTCTGGGCCCAGGCCTGGCTCTGTCACCCACTGTCAGGTCACCTTTGCCGCGTGCACTCTACTCGCCCCTCTCGCCCTGTGTGCTGCCTCCTGCCCGTCCCCCACGTCCCTCCAGCCACTAAATGACCCTGACCGCTTTCTTTCGGCCCTGCCTCGTCCCGACCCCATCAGGCTCTGCCCATTGGTTTCCCCTCCACCTGCCCCCGGCCTGCGAACAGTCACACGGAGGCCGAGGCTTCCCCTGCGAGGCTCAGCCCCACAGCACTAACGGTCGCTACTCAACCGTGACTGCCCAGCCCGCATCCCCCACTGCCTCGTCCTCTGGCCTCGGGGCCTGCGGTCACCTGTCTCCTCCACAAAGATTAGAACCGAAGGCGGTGGGTGAT
This sequence comes from Hipposideros armiger, assembly GCF_001890085.2. Classification (NCBI taxonomy): domain Eukaryota; kingdom Metazoa; phylum Chordata; class Mammalia; order Chiroptera; family Hipposideridae; genus Hipposideros; species Hipposideros armiger. The sequence continues at coordinate 46,182 of NW_017731712.1, forward strand.
GCAGAGGTCAGCCGTCTCTGCCCTCGACAGGGTCACAGTGCAGTGGAGCAAAACTCTGTGCTGTGAGGCCGGAAGTCACACATCCCTCAGGAGGCGCATGCCACCAGCGTGACATTTCAAAGAGGGGAGCCTGAGATGCGCTGTGGGCAGGCGGCACTTGTGCTGGACTTACCAGTGTGAGGGCCTTTGAGCGGAGGTGTCAGGTGGTGGGGGGGCACGGGGACAGCTTGACCCAGGACAGAGGAGCGTGAGCACAGACGGCATTCAGAGGCGGCAGCTGCCCTGAGGGGCTGAGACACTGGAGACGTAGGGCGGGGCCACCAAGCAGAGGGCACTGCCTTCCAGGTGTCGGAGGTCAAGCTGCATTTAGCAGGTGTGAGAAACGTAAAGATTTTGGAGCACAGAAACAGTAAGAACCAAGCTGTGGTTCATAAAATGTCTGGTGTCGGTGTAAATAGATGATAAGGTTAACGGAGGGGCGGGCGCCGCTGAGGAGGCCGACAGTGGTCAGGGAGGTGGGGGCCGGGGGACAGGAAGGCCAGGTGGGCATGGCAGAGACGGTCTCGAGTTTGAGCCTGTGCAGTGGCGGGGTGGCCATGTCGGTGACAGAGGGGCAACCGGGCGAGGCGGATGTAGTGAGGGGAGCACTCGGGAGACCATGGTGACGAGGCCTTGTGACCCGAGAGACGGAGACTGGGGCCTCGTCCAGCCAGGGATGGTGGCGGGTGAACCCTCAAACGGTGCAGGCAGAACCGAGGAGCTGCTGTGGGGGAGCAGAGGGGATCCGTGGGGGAGCGTTCTCCAGGGACCCCAACCCACAGAGCACAAAGGAAGAGCTTCCGGGTGCAGGTGGGAGCTGGGAACAGGGAGACCCTTGGTTCTGCAGGGCGTGGGGACAGACCCACCAGCAGGGGGCTGGGCCTGAGGGCTGCTGGTGGGGGAGGGAACGGGAGCAGCGTCAGTGCCAGGTCAGGATGGGGGTGTGGGGGCGGAAGGGGGTCCTTGCTTGGTTTGAAGCGAATACTGAGCTCAGCAGGTTCCATTTAGTGCAGAAACAGCCGTGGGTGTGTGCTTGCGCCTGACGCCCAGTGGCAGCTCCTCTCGTGTGGAGAAGTCTCTTATTCCGACTCACCTCTGCAGGTGTGATTTGCAGACTCTTTACAGATAAGGAAGTGCTGGGTTTCAGGAGCCAACAGGACCGCTCAGCTGGCCTGGGCTCCGGGCCTCGGGCTGAGTGGGGTCTTCCCAGATGGCAAAGTGACAGAGCCGGTAACAGGTGGTGAGGTGTCCACCCCCCTCTGTGGGCAGAGCAAGGAGAGTGACAGGCTCTGCCTGCTCCCCCTTGGCCACAGCCAGCCGGCCGTCACCAGGGCCCTTGTGCCCTTGAAGTAGCCCTGCAGTCCACCTGTGAACTTGGGCTCTGTCAGCAAATGTCCCTTGTGCTCTCTGTCCAGCAACTCCTGAGCTGGTCCTGCTTGCCACCATCGGTCCTGCACCTGCTGGACGGAGAACCACAAAAATGCCCCTCTCACCACAAGCCCCACTAAGAAGCCCTGGCGACTCGGGCAGCCCCCCCGCCGTCCGACCATGCACCCAGTCCCGGGCTCCTCTCACCCCTCCCGGGCACAGCGTCACTGTGACGGGCTGCACGAGTGTCCCGGGGGCGTCCCCAGCAGGCGTGCCTCTGTGGCAAAGGCGTCTTTTATTCCGGTGTCTGCTGCTGTTGGCGGGCAGGTCCTTACTGCCTCCTCACCCATCCTTGCATGGCAGCCTTCTGTCTGCATCGTGAGCGCGGAGGGGCCTGCGGGCTGCCTGGGCCCCTCTGTGCGGACACCGTCCTGTGCTGGCTCCCCGCAGCCAGGACTCTCGCATCCTTGGGCGTTCCTGGCCTTCTCGGTGCTGGGAGCGCCCCTTGTCCGCGGGTGACCTTGACCTCAGTTGACCTTGACCATTCGTGTGCCTAGTGCCCTGGGTGTGGCTGCATCCAGTAAATGTTGGTTCTCTTGCTTGTCTGCTCCGGATGATGTATTTTACCTTCCCCTCCATCGAACCATCTTCAGGGAAACAATGACTTCTTTCAAAGCTTGTCCAAAACATTGGATTGAAAAGTTAAAAAAACTAAATTTCAAGCCTTCCGCCCTCATTTACTTCAGCAAGCCATCTTCACTTCCCCCTGCCGGCCGTCATCTGCTCTGGAAAGTACAGCAGCCGTGCTTACAAAGCCCAGAGCCACGACGTGGGAAGCCATTTGGAAATTTCAGAGTTAAAGGGAAGAAAAGAATAAACCTCACGTCTCCCCAGCCGTCTCTGACACTAAACCTCTTACTGCAAATCTGAAAGCTTGGGTTTGTGGATCAGGCAGCCATACCTTTTGGTCATTTCTGTTTGGCCCTTTTTCAGATGTCCTTGAAGAGTCCAGTTATGTAAAATAAAAGGTGGGGGGGGGCTTTTCTCAGGAAGATTTTTGAAACTTTGTTTCTCTTCTACTAAAATCCATAACTTAGATTTCCTTGGTTTTATGTAATGCCCGTTTTCTGCCCCCGGATCCTATTCAGGATCCCATGTGACATTTAGTCCTCAGGCTCCCCTGGGCTGTGACGTTTCAGACGCTCCTTGTTGGGGTGATCTTGGCAGTTCTGAGGAGCTGATGTCAGGGTCTGTGCTCCCAACATGACTCCTCAGTGTTGCTGTGACTTTGGTCACCTGGCTGAGGTGTTTGCCACGTGTCCCCGCCTGTTTTCTTTCCCCCCTTTCCATCCTGTCCTCTTTGGGAGGACGTCACTACGATGCACTGGGAGTCTTTGTTACGTGACCTGCTTTACGTCTGTGGTCGAACACTGTCCTTTATTCACTTTCATTATCTTTTAAAATCTGAATATTGTTCGTTTTTTTTAAGATTTTATTGGAGAATTCGGGGAGGGGAACAGTGTTGGGGAATCGGGGGAAGGGAACAGACAAGTTGCTGTCCTTTTGTTCTTCAGTCTAGTTGTGGAGGACGTCGCTTCACTGGCCCATGTTGGTATAATCATTGCGCTCTTCCCGGGTGAGGCAGTCGCTCGCCGGCCATTGGACGGCCACTCATGGCGGCTCATGGCGGCTCACATCGGCTGCCGGCCAGCCCCACTGCAGCCTACACCATCGCCAGTGACTCACGGCAGCCCAGCTCCAGGTCCAGCTGTTGTTCAGCATCTTAGCTGTAGAGGGCAGCGTCACTGGCCCTCATGTGGGATTCGAACCGGGGCCCTGCTGCTCAGAGCTGGCGTCCCAAGCCAACTCAACCACCTTGCCACTCGGCCAGCCCTGAATATTGTTCTTTTAATTTCTATTTTGGTTGATTTAGGCTTATTTTATAAGGTGTAGTATTGGAGCTATTTGGTTTTGCTGCTTTTGCCTTTCTGGGGTTTTCTAGTATTCTGTTTTGCGGTTTGCTCCCTATCAAATAGTCTTTCTTCTCTACCATCCTCCAACACCCTGCAAATGGACTAGGTGGGAAGGGCCCTGCTCTGACCACAGGCAGCTGCGTCAGCTACAGAATGGTTAGCAGCAGCCAGGCCTGTCTTCACGTCAAAGTCCCCACCCGAGTCGGACTTGTTGCAGGCACTTTATAGATGTTACTTATCCTTCCTGCCCCTCATTTTAGCAAAGATAAAATAATTGCATTCGTGGTCCATTTAATTCCTAAACTAACGCGCAGAAACACAACCACGGTGTTGGTGAACCCACGTCTCACCCGGAAGCTGCCATCAGGCCGGACGCACTGGTTATGTGACTCACGGTCCAGCCTGGCGTTTGGTGAGACAGAACCGTCATGAGAACGGCCGCGTTTTAGTCATCCAGTTAGATGAGGTGACTGCTTTTCTGAAGCCCTCAGAGCGGGTTTTCCTTGTGGGGTCCATGGAGAACTGTGGACCAGGATGGCGGGGCCCAACCCCCACGAGTCAGAGGAGCTGTCTGCCTGCCGCATCCTGGTACAGGCCCCAGGAGACTCCTTGCTGAAGAAGCCAGGCTGCAGCTGGGAGCGTCTGTCTGTCTGTATCTGGCAGGAGGGAGGCAGGTCGTTTGGCCACTCTGCGCAGACTGGATGGGGTTCAGCTGGGGAGGGGACAGATGGCCCGTTTGCAGGGTGAAACGTCAGCCAGCGCCCGGGGCAGTGCAGAACGGCCGCCGGCCTGTGGTGACTGGGGGCCACGTGATGGGCCGTCAGGCTGCGCTGGGCGGCCCGAGAGCACAGCCCGCTCTGTCAGTGCCAGGAGAGGGCGGCGATGTTGGCGAGGACCCGACGTCAGGCTGGGCTTATCGTGTGGCTCAGAAAGCACCGGCTCGGACCCCTTTCCCACCCAGTCACTGCGCCGGGCAGGGACCCGGAAAGAATCCAGCAGAACGCTAAGGAGATGATGCACCACGACCGACAGGGTTCCTTCCAGGGAAGCGAGGCTGGTTCAATATTGAGAAAGCAGTTACGATAATATATTGGTTTGTCGGAAAAGTCATGACGCATTTTTGCAACTGAAAACAAAAAATACGTCATGACTTTTCCGACAACCCGATATGAATAACTAGAAGGCGGCTGACATTGATCTCTTCGTAGAGGAAGAAAACACCCAATAGAAAAAGCAGCAGCAGCTACTTCTCTAACGTTTCAAATATCTTCATATCAGCCCAAAAGCCGTGATGCCACATCACTATTGCTTAGGCAGAGAAAGAGCTTAAAGGCATAAATAATTGGAAAAGTAGAGTCAAACCGTTGGTTTGCAAATTGTCAGTCGACATGTCCGGAACACCCAGTGGATTCAGTGAAACACGACTGATGAGGGAATTTGTCAGACAGACTGGAATTAATGGGCAGAAATCCAAAGAAATGGCCAGTTAGAAGAGAAATTCACCCCATTTACAAGAGAACCCTAAATCAGGAATAAACTTGACCTGACGCATGAGAAACCTGTGAAGGGACTTTCAGGCCTTCCTTAGAACACAGAAACCAGCCTGGACGAAGGAAAACGTAGCCTGTTCATTTACGGAAGGAGCCGTCGTCGCCATGAATACTTCAGTGTTCTCTAAAAGTCGTCAAACTTGAATACACCCAATAAAATAACCAGCAAGTTTTTTTTATTTTGTCTGAAACTAGACGAGCATACTCTAAACTTCCTGTGGAGAAATAAATAGGAATATTCAGGGAAATTCTGAGTAGGAAGAAGAATGATGGGGAACTAATCCTATGAGGTATTAAAATTAACTGTGAGGCCTCATCATAGAGCTAGTGGTGCCGGATTACGGCCAGACAGACCGACCAGTGGAGCTAGTGGTGCCGGATTACGGCCAGACAGACCGACCAGTGGAGCTAGTGGTGCCGGATTACGACCAGACAGACAGACCAGTGGAGCGTACCAGGAACAGACCTCAGGACGTGAGGGTCTTGAGTGTGGTGAAGTCGGACCTCAGACCAGTGGGGAAGTTGATGGGCCCTGAGTGTGTGGTGTTGGGATAGCTACGTGTCTGCACAGCCAGAGTGAACTTCAAAGGGAGACATATAAAGAACAAAACCTTTGAAAACACTGGAAAAAAACCCAGAACAATTCTATTTTAACCTTAGAGTGATGAAAGTCTTTATTATTATTATTATTATTATTATTTATTTAACTTTATTGGGGAACCGTGTTTTTTCCAGACCCATCAGCTCGAAATCAAGTTGTTGTCCTTCAATCTTAGTTGTGGAGGGCGCAGCTCAGCTCCAAGTCCAGTCACCGTTTTCAATCTAGTTCTGGGGGGTGCAGCCCACCATCCCATGTGGAAGTCGAACCGGCAACCTTGTTGTTAAGAGCATGTGCTCTCACCAACTGAGCCATCCGGCCACCCGTTGGCAGCTCAGCTCAAGTTGTCTTCAGTCTAGGTGCAGAGGGCACAGCTCACTGGCCCATGTGGGAATCAATTCAGTAACCCTCTTGCTCAGAGCTTGCACTCCAACCAACTAAGCTACCCGGCTGCCCGATGAAAGCCTTTTTGACTATGACTTAAAATCTAGATGTCTTTGAAACGTCAATGAACTTGATTGCATAAAAATACAAAATTTTTGCATGGGGGAAAAATACCATGACCAAAGTTTTGAAAAAGAATCTGTCAGGAGGGGCATATAAACTCCTCTTGCAAGTAAAAGACTAGCCTCCCAAACATAAAGAATTCCTAGAAAATGAGAAAAACGCTAACAACCCAGTAGAGAAATGGTCAAAGAACACGAACCAGCAAGTTCACAGCCAGGAATGCCAGGGAAATGTCCATCTCTTCATAACAAGCACAGTGAGACTGCACCGACATGCCAGCCTCTCAGACTGGCAAAAATCCAAACACTTCACAACGCTCTGTGCTGTGACGGCACAACATGGTGACCTCCATCAAAACCACAGCTGCGTTCACCCTTTGATCTGGCAGTGTCACGTCTGGGGATTTGCCCTGTACCTGCACGTGTGTGAGGTAACACAAGACATTTATTCATTGTCGTGTTCGTAATCACAACAGTGAGTTTTCAGTGAAAGACCCACTCATCCGAGGAGGCTGGTTCTGTAGGCGATGCCGCCCCCAGGGGCTGGCATGGCAGGCGCTGGCTGTGGAGACAGGAAGCTGGCCGCCAGCCGCTGTGCGTGTCGCCGAAGGGAAGACGGGCGGGCGCAGGCCACGGCTGTAGTACTTTGTTAAGGAAAGGGTGGCTCGGTTTATATACTCATATTCACCTGTGTTTACGTAAAGGAACATGGGAAGAATAAATAGGAAACGAACGAGGTGATGCCTACAGTGGAGGAGTTACACAGAGTTGGGAGAGAAGCAAACCTGCACCGGTACCTTTCGGCAGTGTTTTGACTTTTGAGCCTTTAAACAGGTTTACAAATTTTAGAACATGTACGAAGAGGTAGGTCGAAGAGATAAACGTGTTCATATTTTCCCACCCATAACAAGCTTCTGACATGAGGATATTTAAAGTTATAAACCATTTGTGGGAAAGTGCACATCTGTGTACATTTAAATGTCTTGCCGGACGTGGTACGCGGGGACGGCGGTGCTGAGGGTTTGAGCACACGGGGACGCGCATCCAACTGCCCGGGGAACGTGCTGCCAAGTTGGGGAGGAACAGAGGCCCCGTGACCAGTGAGCAGAGTCCCTGCTCTGGTGTCGTCTCCGGCCCGATGGCTTTATGGCCACTGTTCAATCTCTGGTGTATAAACAGCCGCACAGCCCGCGTCTCTCCAGGCAGGTGCCCTGGCATCCTACGCCACGGTGAGTCGCCCAAGGTCTGCTTGCTCTGGTGCTGTCACCTGTGTGGGAGACAGTCCTCCCCTCCCAGCATCCTTCTCATCACCAGTGAACTCTGACTCTGGGGACAGGAAGCCAGCCCCTCACCCCGTGTGATTTCCCCCGTTCCCATCAGAGCATGAGCTGTGCATCCACTGGTGAACCTGCCAGGACCCACCACCAATTGGGACCTCATCTGATGTGTCACACGTGACGGCCTGTTAGTCTTTGTTCAACTGGCATCTTCCTGCTCCCCCATAGGCTGTAGTCTGCGTTAAGGAGAACAAAGGCAGCGTCTCTCCCTGCAGCATCCTTTGCCAGAACATTCCGTGGAGGACCCTGCCCTCGCCTTACGAGCTTACCCCAGGCCCGGGGTCCCGGCTCCACCTCACACCTGTCTGCAAAGCGCATGTTGGCTGCTGCCCCATCTCCTTGTTGGCTTCTCTTCTCTTCCTCTCCTCCCCTGTTAAGCACAATTCCCTGAAATCCTGAGACAGAAGAATCTTCTGCCGGGAGATTTAAAGGCAGGTCGGAACTGGTTTTGGTGTGTGTGGTGGGAAGCAGGCTTGCTTAGAAAAAGCCATTTCATGGTCACGCTTTTCCTCGCCTTTCCTTTCCTTCTTTTTACTGTGGCCTTACTATGTCACACCTGTGGCTTGATCAGGGGCAAAAAGAACAGACAAAACGAGGAAGGGAGGGCCCTTGGAACGTGGCTGCTCGGAGGACTGGCGGCGCCAGAGCCCGGGCGCCTCTGCGGTCTTGCCGCCGACCCTGCGCCTGCCGAGTGTCATCTGCCGGCTGCATTTCTGTGCCTTTGTGCTCGGAAGGCCTTCTTGTCTCTTCCCCATGACGAGGCTCTCCTCCTAGGTCGGGAGGCCACGGCTGGCACCCTTAGCAGGCGCGCAGCAGGCCACCTGCTCCCCGCCCGCGGCTGTGGACGGCAGGGCAGCTGGGCGGGCTGAGCACATTCTCAGCCAAGTCATAAACGCCACCTGCTAAGAATTAAGTGCAGGTAGACCGTGACAAGATGGCGTTATCGGCGGTCCCCCCCTGACCTGACAAACGCGTCGAAACAGCTTTTCCTACCACAAAACAGTGGCCAGACCCTGGTACTGAGGCCTGTGGTGTTCGTGTCAAGCGCTTGGACATGCGTGTCAGCTCCGTGGGGCGTGCATGTGAGCGTGTGGGCCTTGATGTGATGCGTTGGCCTCAGGCTTAAAGACAGCGGTGCCTTTATGCTCAGAATCGGGTCGCATCCCTGTTCCTGGGCCAGGCCTGACCAAGCGCTCTCCCGTCTCTCCCGCCTGAGTCTCTCAGGCAGGGAGGACATGTGCTGACGCCTTCCAGTTCCTGTCACAACCTTCATTCAAAGCCAGGAGTCCCTGGCGGGCAGGACTGAGAGCTGCAGGCGTCATCGGCTCCCCCACCCTGAACCCAGCACCCACCGCTCCTGACCTCCCACCCTCCATCTTCTCAATTCCCACTTAAATAGCCGCGTCCTTGTCAGCTTATCCATGTGAAGAAGAGACGCCTGGTTATCAGAGCTCCCCTGAGAAATGTGCCAGTGTCCACGGGGATTGGGGTTCAGGGCTGAGGAACCAGCAGCTCCCCGTGAGTGAGGGCTTCACGCAGGCAACGCCCCAAGCCAGGGGTCTCTGTGGAGCAGGAGTATGTCTCCGCACATGACCTCGCTCCTTTTATTCCAGAAACTCGGTTCTTAAAACCCTGGCCCCCGAGCCTCTTTAATGCCCTCATCCTCAGGAGAGGGGCATGCTGGGAGCTGACAAAACGTCACGGCTCTGTGGATGCCGTGCCCTGAACGTCACTAGTCAGCTTTTCTGGATATTGGTCCACGAAGCCCACTTGCATCACGACCACATTCGGGGGTCACCGTCTCCAAGTATCAGAGCCCCCGTAATTTGCATGCCACCCCCAGTTTTCAGGTCGCTCCTGCCTATTAGTTCAGTCTGTGAATCCCCTGGATGAGCGGACTTCTTAAACTGCCCTGGAGTCCCGCCGCTCGCCAGAGGAAGGTCTGCGTGAGGAGCTGGTTTCGCTCTGTGCCCTGCCTGCCTCTCCTCCTCTCCACCACGCGGAGAAACCGCCTCCCCAGCTGCTCGCCTCGGCCCGGAATGCCTGAGGCAGGGTCCCTCACGTCCCTTGAAAGAACCAGCACTTGCAGAAATGTCCAAAACCATCCAGCCTAGGGTGAAATCGGCCCGTAACCCTCCACCAGGATTCCTGACACCCCACTGCTTCGTCGCACCTGCCAGCCTCCTTCCTGGCACCTGTCCCCTCTTCCCCCGACCCCTGCAACTCGGTGGCCTTGGGTTCCCATGGACGTGCATGGACTTCTAATCTAGAAGCTGGGCTTGGCTCACGCTCCACACCTCAGAGTGTGCACCCACCTTCGTCTTGAAAGTGAGGTGCCTCTGATGCAGTGTACCCCAAACTGCGACACCCCACCTCCTGCCCAGGTCCCCCCAGAACACTGTCCTTGTGTCTGCGGGATCGTCCCGTCCCCTCTGCCAGCTGCACCTGCCCCCTTCGGGCCAGCCCCCGCCTCATCCTTCACTGCAGCTTCCAGCGTGACCCGACGGCCTCCACCTCTGGGCTGCGGCCCCTTCAGGGCCTGCTCGGTGCAGCGTTCAAGGCCCTGGGCCATCTGCCTCACACCGTCCCCAGCCCTCCCCACACCCTGCACCCTAGCAGGATGACCCCCCTTCCCCCCGTCCTCGCGCCTGCCCTGGCTCCGTGGGTGATCCCAGCCACTCGTCAGGTCGGGCGTCTCCTCCAGAAAGCACACACCCAACCCCCAGCCCCCGAGCCCGGTGCCCCCACCGCGTTCGTGACTGCTCACCCAGGTCCCTCCCCTCCAGGAGTTGAGCAGGGCACAGCTGCTGTGTCTCCAGAACCAGCCAGGGCTTGGCACCTGGCGGGTCCTCGGAATGTGTGCTGAGCCGAGGAGCACAGACTTGATGGCGCTCACCGGCGCCGTGCGAGCCCACAGGCTGGGAGGAACTGTACTCCCAGCTCTTTAGCGCTGAAGTGCAAACCTCTACCTGAGAGCCACCCCTTCGGGATAAGGAGCTGAGCCTCTAGGAAGCAGCCGATAAAATACAACTGTGTGACACAGTAATTCGTGATTATTATATTCACACATCATCATTTTTCAGTATTTTGTTAGTCCAACCAAGCAAAACCCTAAGACCTTCCACAGGGGTGAGGTCTGCGGAAACGGGATGGTTTCAAGGGCTGGGCGTGTCCCAGCTCAGAAGGCAGGAAGACAGGAGCATGGGTGACGGGAGGGAGGACGTGGGCGGAAGCTGCAGCGATGGCTGCGCCCTCCACAGGGGCGCCAGCAGCCAGGGCGCCCCCAGCCGTCAGGTACCCAACAAGGAGTTTCCAGAGCACACCGTGGAGCTGCTGCATTTCTGAGAACATGTGAGGTGCCAGCCCTGTCCCCACAGCCAGGGGACATGTATGTGCAAGCAGCCATCTCACTATTTTCTCACATGAAAATTGAACTTGAGAGGAGAGAGCAACAAAGGCCTAAGATACTCCTCGCACGTCCATTGGTTCATATGTGACAAGAAGCAGAGAGAGACCCCTTCAGGTAACCGCACTCTCACCTCTCCCTCTGTCTCTTCTCTCCCCAGTCGTGCCAAGCAGACCTGGTGAAGGACAACGGGCACAAGTACTTCCTTTCGGTCTTGGCAGACCCTTACATGCCAGTAAGGACCAAACGCCACTCCCTTTGGGACAGTCTCGAGACCTGGGTCATTTGTGTGTGCTCACGTGCCGCGCTGCCGTGGCGACTTTGCAAGGCCGCTGACCATCCAGGCAGAGGCCGCTCTGGGGCGTGGGCCACGCTTTGGGAACACGGTCACGCTTTCTGCCACCGCTTTGCTCACACAGCGCTCCCCACTTAGGAGCACACTGGCGGGAGCTGTCTCGCTTCTGTCTGTGCGTGAGCGTCCGGCCGCCGGCTGCTTCGGTCTGTTTCTGTCCGTCTGTTTTCCCCGGCACAGCCCCGCGTTGTGCCAGGACCTGCTCTCCTGCACACCTGTCGGCTGAGGCGCACGGGGAGGCGTGGGCGCCTCTGTGGCAGGGCAGCTCGCGCGCCTTAGAATCAGGAAGGGAGTTGGGGAGGAAAGAAGAGGCTGAAAGTTTACATTTAAAATGTACTTTATTATATGAAATTGCCTCACAAATTAGTATTCTATGAGTAGCATATATAATAACTCCTGTAAATGTTGTATAATTACTTCCTGTATTCCCCACCTCCAGCTCCTAGCATGGTCAAGAGCGCAAAGTACATGCTAAATTCAATTACGTGGAGCAGCCTGTCTACACGGGCTTAGGTGGCTTTAGTTGTATAAAGGAACTTTCATATGTAATTTAACCCTGTAGTTGGTTTTCTAAAGTCAGTGAGATTTAAAAAAACAAAAACAAACACAAAAACTGTAAACATTGAAAAAAGGACTGTCATATAAAAGGTAAATAGTCCTTGTGGTTCTAACTTAAGTGTGGCATTGAAACATCACTGTAGGCAGTTAAAGTTTATACTTTATATGCGTTTTGGAAGTAATCGCTTCCCTGTTCTTCAGAGTGAATAAGAAAACAAATCAAAGGAATGAAAAAAAAAATGCTAACGCAGTAAAATGCAGTGAAGTGATGAGCGTAGCCGACACGAGGGGCCTGCTTCAGCCACAAACACAGGAAGCTCTGAGGACAGAGCCAAGTGTAAGAGAAAGGGACAGACATTCCCAAACGCCCAAAACTGAAGAGAGGCGTCGGAGGAGAGCCACGGTGGGAAGCAAGCCAGGACGTCACGCGACCCGGGGGTCCCCGAGGCATGTGGACCCGAATCTGCACAGAGCACATGGGGCCCGAGCCGGTGACGTCCCCGAAACCGACACCGCTGCTTAGAGCCAGGCGCCCGCGAGGCGTTAAGTGGGGCGAGGGGAGCTGCTCCCTGTCCAGGCAGAAAGTTCAGGAAGCCTCCTAGGGAAACCGGGACCTCGGGCCTGTGCACACGTGGGGTGAGAGTCACCAGCCAAGAAATGGACGTAAAACCCGTTCCAGGAATTGAAACCCCGGGGGCCTGGGAGAAGCCAAGGCAAAGCTTTCTTCAGGGACATTCCACGGGGAGACACCGCCTGCTTCCAGCCCACCATCAGGCAAACCAGCACCAAGGGGGCAGAGCAGTCGGCAGCAGACTGGGCACTGAGAAGTGAAACTAACACACATGTCTGGCAAGGACTGAAGTCACAGGAATATTACATTTAAAATGATCGGATAAAATAATTTGTCTTAATTTTGTCCAAAAGTAAACCACTGTATTGTTTCTTTAGAACTACGTTTGTTCCTATTGTAAGAAATAATATACAGTAAAACCTGGGATCGTGAGTAACTTGGTTTGCGAGTGTTCCACAAGACGAGCAAACATTTCTAATACATTTTAATGTGGTAAACGAGCGGTGTCTTACAATATGAGTAGTTTGTTTCTGGAACAAATTATGCTCACAAACCAAGGTATTACTGTATTCTGTTTTTACTCATCCTCCAAATGACCAAGTAGATTCTTAGTGATTAGGCAGATTGGGGCGGGGTTGGGGGTAGTCATGGAGACACAGGGCACTGTCATTAAAAGCTCCCCAGATAAGTGAGCAGCAGCATAGATGCAGCCAGCGCGCGAATTGGTGGAGAAAGCACCTGGAATGAGACAGACAGAAGATGTGAGGGAGATCAGGAGACATGGGGTGAGAACGTTTCTGTTGCTAATAGAGTGAGCCTGGAGAGTCGGGAGCAGTGTGAACGAGTCATGGCTGAGGGTTTTCCGCATTTGAAGAAATGGGTTTTCAGATTTAAAAAGCACAGTGACGCTTGAGAAGGTTAAATAGAAACACATCCACCCAAAGAGTCATCGTAACGAAAGCAGAGACTATCGAAGGGAAAGGTGACGAGAACCAAAAGAAAGGTTTTTCGCAGAGGAGTAAACATGATTCCACGGGCTTTCCGTCAGCAGAGAGAGACGGCAGGAGAGGCTGTTTTCAAAGCGCTGGAGGAAGCCGGCCGTGACCCGAGCATTCTCTGCCCAGCTGGTGTCATCCAGACTGTGCGGGAAGCCCACATGTCTTCAGAGACTGACAGTTACCGTGTTGTACCCCCGATGGAGACAGTCATAAAGACCATCCTTCAGGAGGCAGCTAACCCGGAGGGAAGGCTCGGATGCAGGAAGCAGCCAAACGCAGACCCGCCGGCCAATCTCAATAAGCATTGGCTGTAAAATCAGAAACGCCCGTCACTGATCTGAGGGGTGAGGACGTGCAGAGGAATCAGAACTGGGGCACTGACAGCTCTGCATTAATCCGAGGGTGAGGGGCACCCAGAGAACCCTTAGTTTAGTGTTTGTTCAGTGTGGGAGTATCAGGCCCCACAGGCAGAGACAGACCGACCGAGTCGTAACTCAGTAGAGGAGAGGATGAGAGTTGATCCCTCCGATAGGAGACCAGAAAAAAGAAGCGAAGCAAAGGGAGGGTGGTGAATCCATTCGTTTCACTACCACGTGTGTGACCGGGGGCGACCCGGGCACTTCCTGGTAACAGGACAGCCTGTGACAGGAGACTCACAGCAGACCTGTCCCCGGCCTGTGGCGTCGGTCCCCTGAGAGGCCAGCCTAGAGCTGTCAGACGCTTCTGAAAGTGTGCTCCTCTTTGTGCTAATTAGTTGTGCATGCAGCTTCTTATTACGGCTCATTGATTATGCGTGGAGCTCATTCCGAAAGGCTGCTCTCTGTTGTGCTTGGGGGACGCTGCGTCCCCGTGGGAAGTGCAGCACTAGGGGTGTCCTGTTTTCCAGGCAGAACACAGGACCATGACAGCTTTCATCCTCGCTGTGATCGTCAACAACTACAACACGGGCCAGGTGAGTGTGTGGCCTCCCTGCGCCCGGGCAGGCGTGTGGCCCAAGCTGCTGTGTTTGGGGAGAGCCGGGGAAGGAAGCGGTCACCCTTAGGGTGAGGGAGGTGACCAGAGCACGCGTGGGAGGAGGAAGCCCAGGGCCCCGCGTTCAGCCAGCCGTTCGCAGGGTGAGCCGAAGGTGGTGGGATTTAAACTGAAGACATGATCAAGGTTCCCCGAGAACCGTCGGGGCCGTGACCGTCGCCCGCGGCCGGCACCCCTCCCCGGGCGTCTCCGTGCTGGCCCACCGAGCCGTTCGCCTTTCCGCAGGAAGCCTGCCTCCAGGGAAACTTGATCGCCATCTGCCTGGAGCAGCTCAGCGACCCCCACCCCTTGCTGCGCCAGTGGGTGGCCATCTGCTTAGGGCGCATCTGGCAGAACTTTGACTCGGCCCGATGGTGTGGCGTGCGGGACAGCGCCCACGAGAAACTCTGCAGCCTCCTCTCGGACCCCATACCCGAGGTGAGTCCGTCCCCAGCCAGTGGCTCCCGGCGAAGAGCGGTCATAGCTGGCGGGCACTCCGGACACCGTTGAAGGGGCAGCGTGGGGACTGCCCTCTCATGCCGCCTCGCGTCCAGAAGCGTCCCCCTCCACAGCCTTCCCCTAAGCCCCTGTCTCAGTCACTGATGGGTGACGGGGTGCCTGGCTTGGTGTATTGATCCCAGAAGTTCCCGCCTGTGCAGCCCGTCACCAGCCCCTCAAGCTGGGACCACGGGGGTCCCTCCTCCTTCCCCTCCCCCATTTCTGCTCCGTTCTCACGGGTAGGACTGGGCAGTGAGCACCCGTGAAACTCGACTGAACTGGGTTGAATCTGGTGGGAGTTCAGACCCAGGCGGCCAGCATGGGTGGGGCTATGACACTGCTGTCCCCGTCCTGCAGGTGCGCTGTGCAGCCGTCTTCGCGCTCGGCACGTTTGTGGGCAACTCCGCAGAGAGGACCGACCACTCCACCACCATTGACCACAACGTGGCCATGATGCTGGCCCAGCTGATCAACGACGGGAGCCCCGTGGTCCGGAAGGTACGTGGCCCCCGCGCTGCGCCCGGGTCAGCCCGTGGCTCTGCCCCCAGCAGTGAGCACGCAGTTCCCACCAGCCAGCATCCTGAGAGTGGACCTTTCAATGTTGGCTTAATTCTCCAAAATGCATTTCTTCCCCCAGATACTCGTGTGTTTGCTTCATTTAAGGGCATTTAGCAGGCTGTGTCTCCTGGCAGCTTTAAAATAGGCTCCTTCCTGCCTGGGAGCGACACATGCACACCTCATGGAGACTAAAGAACATAGATACACAGAACACAGGCAGACGGAAAGGTGTGTGGTGTGTGTTCCCCTCCCCGCCCCCACGTTTGTCAGCGACTCAACAGAACAGTTTATAAAGTTGAAAACTCTTGTCTGTTTAAAAGTGTAGAAATATCATGGATTTCCATCCGAGATCTCACACTCCTCCCAAAAGTTGGCTCAGCACAACCAGACACCCTCCTGTCCCCGGTCACCAGGGCCATCGGGGGACCCTGCTGGTTTGCTGGCTGTGAAGGCTGAGCAGCCAGGAGCCCGGGCAGCGAGGGGCCAGGTGAGGCTGGAGCCTGGCGAGGCAGGAGGGGTGAGGCTGGAGGGCAGTGGCCGCCAGCCCCCAGGCCAGCGTGGCTGGAGCGTGCCTTCTGCACAGCACCAAGTGCTTCAGTCACTCTTTGCACAAATGGTGAGTGTCTTTCGCGTTCCAGGCACAGCACCATATCAGGCCTGGGGACCTTCGCTGCCCTCGCTCGGGGAGTCTGTGCTCTAGGGGGACCCAGCTGGCCAACAGTGGCCCTGTTAAATGAGTCGATGGGGTGACCTTGGCTAAGGCACGTGGGAGACGCAGAGGTGTGGACGGGGAGCAGGCGGTGGGCGGAGAGGCACCACCTCTAATAACAGCAGGACGCCTCCTTGAGACGGAGCCTTCGTCCTCTGTACAGAGTCCTCATGCTTCTGGAAGCGCATTTTCTCCTTGTTCACAGCCGTGTGCTGATGCTGTCATGGCACTCTGAGGGAACACAGGCGCAGCCTGCTGGCCCAGGAGACCAGCGCCGGGGGGCCGGAAGGCCCTGAGCTCGACTCAGACCTGGCACCGAGCTCTGGGGGCTGACCTGCCCCTTCACAGCCCCTTTCATGTGGGGCCTCATTCTGGGACGCCAGCTCTGGGGCCAAGAACGGGCTTTGACGTGTAGTCTGACCAGCTCTGGTGTTCAGCAGCTTGTGCAGAATCAGACAAACACGGCTGTTATGGCAGGCTTTTCATGGTCATATGTATTCATATAAAAAAGGCTACATCCTTTGTTTTTTTTTGGTTTTTGGTTGTTTTTTTTTTAAAACTAAGAACTGGATTTTTTTTTTAAGATTTTTATTGGGGAATTGGGGAGGGGAACAGTGTGTTTTTCCAGGACCCATCAGCTGCAAGTCAGGTTGTTGTCCTTCAGTCTTAGTTGTGGAGGGCGCAGTTCAGCTCCAAGTCCAGTCGCCGCTTTCAATCTAGTTGCGGGGGTTGGGGGTGGGGGGAGAGGCGGGGTGCGTGCAGCCCACCATGGGTGAGTCAAACCGGTAATGTTGCTAAGAACACGTGCTCTCACCAGCTCAGTGGCAGCTCGGCTCGGGCACAGCTCACTGGCCCATGTGGGAATCGAACCGGCGACCCTGTTGCTCAGAGTTCGCGCTCTAACCAACGGAGCCACTCGGTGGGCCCACTACAACCTTTGTTTTAATAACAAAAGTATCCTCTCATAGATGAGGCGATAATGAGAACAGAGGGTCTGATTTTGTTTGTTGACTTGTTTAATGAGCTCACTTGATAAAATCAGAGTCAGCAAATTCCTGTCAGCCTCCCTAATCACTTCGAACTTGACCTTGTCTACTAAGTACAAAATCCAGACTGCCCAGTCAGCAGCCGCCCCCACTCATCAAGAATGGCCCGGCCAGGGGTGCAGGCTTGTGCCCCCCCAGCTTCCATCCACACCTGTTTCTCAGCCTGACTGGGGAGCGACACGACACAGGGACCCCGCCTCCCTTACTCGCAGCTTCCCTGCTGCCATGACCTTAGCAAGGAAAGCGGAAGGCGTGTGTGTCACGTGTGCTCGGACCACAGACCCACGGGGTGCTGATCTGCCCTGAGAACAGCTCTGGGCGCCCACCCTCCGTGCCCACACGCCTGACTCAAAGCAAGACTGATGAAAACATCAGGGGCTGTTCTCTATCGGCACCCTGGTACCCAGGTCTCTGGGAGACGATCGGGGTCCACCCGCCAGGGCCAGGGCGCCTTCTCCCAGAGGCGAGCCCGAGCGTGTCCACGTTGGCACAGACGCACGCCCTCCCCAGCGCTGCTCTGTCCCGCTGCGGTTGCAGGCCGAGTGTGACGCTCTGTGACCGGGGGCCGCAAAACAAAGTCACCAGTAGTTTGGTGCTGGAAACATGGAGTGGGGGCTGCCCCGGGGAGGAAACGGGGCGGCGGCTGCCGCGCAGAGGCCGCAGGGAGGGCCTGGAGGGTGCGTGGCCTGACCTGCCATGTGACCACAGAGGAGCGCTGGCTGAGTCCCCTTGGGGCAGTCGTGTGCCCAGGCATGGTGTCCCAGGACCCTGTGGCAACTCGCTTTAAAAATGGAGCATGAGTTGATCATCTGTGAAGGGAAGGGCTTCATTCTTGCAGCAGGCAGCTGTTACCCCTCCTGTGAGCTGGGCTGGTGGCCCAGCCGTGAGCCGAGCCCTGACTCTTCCCTGGAGAACATGTGCTTGGAAGTGGGGTAGCTGGAGCCCGAACAGGCGGATGAGTGACGGGGCAGGTGGCTGGCGGATGAGTGACGGGGCAGGTGGCCGTGCTCGGGAGGGAAGGCAGTGGAGGAGGGGGGCAGGGCGCAGGGGGCGTCTGAGCGGAGGCCCGAGAGAAGCAGGAGGGTGAGCCGGGGGCAGCGGGGAGGCCTTTCCGGGCAGCGAAACAGCAGGACCGTGGTACAGATTGGTGTGTTCCTGGCCCGCGGTGAGCTGTTTCACTCTGCATCGAAGTAAAGGGGAAACCAGTGCTTTCTGAAGACAGTACCGGCACCACCTTCACTCGGTGGGGCCGACGGGACCATCTCAGCAGCACGTCACTGCCTCACGCATGGAAAGCGAGCTGGGCTCTGGTTTGCAGGAGGAGCATGGGACCAAGTGCCAGGCTGGGTGTGGGCAGCGGCAGGCAGAGGCCGGTCGGGCGCGAAGGCTCGGCGCAGTTAGCCTCGGGGACCAATGGCGGGAGGCGGGGCTGGGCACACAGGGTTGGGTCTGCACAATTCAGGGTTCTCACCTAAGCAGTTGGAGTTCTGGCTCTGGGCACCAGCTGAGAGGTCCCTGGCAGGGCAGACCGGCAGACTGCGGGGCAGGCTGAGGCCGGGGTCCGCGTGCGTGCTTGGGTGGAGATGCCCGGCCAGCAGTGGGGAGCGCCAGCCTGGAACTGAAGAGAGAGGGGTCACAGCAGAGTAGCCTCAGGGGCAGTCCACAAGCGCCACAAGGAGGCCTGGGAGTGTGTGAGGTTGAGGGGGGAGAGACACTCGAGGGGGGTCAGCGATGAGAGGACCTGGGGGCCGGTCCGGAGCCTGGCATGTGCGGCCACCGCGGTCACCTTGGCACCTCAGCACAGCCCTCCTGGCCTCGGGGGCTCCCTCACAGGCCTCAGCTCACTGCTACATGGTTTTCAAAAAAGAGATGAGGCTGGAGCTGGATGAAGAGCGCTGGGAGCGTCGTCTGCACCAGCACCCCCGGTTTGTCCCCTGACTCATTGTGTCCAGGCACTGGCAGCGCAGCACGTGTCGATGCCCCGAAGGAGACGCACATCGTCCCCTGTCCTTGGGCTGAGGCAGCGGGGTCTAAAGACCAGATAGACCTTCCTTCTTGCTTTTTAGCGACTGGAAACTAGTACAGCTCTGCGAGTTTTGCATTTGGTTGAGATGCATTTAGTTGCGAGAGCGTGCTGGACTCATCAGACGTGACTTGCTGTCGTGCCAGAGGCCAGCTGGCTGGCCACGTGGGGTCTGCGGGAGGCATTGTCAGCCCGGGTCACGGTCCTGACCTTCCCAGTCTAGAGGGGCGTCACACCGTGTCCCTCCACCGTCTTCCGCTGTGCCGCTCACGCCTACCGGTCGGCAGGCACTGCCAGGGTCCCGGTGCCTTCCTGGGGGCCCCGTCATGGCCGGTGGCCCCGGATCCGTGACCTCACTCGCTTGTCCAGAGGCCTCTGCCCCCACGGGACGCTTCTGAGCGCTTCCCTGAAAGGACAGTCCCTGTTGCTGACACTGCGCACAACGTTTCCTCTTAACCTTTGTTTTTTCTGCGGTGACTCGAGCATCCGGCGATACCGTTTAAGCCTCGTCCCCCAGCCGCCAGTAACTGCTGTTGTCCCTTCTCCCCCGCAGGAGCTGGTGGTGGCTCTGAGTCATCTCGTGGTTCAGTACGAAAGCAATTTCTGCACCGTGGCCTTGCAGTTCATGGAGGAGGAGAAGAACTACCCCTTGCCCTCCCCGGCGACCACAGGTATGGCGTCCTGACCGTCTCACCTGGCCTCTGGCGGACCCGGGACCCTTCCTCACAACTGTCAGCGGCCCCTCAGTTTTGCCAAGACCTGGGCTCAGAAGCCCAGTGCTGCCCGTGGCCGGGGATTCTCGGCTTCCCAGCATTGAGCAGAACGGAAGGGCAGGCGAGGGGCTGCACTGGCCCTCTGACTTCTTTTCTTCTCACCCTTTTTGGGAATCAAGTTTGTGGAAATGTGTGCGGTAGGGGCTTAGAGAAGAGCACGTGGCCCCTCCTGTGATGAGTAGTGTCACGTGCTGTTGGCCTCGCGGCTCGGCGAGTCACGTCAGGCAGCTCCTTTGCTCACGTTGGCCTTCGTGCCAGCTTTCTGTTTCACCCCCCGGAACACAGCTGTCTCTCCAGGAAGGAGCTCGTGCTCCGTGATGAAGGCGGCGCCCCCTCCAGTGCCTCCGGGAGGGGAAGCGGAAATGAACGCTTCAGTGGGGCAGCTGCTGTGCCGGAGGGGGGCACGGAGGCAGCAGACGGGGTCCTTCCAGTGCCAGCTCACACGGCCCCAGGGCCGCCGGAGAGGCCGCAGTGCCGGCCCTGCTACGCGTGGGCTTCCGTAGCTGAACGCTCACCAAGTGACAGACGTGGGGTGGGGTCACTGCCCCTTACACCTCCCCTCCCACCCTGTCATTGCTCGTGTGTCAGAGCTCCTTCCTGAGTCGTAGGGTCCTGCTGGTGGGAATGGCTTCGTCTCCTGTCGTGGCCGCCAGCTAAAAGGGAGTGTCTGTCCTCCCCGGAAGCCCACCGTGAACTCTCTCTCCTTCTTTCCCACTAGAGGGGGGCAGTTTGACCCCCGTGCGGGACAGCCCCTGCACCCCCCGGCTTCGCTCTGTGAGCTCCTACGGAAATATTCGCGCTGTCACCTCAGCCAGAAGCTTGAACAAGTCTTTGCAGAACCTGAGCTTGACGGAAGAATGTGAGATTCGGGAGACCGGGCCCTTGGGTGGGTTGGCTGTGTTGGGGGCTGTATGTCCCCTCTCTGTGGTCAGTGTGTCCCCGCCTCACCTGGCAACTGTGGGTCAGCGCCCGCAGTAGCCCGTGGGCCCCGCGCAGGCTTGCAGGAGGGTCCTGAGCTCCCCCGGGCCCTGCCAGTGGCCTGACGTCTCCCTGGCGAGCAAGGGCTTGGCTCCAGAGGAGCTCAGTGCCGGGTGAGACGGGAGCACACGTTTCAATCATTTGCCGCTAATTGTGGGACCAGAGGCGGGGCCTGGGCGCTCGGCACTGATCCCCGTGTGGTGTCCGGGCAGCCGGCAGCTCGGTGGCATTCTCCCCCGGGAACCTCAGCACCAGCAGCAGCGCCAGCAGCACCCTGGGCAGCCCCGAGAACGAGGAGTATATCCTGTCCTTCGAGACCATCGACAAGATGCGCCGTGTCAGCTCCTACTCCGCCCTCAACTCCCTCATTGGTGAGCGCCCTGCCCTGCCCTGCCCTCCCCCCAGCACAGCATTCGCCCCACCCCCCAACACAGCGCGCGGTGAACGCCCGGTAAACTCCTGCCAAAACTGTCTCGGTCGGAAAGTGATAGGAGTGTTTTGGTGTCGGCAGTGTGAAAGCCTCAGTCACTTTGATTCTGACCTGATGGCATTTGACAGGCTGTCCCAGGGCTGTCCCTGGCCAGCTGCGCCGTGTGGGAGACCTTCCATCAGTCTCTGTGGTGCTGAACTCTGTGCCAGAGAACAGAGTCTCTGAGCCGGGGTGACTCTGCCCCCAGGAGACGTTTGGGTTGTCACGGTGGGGGCAAGGCAGGGGCTGCCACCATCTGACAGGCGCAGGGCCACCCTACAGCACCCCACACCCCCACACCCCACACCCCACTCCCCAGAGAATGGGACAGTTTGTATAAGACAAAGGGTGTGTGTCCTTGGGCGTCAGGGCAGAACTGGCCACGCAGAGCTTTGTGGGTCGGTTTAAATCCCGATTCCACTTCTTTGATGGTGGCAGGAGTATTCAGGTGGCCTGTTTCTTTGCAAGTTAGCTTCGTTTGACATGTTGTATTTTTAAGATGTTGTCCATTTCACCTAAGTTTTCTCATTTATTTCCACGAAGTCATGCAGAATGGTCTCATCACCCTAATCTCTGCTGTCTCTGTAGATAGTATCCTTTTCATCCCTACGATGCGTTTGCTTTTTCTCCTTTTTCTTAATTAACCCTCCACAACTTCTGTTATTTCTGTAGTGTTTTCAGCTTTTGCTTTGCTGGTTTAGGGCACTGCTATTCCTTTATGTTGTGCTCCAGGGACTTCTTATCTTTGTTCCCTTTCTTCTTCTGTGGTTTACTCCCTTGCTCCATTTCAGCTCTGCAGCTGAAAGTCAGACTGGCTCCTGAGCCTCCAGCCTCCTTCCCGCTCTCGTCCGAGTATTTAGTTCTGTGACCCTCCCAGCAGCGCCCGTCTGACACCACGTTCAGCTCTGAGCTATTTGCTGGTTTCCCTTATGCCCCCTCAGCCTTGGAGTTCACACTCTGTCGGCGTCGTGTGGTACTGTCAGCTGTTTCTGGCTCCGTCCTCCATGTTGGTGTCATGGTCTCGGGGAGGGGGGGGGCAGTCCAGACGCACTGGCCAGCGGCCCCTGGAGGGCTTGTGCGTTTGGTTGGTTGTTGAAATGTTGCAAGTGCCAGAGGCACCGAGTTTGCAGCAGCGTGAGTACAGGCACTGCTACGTCACCAGTACAACAGGCTGTGCCTCTGGAGGTGTTTGTTTTGAGCCGGAATCCGCTATTTTAATAGAATTAATTGTAGGTAGTGGTAACGCCCCCAGGCTGACCCTCGGGAGCCTTTGAAAACGTAGGTCTGTGTGAGCCTGTTCTGTCCCTGTTTCTACTGAGACACCCACATGGGAAGAATGTTAAACGATGGCCAGCAGCAGTAGAGCTGTGCCGTGCTGTCAGTCACGCGGCTCTCCACAAGCCCCGCCCAGCCCCTGCGTCCCCTCTGCGCCCCCTCTGCGCCCCTCCTTCCCGCCCCAAAGTCAAGGTGACCGCTGCCTTCCAACATCACGGTAGCCAGAGGCCCTGACAGTGCGAACTTCACACTGGCGGCTGGAACAGCCTCACCGCGCAAAGGCAGCTTAGACAGCGTGAGCAAACGGACACGGCCGTGTTCCAGTACAGCTTTATTCGGGCTGAAGAGACAGCTCATAAAGCGCCCACATGTCACAAAACATTCTTTCTTCTGATCTTTTCCCAACCACTTAAAAAGTATAAAAACCCGGGCAAGCCGCCCAGAAAGCAGCAGCCGACAGGGTTTGACCTGACCACAGCTGGCCCCCAGACCCGCGGCAGCCAGGGTGCCCAGGAGGCCCTGCCGCCTGCCCCCCAGGGCCCGGGCTGGCCCTGCGACGGGAACCGAGAACCTTCTCTTCCTGCTGTTTCTCATTTGCTCATTCAGCAGATATTCTGTAAGCGCTGTGCGCACCCGGCGCACATGGGGTGGACGAAGCGAGGGTTTGAGGGCCGCAGCCTCTGCAGCTGCTGTTACCGGCCCGGGAACCCCGTCCTTCCCCGAGAAGTGCGCGTCTTCCCCACATGGCCGCGGCCCCTCCTCCCTCGCCCCACATCCAGTCTTCAGCCCCTTCAGAGCGCCAACAGCGCCTCTCCCGCCAGCCTCCCTGCTGCTCCCCCAGCCGAAGCCTCTTCGCAGGCGTGTGGTGGTTCCGCAAACTGGGCCCCCTGCTCCCGCCCTGCGTACATCCTTCCACGTCACAGGCATCTAGGTGAGGTGTCCAATGCCACCCTGTGTCCTAAGGGCACCCTTAATCCACTTTGCAGCCCTCCGTTCCCACACACAGCTGGCCATCAAGTTGAGAATCAATAGTCAAACCTGGCTGCCTGCGCTTGCCGAAACGCGGTGCCCTCCCATTGTCAAGTGCGACCCACAGCCGAGCATTAAAACCACGTCCTCATGGGACCGTTGAGAACCCCCATCCGAAGGTCCCATCTCCTGCGGCGTCCCCTCCCTCTGGGTGGCTTAAATACCGTGTGGCAGGCAGGCTCCAGGAGCTGGCGCAGGCGGAGAGGGTGCATTGCAGTCCTGGTGTTTCCGTTGCTAACTGGCTGGTCCCGTGTTTGGTGCTGTGCGTCTGAGGTGCTCCCAGGGTGGGGACATGTGGCCCGGCCCCTGTCGGGACACAGCTCTCTAGTGAGTGAATATCAGTTTCATCCTCAGTACTGGACTGGGGAAGGTGGTGGCCTTGGCGGTGTCAGCGGTGCAGACTCGGTATGACCTTGAGGCCACGTCAGGTTGGACAGCACAGATCCCTTGTCCCATGAGCCAGTGGGCTCGGCGGCCCCGCCCCCGCCCTGCCCGTGCTGTCTCCGAGCTGAGAGCCTCATCACCCGTCACTCTTGAGCAGAAAATCTGGGTCCTAGACGTATTTGCAGCAGAAAACCGATTGTTATCTTCATGTCATTCAAATCTTTGAAAACTTGAGGGGAAACGTTCAAAATGAGCCGGACTTGGGAGTGTTCAGAAGACAAACCAGCCGTGTGCGAAGCCGGCTCATCCCAGTTTGGTGAGACAGCGCCCACGCCCACCCGAAGCCGGTGCTCACGTGAGAGTTTAAATTTGTGACCCGCACAGACGCCCATCCAGCACGCGCAGCACTCGCCTGTTCACAGCCCGTTATTTCTTTCGTTTCAACCCAAGAACAGCAACCTCTGCAGCCTCTTTCACAGGATAGCATGGAAGAGGTTTCCAGAACCAGGGCGACGTCCGTGAGTGCCGTCTTTCCCCACAGAACCTGAGCTGACTCCCCGAGGTGGGAGTGGAAATGGGGTGAGGAGACGCCCTGACACTGGCGTTCAGACATCAGGGCCCCTGTGGTGCGTCTCCTCACTGCCCTCTGCCGATGCCCCGCCCTCCCTGTGGCGTCACATGTCGCACTCCTCCTAGCCCTGCGGCCAGCTGAGAGCCTTTCCCTCAAGGGGCAGCGGCAGCCTGTGCTCCGTCTGCCCCATCACTCTGCTTCTTGGTGGGAGTCTAGTCCCAGCCGTGCTGACGGAGCCAGGCGGGACTTCGTATCTGTTTTGGGGGCTCAGGACAGAGGGACGGGATGACAAGTGCATGGGTTTTCCTGCCAAAGAACCCCCATCCCCAGAACACTTGCAACAACACGTATCAGAGGCCCAACTTTCACGTGTCTGCTAAACTCAGTGACAGTTTGTAGCTTTTAAATTATGTTGCCATGGCGATGAGTCCATGACGGAGCTGAGGCTGGCAGGGAAGCCCAGGATCAACCTCCGCGCCCATCCAGAGCCCTGCCCTTCACCAGCTGCGTGCTCTCCCGACGCCCAAACCGAGATCTGGTGTGAGGCTGGCTTCAGGTACTGACTGCTCCCCACCCAGACTTTGGGGGTCAGAACGACTCCCCTCAGACAGAAGATAGGAGCGGGGACCAGGCTGGGACCCCGAGTGCTACCCAGATGACCGAGGCCAGCGGAGCAGAGCCATTCTCCACCCAGGCCTCTGGGAGCTGAGCGTGTCGTGTATCCATGGACGAAAGCATGGCCGGCGGGAAGCAGCCTGTCCCTGCCTTTCGTCCCCTTCCTTTGCGAGGCACCAAGAAGCACTGGCAGCAGCGTCTCCGGGAGGCCCCATGCCACTGGGAGATGCCAGGCCTGAGCTCTGGGTTTCGGGTAGAGGATGGAGGTGCTTGTTTCTTCAGCTTTCCTTCAGGAACTGGAGGAAAACAGAGCTCGGTCAGCAAGGAAGATGGTGGGGACCAGCGCACCTGAGGGAAGGGACAGGTGGTGAAGTCCTGGGCAGCGCTTTTATCCGGCGCCACAAGACTGATTGTTTTCATAGCCGTCACTCAGTGTACCGCAGGGGCACTGAGTAACACCACTGAAAGGGTCACACGGACATGCCGGCTCCCCCAGCAGCGGCTCCCCCAGGAGCCGTGTCCTATCCTTGGGTCCCCTTGGCACTGGGATAGGTCCCCGCCTCCAGCAAGCAGAGGGGGGATGTGAGTGGCGCCCAGTGACACGAGGGTCACCACAGAGGGGCCATCGCAGCAGCCCAGGTCCTGGGCACTGGCTCCTGGAGGGGGTGGGGGCTCTCAGCCCATGCCCCCGACCGCATTGGAGTCAGTGACCCCAGGAAGCAGGTGACGGGCAGCAGCTCCCGCCTCCAGTGGAACTTCAGGCTCCTTGCTCCGAGCTGCTCTGCCAGCCAGAGGACGCCTGGGACCCAGAGCTGCCACAAAGCTCTGAGCAAATTTCCCTTCATCGTATGCTATTTGGAAAGTTGTGGACATTGCTCTGAAAAATAAGTCCTGAAACCATTGGTTATAATCTTTTATTACTTTTAGTCTAGACATGAAAATAGGTTCTTAGTGCTTCTGGGGAGTTCAGTGAGTGCCAGACAGGCGCCCTTTCTGCAGATTTAACAGCCACACGCCCCCTGGGACCCTGTCCCCTGAGGGGCCGCTCCCAAGGGCTCCACTGTCCAGATTCAAAATGTCCTGACAGGAGACAGCAGATGGACAGCGGGTCAGCCGTATTACCGAAAGGCCGCAAGGAGCTGTGGTGCCAAACCAAGGCAGGCAGTGAGGTCAGGGCACGATGGCGCACCCCAGTTTGATGTTTTTACTGGTACATGGCTACGCCGTTCACTGTGGTCAAAGACGTGGACGAAAATGCGACCTTATTCCCTACAGAATCACAAACTGTCACATCTCACAGAGGAAGTCTTCTGCAGGAACATCAGCAATAGTCACAGCACTTGTTTCTAGGAAAACCATTATGACAGTAACGTGTCCGCCCTGTGGTGTGCAGCACGGCCCCCTTCACTGGGGCGGACCCACGCACTTCCCCCCGGGCCTGCTGCTGCCACCCCCACGTGACAGCTCGAGGTCACACAGCGGAGAAGGGGCGGCACTGGGGCCCCATGCACCACCCTGCACCTTCCCTCACATCTGCACCAAGGGCACCACCGACCAGGGGCCTGTCTGCTGGGTCAGCTCTCGGATGACTGCGGGAACCGGGGCTCCACGCTGGTGCCCGTCCCTCCTTGGGCATGAGTGTCTCCCACCACCACCCCCAGCACCCCCACCGTGTGCTAGGACAAGGGTCCGTCAGGCTGAGATTCACCACGCGTCACGTCAGCACCACTGTCCCATCACGGCTCCCTGTCACATGACGGCCACGCTTCAGGGAAGCTGCTGCCATGTGTCCTCTGAGCCCAAGAGCGGTGGGGAGGAAAATCCACATGGCGGCCGTGATGAGCTGGAGTCACCGTGAGAGCATCCCAAGTGGGCTGGTGGTGGCGAGGGGCCCCCTCCTTCGCCGCGGGGCTCCCTTTCTGTGAGAGCTGCACGTGGAAGCGTGTCACCTGTCCCTGCACAGCTGTCCTGCGAGCAGACTCAGAGTGATGTCCTCCTGCCCGCCGCCGCCTCTTTAAAAGACAGAAATGTCAGTTGTCTGCTGGTCCCCACGTGATGGAACACTGTTCCGATCGGCGAGCCATCTGCAAGGACGGAAAAGTAGATCGTAGGAAATTTCCCAGAGGTCCTGGACCAGTTTTGCCCATTTCCTTAGACTTTGGTCGTGAATCCGGACAGCATCATGGAGACGTGAAGTTGGAAAGCTGGGAGGCTTTTGTGCTGTTTCTAAACGGAAAGGTGCAGGAGAACGGCCTGTGGTTTACGTGGATCAGTCACCGGAGCATAGGGTCCCCTGAAGGGGAGAGCGAGTTTGCCGGACACATTCCCCTCACGAGTCCAGGCGTGCCCTGGGCCAGAGCTCTGGAAATGCAC
The DNA here is from genome assembly GCF_001890085.2 of Hipposideros armiger. Lineage (NCBI taxonomy): Eukaryota > Metazoa > Chordata > Mammalia > Chiroptera > Hipposideridae > Hipposideros > Hipposideros armiger. The sequence goes on from NW_017731712.1 coordinate 73,750, forward strand.
CCCTCCTGACTCCTCGTCGGCACGAAGCCCCCCACCTCGCACGCAGGAAGCACCCAGAGCTGGCTGCTGAGTGCACGCGTGGACGAGTGGGGCACGCCGGGGACAGTTCCTGGAGAACCTTTCCTCTGGCCGCAGGACAGCCCCTCCCCCAGCGCTGCTGTTCCAGGCCCAGCCCCCACCTGGGCAGCTGGGTTTCCGCGTCATCACCTGGAGACCGAGGCAGCTGCCAGCACATCTTGGAACTGTGGCTGGACTGGCGCTGCCCACACGCTGGTGTGATAAAGCCCCTGGAGGACTGTGCCGAGCCCTCCTTGGGGTGCGGTTTTCATAGTGTGACCTCGGGAGGGCGGCCGGGCCCCCGAGCTGAGGGTGGGTCTGCATGACGCGCTGTCACTCTGCGGACGTCAGGTGAGCTTGCACAGGCGCCCACTGGGCACGCGGAAATCCACTCTGTCCCAGGTTAATGGAGGAGCAGCGATGCCACCTTTCGTTTACAGATTCGAGGTGTCGGTTGAGGTGAGCTCAGGCCCAGCCGTGTGCGTCTGCGTGGGGCTCACGCACGGAACTCTTACTCCAAACCTTCATCTGGTCTCTTTGCTTCGAATGTGTCATATAAAACCCACTTTGTTTGAACAATCATGTTCACCAAGAAACACTGTCCTCCGACGGTACTTGTGATGTTCACAGTCCTTGGTAAACGCTGGAAGGGGCCTCGCTGCGGGTTGACCGGTCAAACAACCTGGCTGTCTCCCTGTCCCCTGCTTCACCCCAGGGACGCGTGAGGGCGCCATCAGCACCCGCTGTGCCCGTCCACGCCACCCTCCCCAGCCAGCCTTTGCTCCGACGGCTCCCTCTGCCAGCCTGTTTCCCATCTCTGCCCGTCCGTCCAGATCCAACATGGCTCGGACATCAGTTCCACGGCCCCCTCCTCCCAGGGGCACGTGTCCCCACGCCTGGGAGCTGCTCAGCCCGCTGCCACCACCCCAGCGGCATCTCTGATTTGCATGTCCAGCTGCGAGTCGGGCTGTTTGTCTGAACACACGTGTCTCCCTCACCTCCATGCCTGGGCTCAGTGTTACTCCACTGGCCGTCCCTCTGCCCCTTCAAGCCCCCCTGTGCCCGCTGGTCAGGCCTTCTGGCCATCACCTGCGGCTGGAACTGCAAGAATCTGACAGCACGGAGCAGGGTTCACGGGGCCGGGCCTCGGGAACCCTTCCTTCCTCCCTCCATTGCCACGACTTCCATCACGTGTTTCTGTCCTGTTTGCCTGGGCACCGGGCACTGAGTGTAGAGAACACTCAGGCATCGCCGGAGGGCTCAGGTCACATCACGCACACCCGTCGTGCTTTACTGGGAGTTGGGGACCATGCAGCATGTGGTGTGTGGGCAAAAGACTCAGCGAGTCGCAGAGCCCAGAGCCCCGCTGCGCGTGTCGTGAGTGTGGACTGCCTTCCATCGTGCAAGGCTCACTCGGTCATGGCGGCTCCCAGAAATCTAAATGTGAATCGAGCACCGCTGTGTTTGCTGGGTGTGCGCCGGGCTGCTCAGACACTCGGGTGAAGTCCTGCCTTTTCTGACTCCCTTCCTTCTAGAAAGACCCAGCCTCAGAAGAGGAAATCGTGTGACCGAACCTGTGCACTGGCTGGGATCCCTGACTCTGGGCCTGTTGCCAGAACAGGGAAATGGGGCTTCCCCCCCTGATCGCACGGGCAGGTTTCCAGGAAAGGGGCCGCTGCAGCGGCCGTGGCAGCTGTTTGCTCCTGAGACGTGTCCCGTTTCTCTTTCCTAGGAGTTTCTTTTAATAGCGTGTACACGCAGATGTGGCGAGTCCTGCTGCACCTGGCCGCGGACCCCTACCCAGACGTTTCCGACCTGGCCATGAAAGTGCTCAACAGCATTGCCTACAAGGTACGTGGGCCCGGCGTCCTGCACGACGCCCGCAGCTGCGCTGTCAGTCACGAGCGTTCAGGCGGGGACGCCGGGCATGTTCAGGTCCCCCCACGGCTTAGCAGACCAGACATTCACAAGGCCCCGGAGCTCTGCCTCCGCGTGGGGCACGCTTCACGGCGTCCGCCTCCACGTGCCAGGGCGCCAGGAAATGAGGTGAGGCCGCCATTCTTGCGATCCACTCACCGTCTGTACGACCTGTGATGATGTTTCCCTTTCATTCCTGGTACCGGTAACTCGCGACTTCTCTTATCGCGACCATTCTGGCTGAAGGAAGCTCTTTAAAGCTCCACCTTTTGGTTTCATGACTGTTTCTCTGTTGTTTTTCGTTTTCCATTTCATGGACACCACTATTTTCGTTACTTCCTTTCTTCTGTTTACTTTGGGTTTTATTTGCTCTTCCGATTCTAATTGGTAAAGATGGAAGCTCAGGTCATTGCTTTTAGTCCCCTCTTTGGGGCGTGTAGACTCTCCCTGTCCTTCTGAGCTCTGGGCACTATTTGTGCTTCCGGCGGTCCTTTCGCCTGCCTCGTGGGTGTTCACCCCGCCCACGGGCAGAGACTCAAGGGGCCCCCCTGCAACCCTGGGAAGCCCTGTGGTCTCCACGCTCTGCCCAGCCACCTTGGCTCCCGGGGCTCCCGCCTGTCTCCTCGGCTGGCTAGACCACCGGCTCCGCCCGCGTCCCCCGCCCCGTGCCGCGGCCTGGACTGCGGGAGCCTGCGTTTGTTCCCTTCTCAGAGGACAGGCCCGCAGTCCCCAGGCGCCGGTGTCTGAAAACAGCTGTTTTAATTTTTTTTTCCTGTTTTTCCAGTTGTTTATGGAAGTTGGACAGTTTACATGGCAGCTCATCTTCCATGAATGGAACTAGAAGTCATTCGTGATAGCATTTAAAAATTTTTTTTTGTAACTGATAAAATTTCAAGGTTATAGACAGGTTGCAGGAAGAGTAAAGGAAGTATCGTCACATGGTACCATCTCCCTGGTGGTGTCTCCATCCTCATGTGACCCTAATCACAACCGAGGGGTTGTCCTCAGCTGGCCGCCGCCTGAGGTCCCAGGACTCATAAGAATATTTTCTAGGGTCTGGAATCTGTGTCTTTCACTCCTGGTTCATTATTTTTTGATGGGGGAAGAAGGTAGAGAACCCAGGAGAGGCGTGACCGGAGGCCTCACAGGCCCCCGGAGCCACACAGCCTCTGAAAGTTGCCCTCAGAGACGCCCCGGGTTCTGGAAGATTCGGGGATGAAAACAGTCATGTCCCCCCCACTCCATGTCAGGGAAAGCAAGTCGCCATTTACCACCTGCGCTTTCAAGCTCAAAACAGCCTCTCCAGCTTTTAGTTTAAAATGTCAAGGGTGGGTTTTAAATAACTGTTGCCATTTACATACTCTTGAAAGCTTTGTACGGGCATTGACGAGTGGTTTCAGTTTTAAAATTTATGTTCAAACGAAGCAGAGGCTGCCCAGCCACCACACGCCCTTTGCCTGAGAGCCTGTGACCCACGGGCGCGTCTGGCGGCCTTTCTCTCTGAGGCAGAGGACAGCCTCCTGGCCTCGGCCGGGCGACGGGAGGCCAGCACGGTTGGGGTGGTTTGGTCATTTCCCCACAATTAATTAGATTCTTGGTTATTTTGGTCATGATAAAAGCAGTGTTCAGCCTACATAAGTTTATTTTTCAGTGGCTTTTATGTATATAATGTTACTGAAAATCAACCCAAATTCTTTAAAATGATGATATCAGCACCTAATGTTGGAATTTCACCGCTGTAAGTCGAGACGGCAGACCTGACCTCAGGTGATTACACATGTTGCTCTTAGGAGCCTCTCCAGGCCATGTCTGTGTGTCCTTTGGACTGTGTGAGCCAGACACACCACTCAGGCCACTTTAAGGCAGTTAAATGTCCTGTGTGACCTCCTGTACCTCCTGGCTACGCTGGCAGATGACAGCGGCCGGGGGCACGGCCTCTATGCCTTTGAACGGCACTGAGCCCTAGAAACCCTTCAGGGCTTGCAGCCCTCCACCTGCTGTGCTGGGCTAGAGCCACACACACGTCCCTCGGCTGTCACACCCACAGGCATGCCCGAGCCAGAGGGACAGAGGTCAGTCAGAGGGGCCTCCTCTGTCGTTCACACTCCCCGGGGGCCTCGTGATGACACGGCTCAGCCTGTGTGTGTCTGTGTGTATGTGTGTGTGTCAGTCAGTATGTCTGTCTGTGTGTAGGTCTTTGTGTCTGTGTGTATATGTGTGTGTTGGTCAGTATATGTGTATGTGTGTAGGTCTCTGTGTGTCTGTGTGTATGTGTGTTTATTTTTAAGAGTAAACATTGCTACTGAAGGATTTAAGCATAAACATTAAGGAAATCCTTGTCTTCAGTTTGGTTTTAAAAGTCTTACTTTCTGCTCTAGTGACTAATGAGGGGATTACATTTCAATTTACAGAGAAACGGGCCTATTGGAGACATTTAACTCTGAGGCCACAGTTTCGTTCCTCACAAACAGCTTTGTTCCTGTGGAATGCCCCATAGAATTCTGTATCAGATACAGGAACTAACCAGCTCGATAGGAAAGACCCCACACAGCGCAAGAGCCATGCCTAGTTTCACGTATTTGCACCCCCTCTCTATGGGCTTGGGGTTCGCGTAGGGACTAAGAGCGGCGCCCAGCACGTCCAGCCTGTGTGGGGGCGCACAGGCGGCAAAGCCAGTCTATCGGTGTCACCTTCCCGTCCTCACTGCTCTCTGTGAAAATGTTAGGAGTGGGGGCCCCCGGCCTCACCGATGACAGATCCTCTTTCTGTGGGGCAGGGACGGCCGGCACCGCGTCCGCCTGCCCCCGTGACTCCCCGTTGGTGACGACCAGGCACTTCTGTCGGCGCCACCGTTGTTCATGTGCTCCCCAGACTTAGCGCCCCAGAAGAAGATGTATTTGACTGGGAAATGTAGTTTACAAAAAAGTCACTTGTTCGATAAACAGAATCATGTTTCTGTAGGCATCTGTTCTCAGCGACCAAGCAGCCAGTGGGCTTCGTGTCATTTCGAGGCCAGCATCACCCCAGATCATCCTGTGGGAACCAGCCACCTTCTCACCGTCCAGGTCCTTGATACCCAGTTAACAGGGACATTTCTGAAACGCTTCACTCCCCCCGAGAGAGAGCAGCCCCCTGCCCGCCGTGGGGCCCTGAGCCCTGACTGACTGAGGTCCAGATGGGCACCCATGGTCCACACCACCTGTGCTTCTCGTGGTGTTTTCTCTGCGTTGGGTCCGTGTCCTGTGAGGTGGAGTGTTCTGGTTGAGGAACAAAGAGTCAAGAAAGCACTGGGAGCTGGAGACGGGCCGACTGCAGCCCAGGCCCCTGTTAGGGACCACCCCCCCACCCCCACCTGCCAGGGGCGGGGTACAGAGGTGGGCGGGTGCATGTGCACATACATCTGTGCACATTGCTCTGCTGGCACCGGGCTGAGTGGGCACGGCTGGCCCAAGAGTCAGCGTTTAACAAAGCCTGTTGCCCACTCTGAGAAGCCGACTCGGCCATAAGCCCGCCGGCCCCCCTCTGACAGGGCCCTGCTCAGGAAGGGGCTCTCCAGGCTCCCCGGGGGGCACCTGCTCAGCCAGGGACTCAGTGCAGCCTCAGGGCCAGGAAGGGGGGCTCCTGGTGGGGTCCTGGGGTCCTGCAGACCCACGCTTGGTCCTGCTCAGCTTGGAACCCAAACTCTGACGTCCAGCAAGCACCCTGTCATTTTCTGTCCTTCCCTGGCAGTGCGCTCCCCATCGAAACGGTGACTGGACCAGAGCAGAAAGCAGCCTCCCTGGAGAGCCTCTTCAGCCGGCCGGCCACCTGCTCCCTGAGCCACCTGTCCCCACCCAGTCCTCAGGCAGGCGGGCCTGCGTGGCCACCTCCCCAGGGTCGCCCCGCCAGCTGCCAGCTTCGGCCCAACAGCCAGCGCAGAATCCGTGCTGAGTCAGTGTCCATTGAGCAGACAGGCTCAGGAAAGCTGCATCGAAGCCTGAACCCCCATCAGCAGTGGAGGGCTGTGGTCACGGGGTCTGGCCCGCGGCATGGCCGCCAGTCTCAGGATTTCCAGCGCTGCTGCAAAGTCGCTGTGTGGCAGCAGCCGTGGGCGTGACGCACCTTAAAACGGGGCTGTCTGTGGGCCTTGCGGGGACGTGGATTCCACCCGGCTGCCCCCCCACACCCCGAGACTGAGTCACCGCTGGCTCCCACTCACTGCTCACATTGGCGCTTCCTTGCAGGCGGCACAGGCAGAAGCAGCCAGAGCGGGGGGCCCCCGGGGGCCCCCATTGTGGAGCCTGTGCTCAGCCAGGCTTTCAAAGGTGTGCGCACTCCGCTGACGTCATCAGCCCCAAAAGCCTCGTCCTCCCGTCACCTCCCACTGCCTGTCCGGGAATCTTGAGCAGACTCATACTAAGCTGATAGTTCCTTAGCTTAAATTTCTTTTCTCTTTTTAGACTTCTTAAGGGATGATTTTGCTCTCGGGTTTCGGGTGTGTGTGTGTGTGTGTGTGTGTGTGTACGTGTACGTATATAGTGCTGGCCAAATAGTTAAAACACCACTGTAAAAGCAAGTTCACAAACAACATAACTTTTGTAATTTAAAAAATAAGCACGTTTTTTAAAGGTCAGCTATGGTTCAGTTTTCTTACCTTTTTATTTCGGAGTGAAGGACTACCTGGGAAACACTGCTGTGATATAGAGTTTAATGGCTGTTCAGTCTCTGGGGTTTTCTGTCTGCCGAGTGAACAAGCACACGTGGGGTTACATCAGTAGCCAGTTTGAGGCCCCGCTAGCAGGTCACCCTACCAAGGCCCAGGTTCTGTGTGGTTGCTGGGTGGTCCCCCAGCTCCGGAAGCCGAGTGCCCCCGCCACACTCAGGCGCGTGGGGACCGCCTGCCCGGCCTCTTCACGCAAGGGGAATGCTCACCTCTGCGGCATCAGGCCCTGTCTGAACCCGTCACCACGGGCGTCCAGAGCCAGCAGGGCCCGTCCAGCTGTGCAGAGCGGCCGAGAGAGAACTTGGCAGATGGTGGGTCCCCAGCAGAGGGGCGGTGGACGCCCCCATTTGTGTAGTGTTTCCTCATCACTTACCGCTCCAGCAGACATCTGGCTTTCAAACCTACCTAAGTCCTCTTGAAAAGATGGAAACAAAGCCACTTTCCTCCCGAATGCCAGTCTCAAGAGGGTGCAGATCCTCCTCTGTGGTAAAACGTCACTGTGTGTGTGTGGAGGGGGTTGTGTGGAAGGAAGTCGGCAGCCATCCAGCAGGGGCTGCATCCAAGGAAATAGCTCTGAGCTGCCCTTGAAATACGAAGAACCAACAGGCAGGTGTGTTCCCGCCGTGAGCACAGAGCTCAGCCCTGGGGCAGGTGACCAGGAGTGGGGGGCAGCCAAGGCCGCGGGGGGCGGGGTGAGGTGCTCGTGGTCCCGCAGCAGCCAGGACCCAAGGGGGCTCCCCTGGCTTCCCGGGACCAGGCCCTCCTCAGCCCTGGCCTGTAACCTGGCGCATGATTTCTGGAAAAGCAAAAGAATATCACTTTCTCTGCAGGGTGACATTTGGGGGGTATTTTCAATGGGGGGACCTTCCATTGGTGAGATTTCCTCGACCAAAAGGCCTTTTCTGCTGAAGCCACACAAAAGGCACCAGCAGCCTGCGTGACTGTCGTGCAGCCTCAGCTCGTCACCAGCTGACCGTCCGCATCACTTGTCCCTTTGTCCTTCCAGGCCACCATGAACGCCCGGCCTCAGCGCATCCTCTCCACGTCCTCTCTGACCCAGTCGGCGCCCGCCAGCCCCACCAACAAGGGCATTCACATCCAGCAGGCGGGGTAAGTGGCCCGTGTCCTGTCCCCAGGACATCCCTCCCTCTCACCGCCAAGCTCTGTCCACCCTGCCTTCCCCACTTGCCTCTTATTTTCTCTCTGCTTCTCACACACCCCACGTCTCTCGAGTGTGAGCCCTGTCCTGCCATCTTTGCTTCCCCTGGCCCCATGCGCTGTAACAGCACACGCTGAACTGTGAGCCCTGTGGGCCCCCGGGGTTTTATAAGGGGGAGTCTGCATTCTCCCCGTTGTAACCAGCCGTGCAGCCGTGCTCCCACCCCGGGAGGCGGGAGGCTATGCCCTGAGTCCAGGGAGGGCAGATGCATGCACCTGGCTGCTTGCTGAGTTGGGAGCCAGCTGGCTCCCTGCGTTACTTTTCGGGTGATCCCTGGAATCTGTGGGCAAAAGCTAGAAGGGGTCATTAGCCAGCACCAGCAGCTGGTGTCTGGAAGTCACGGTGACAGGTCTGGGGTGGAGGATGTTCCGAGCTGAGGACCCTGGTCCATTGGCCACAGCTGGGGGATAAGCAGACCTGGGAGAAGCCGCCCCGTGTTTGGTTTCAGAGTAACGGGCTCTGGGTAAAATGCAGTGTTGCTTCTTCCCCTGATGGCAGAGGGTCCCCACCGACGTCCAGCGCGAGCAGCTCTAGCCTGACCAACGACGTGGCCAAGCAGCCAGTCAGCCGAGACCTGCCTCCGAGCCGGCCGGGCGCCACCGGCCCTGTGGGGGTGCAGTACACGCCCCACTCCCACCAGTTCCCCCGGACACGGAAGATGTTTGACAAGGGTCCAGACCAGGTACGGACACCTGCACATCCTGTGGCGCTGTGACTTAAACACTGATCCCAGTGGCTGCGCTCCCCAGACCTCATGATTAGGTGGCTCATGTGGCCTCATGCCTCATGGGGGACGCGGGAGCCCCGGGAGGCCCTGCACACCTGTCCTTCCATTTGCACAGCCGCCTGCGAGCATCGCTGCCCCCCGGTCCCGGGCTCGCTGTCGCTGGCGGCTCCCACATGACAGGATGGGCACGTGCACTGGTTGCTTTTCCTTTCTCGGGTAAAGAGCATTTGCCTCCACCTGATGGGCACCGTTCCCAGGAGGATTTGCTGAGTGAGTTGTACGCTTTTTCCATAAACACTCGCTCACACCACAGAAGCGGGCCCGGTCTCTGCCTTTCACAAGGTTGGAAAACAAATTTCAGGCAAGGGTGGGTCACTGATTTGCTCTCCAGGGCTGTGATGACAGGACGGTGGACACGTAGCTGGGCCTTCACCAGCTTGTCCAGAGTTTGCCGTTTTCTCAGCCACGGGCGGGCGGTCTAGAGAGGCTGTTCAGGCTGCTTAGGTGCCACCCAGCTCCCCCAGTTCACCATAACCAGCGATTTTCACACAAAGATCACTGCAGCCTGCAGGATGACCTTTATGATGGGAAGGTTCCCCCACATGCCACCGGCCCCCGTCCACCTGGCTCGCAAGTCCAGCTGCTCTCCTCACCTCCATGACTATAGAGAAAAAACAGCCACGCACGCCCAGTGCAAGAGTCAGCCTTAGGGCTACGCCATGACGTGCGGTGGCCAGGCAGGAGCGGCTGGACACAGAGGCCGCGACCCTCAGGGTCCTGGCCCAGCAGGGCAGTGCTGTGACAGCAGGCAGTGTGCCGTCCCCCCACCAGGCGGGAGGTAGACCTGGTCACTGCATCCCACCGTGAGATTTTCCTCCCTGGGTGACAGGGCTCCTCCCTGAGGGTCACCTTCAGTCCAGCCACCCCTGCCACTGCGGGGACTTCTCAGACCCTGCCTCTGCCTGGTGACTGCCCCAGCCACCACAGGTCCTGCAGCAGCAAACAACGGGCAGCGTCAAATAATTTGTTTAGTTACTTAGAAGTCTCATGTGGCCTGCAATCTCCATCCATCAGCCACTGCACGCAAGGTGGCCGCTAAGTCACCGGAGGCCCTGCCCATGTCCGGGAAGCTGGCTGGCCTGGTCAGAGTGACAGCCCTGTGCCGATGGGCCTGTGCAGCCAGCTCAGGAGAGTGACAGCCAAGGCCACCTCGCCGGCCCCAGGGGACGCAGTTCCCTGAGCACTGACTTGGACGCCCCCACCCCCACTGGCTCCCTGGAGCCCTGTCCCGACACTCAGGGTCCCTTGGTCACCAGGGAACAGCAGTGAGGGCAGCACAGAAATGTTCGTAGAAGCTAGACGCCTGCCAGCCTTTTGTCTACAGTGCCAGCTGTTCGAGGCACACGAGAGCTGGGGGTGACGTGACAACTCTTGTTTCTGTTCTCTCCTCCCCGCCCCCTTCCCAACTCCCTGAAGACCACCGACGACCCGGATGATGCCACTGGACACAAGAGCTTCATCTCGGCCACAATGCAGACCGGCTTCTGCGACTGGAGCGCCCGGTACTTTGCCCAGCCCGTCATGAAGGTAGCCACGCGCCGTTGGTTCTGGTTCAAAGGGCACGCCCCTCGGGCATGAGCCTCATGCTCTAGCTCCCTTCATCCTTCCCCGGGAGCCCCTGCCCATGGCCTGGGGTGTCTGAACCCCTCTGCTCCGAGCTGATGACCTGAACCCCAGGATTTGCTCACTAGGAACCTCAGCTGGCCACTCGCTATGGCTGCCACCGGCCCTGGTGGGGGCACTCAGGCCACCTCCCCAAGCTGTGACCCGAGGCAGGTGGCCAGGGCTGCCAAGGGCCCCCACGGTGCCAGCCACCCGCACTGTCCCTCTGGGGCTGCTGTCCCACTGCATTTGCGACTTTTAAAGGGTGACACCAAATTGCTGTCATGGTAGCCGGTGTTAACAGTTAAAATAAAACAGCAAAAGAAACAGACTTCATTACTTTCCTGTCTTCTCAAAAAAGAAAAAGAAAAAAGCCTGCCACTCCTGAGCTGGCCAGCGTACAGTGCATCGCTCTGTCTTAACTGGCCAGGTGGTTCCCGGCTTTCTCACCCTCCTGCTGGGGGCCGCTGGCGGGCTGGCCCCAGGCCTTGCTGAGACAGCTCTGCTCTGTGGAACTCGGCTGCTGCCTTTTTTTAAGACTCATGCACTGGAGCTAGTTCTGATTGCGTCTGGCTTATTCTGAGAGACAACCTCTCAGGCCTAATTCTGTCACAGTCGTGACACGCAATGTCCTGTCACTGCAGATTCCAGCCACACGTTCAGGGTGATGGGGTGGGACGGGCGATGCTTTGTCAGAGCGAATCCCGTGCCCATCGTCCTGCAGGGAGCTGAGGGGCTCATCTTCAGACGTCCTGCCTAAAGCACGTTCTTAGGAAACCTTCCCTCACATAGGTAATTGGACATTGAAAATTGTAGCTTATTCTTAACTGCACATTGAGCTGTACATCTGAGTAATTTCCGTAGAGTATTTGGACTTTGTTTGGTAGTTGTTGTTTTTTTAAGATTTTATTGGGGAATCAGGGAAGGGGAACAGACAAGTTGCTGTCCTTTTGTTCTTCAGTCTAGTTGTGGAGGACGTCGCTTCACTGGCCCATGTTGGTATTATCGTTGCGCTCCTCCCAGGTGAGGCAGTCGCTCGCCGGCCATTGGACGGCCACTCACCCCGGCTGCTGGCCGCTCAAGGTAGCTTATGGCAGCCCCACTGCAGCCCCCACTATACGCCATCGCCGGCAACTCACAGCAGCCCAGCTCCAGGTTGAGCCGTTGTTCACCATCTTAGCTGTAGAGGGCGCAGTGTCACTGGCCCTCATGTGGGATCTGAACCGGGGCCCTGCTGCTCAGAGCTGGTGTCCCAAGCCAGCTCTTAACCAACGCGGCATTCGGCTGACCCCAAGTATTTAGACTCTTTATTATAACTTTTCTCCTGCTTTCCTCTTTCCTTAGGGTGATACTGACTTTTGTCAGTAAACACACAAAATAATTGTTACCAGTGCCTGAGGCTGGTAATAAAGTTCTGATTTATTGAGCCCCTTTGATGGGAGTGTAGAGCTCTCTTCCACTTTTTAACTGGGCCCAGCTTTTCCAGAAAGCAGTTTGACAGGAAGTATCAAGAGCCTTAGCAGCCATTCCCTTTGACCCAGTAATTCATCTGCGAAGATATTAACTTAAGGATGTAACCAGAGTTACGGATGACGTGTATGTTATTTATAATAACGAAAACGGCAATCAGCTTAAATGTCCAACAGAAGAATGTTTAAGAATTATGAAATATTTGATATGATATTATTGAAGATGTTTAAAAATTTAGCTTAAAAATTAATGTAATTGCTCATAAAATTTTTAAAAGAAATAAAAGCGAGACACGCGGACTGCAGTTTGTCATAGTTGTGACATGACATAGCTGTACGGTCACAGTCATAAATGCCGGACACACACACGCCTGTGCCCAGGGAGAAGACTAGAAGGCAACAAATGACGTGATGCCGGTGGCACTGAATTTGTGTTTTTTCTTATACGTATCTGTCTTTTCCACGTTTTCTACACTAAACACAAAGCACCTTTATAGTCAGAAAAAGAAGTGTTACAGAAACAAGAGGTCATCGCGGCTGGTGGGCTAGGTCATGGTCACCAGAGCACGTCCAAGACCAGCTTGGCTTGCTGCTGCTGACCTCTAGGTGGCTGTCGCACTGTCCACCACAGACTAGGGACAGCACCCTTTCCATCCCAGGACTCCTCTCGGTTAAGGAAAGAATGAGTGAGTGAGCGAACTCTGGGCTTTGTACCAGGAGGCGGTGGACACTGTTGCTGTGGGCAGCGAGTCGTCCTTTAGAACGGCGGTGCCAGCAGGGAAAGGTTAAGTGGCTGTGCTTTAACATTCACAGAGGCCTGGTTCTGACACAGCCTCACCTACGGCAGGTGAGGTCAGGCTGTTTTTTTGTTTTGTTTTGTTTTAAAGATTTTATTGAGGAATTGCTGAAGGGAAACAGCATTGGGGAATCGGGGAAGGGGAACAGAGAAGTTGCTGCCTTTTTGTTCTTCAGTCTAGTTGTGGAGGACGTCGCTTCACTGGCCCATGTTGGTATTATCATTGTGCTCTTCCCGGCTGAGGCAGTCACTCGCTGGCCATTGGACGGCCACTCACGGCAGCTCACGGCAGCTCACACCGGCTGCCGGCCACACACAGTAGCTTATGGCAGCCCACTGCAGCAGGGGCTGCGGCCTATGCCATCACCAGCGACTCACAGCAACCCAGCTCCAGGTTGAGCTGTTGTTCACCATCTTAGCTGTAGATGGCGCAGCGTCACTGGCCCTCATGTGGGATCCGAACCGGGGCCCTGCTGCTCAGAGCTGACGTCCCAAGCCAGCTCTTAACCAACACGCCACTTGGCCGGCCCAAAGTCAGGCTGTTAAGAACTCTGGACGGCCTGGGCTTCCCTCCGGCTGTAAATTATGGTGATTTCTTGGGATGGTGACAAGCGGCTTTTCTTGAAGCCTTTGAAACATGCCTGTTCTCAGTCATTACCTATGACAGCAGAGAGAAGTGGCCTGAATTATCCCAAACTCATTTCTTTTTTTTTTTTCTTTTCTTGTTTAGCTGAGCCATCTTGACACCTGTTGGCAGCTCAGGGGCTGCTCAGCTCGGGCTGGGACTCGAACCCCTGTTGCTCAGAGCTCAAACTCCTAAGCGAGCTCTTAACCAACTGAGCCACTCAGCCGGCCCCCAAACTCATTTCTCTTAAACTTAAATATGAACTTGACTTTTTCCCCCAAGGATTTGCCTCAGTACGATGTACTTAGATTGCCGTTGAGCCAAGTGTGCATCCGTGAGCACACGTAAGCAGCTCGCAGAAGAAAGTGCCCCAGAGGCCAGGACCGAGGTCCGACCACTATGTGTATGTTCATAGTTGCACTCTAGTGCAAACCCAAAGCCAGCACCTGCTCTGTGGCTAACGCCACGCCGCCTGTTTCAGCCGTTTCTGTGGCTAACGCCACACCACCCTGTTTCAGCCGTAGCAGCACATCTGTCTGCCTGCGTGTTCTTCTGTTTGTTTGTTTTACCTGGAACCATGTCTGAGGACTCGCGCTGGGGAGGGGCCCGTGTGTTGCTCACATGGAGGAGGCAGAGGCTGGCACCCAGTGGTCTGGCCTGATGCCCACACTGGCTCCCAAAGCATGGACACCGCGTGACGGGACGGGGAGGCGTCCACCACGCGGCCCTTGGGGCGGTCTGGAGATAGTTGTCAGATGTGTGTGCGATGGTCTCCCCTGACCCTGCCACGCACGTGAAAACAAACTCACGTGTGGTTGTAGCTCGACATGACGAGCTCTGGGTGTGATGGTTGAAAATGCAGCTCTGTCACGGTCACTTTTGTTTGTAATTCCCGATGGCAACTAAGATGTTAGGCCACTCAAGGACTCTAATGATTTTTCTTTGACATTAATCAGAGACCTTTTCTAAAAGCACGATTCATCTCGCTATGTTTTTTAAGTGTTTTCCTACTTTTTCCAGGTGGTAGTCACAAGGTGTTCTTTTATTAATTTCGTTAGTCATATAGGGACATGTTTGTGCAATAAAGTGCATGGGAACTGTTTTATTAGCCTGCTTCACGTGTGAGGCTAGGCTTGTACCTCAAAAAGGACAGAAGAATCCCAACCCTAACCCGCTTCCCAGGTGAGCGTAAGAAGCGAAATATTCCCCAGGTCACAGTGTATGCCCAGCAATACCACCATGTGCCACCTGTGGTTGGTGAGATGGAGGTACCGGGAGGGAGCTGCCAGCGTTACCAGCGTCTCTGTCAGCTCACAGTCAGACGCCTTACAGGTCTGCATGGCCGAAAAGAACTGTGTCCCGGACATGTCCCCCTTTGATGGATGCGACAGCTCCTCTCTTCTGCAGCAGATGTGAGCTCCAGTTCACAGACAGAGCTCACATCTGCTTTAGAAAGAATGCTGAAGATGGTCTGTCATGTGCTTTCAAGAAGATACATTGAAATTTGTTCTGATGACAAAAGCAGTACCATTTTCTTTTCTCTCAGGTTGCAGATTTCATAGACTGACTATGCAGAGGTTGGCTTAGCAGGGAGTGGGGCTCAGACACTGTTGGTGGGAAGATGTTAGCTTGATGTAGGGCAGTTTGGAACCAGGTATCAAAATTATAAAGGCGTGTACCCTAGAAACTGACAGTCCTACTGGGAAGTCGACCCTAACGTCACTACTCTATGTGGATGTGTAACGACACCTCCCACAGGTGCCCAGCACGATACTGTTTGTAGCAAAATGTTGAAAACAAAACAAGAATGTTAATTAGGAGGAGACTGAATTAAAACAATGACCTGCACGGCTGCGATTGGCGTGTCCCTGCGGGCACTGGCTGGGCGGCCTTGACACAGCAGATCCAGTAATCCGATGGCCCAGGACGCTCCCACCGACGCTGCGGCCATCGAGGAAGCCGGGCAGTTACATGTCCACCTGTTCCTGCAGTTCCTTCTGGAAGGCGGGGCTGCCATCAGAAAGAACTATCCTTACATTTTATACTCCTGGGCTATTTGAATGTTTTAGACAGAACGTTATTAGTTTTGTAATTTAGAACAGAGTAAAATAGAACATTTCATTACAAAAAGAGCCGACCGGATCGTCCTGACATCACATGCAGAGCAAGCGTCCGTTTCCTTGAGCACAGCCCTTAACGCTAAGCCAGGTCTGGCGGAGCCCTGACCCGCCCTGAGAAGAGTGTGCACGCGCTGAGGGTCGGCGGGGACTCGCCCTGTACGTCACTAAGTCTGCTCTCTATGAAACTGGTCCTGAAGTGCACTAAACTATTAGATTGCTGGAAAAGTCATGACGTATTTTTTCTGTTCTTCGTTGCAAAAATGCGTCATGACTTTTCCATCAACTCAGTATTTCCTTAACTCAGAAAATGAAAATAATGGAATTGAAGTCACCCATCTACATACACTCACACACAGTCACACGCACGCACACTTGCACACACCCACACACACATGCACACGCGCTCGCGCTCACACACACACACACACTCACATACACACACTCGCGTGCTCACGGCTTTCTCCCCACCGCTGGGGTCATTCCACACACACTGCTCGTATCCTGCTTTCTTCACTGACATTATTATGAACATTGAATATCTTCTCATATCATCAAATATTCTCCCACGAAAATGACTTCTGCTTTTTCCTGTGACAAATGACAGTGTGTGTGACATTGTTGTCCATAAACCTCCCGGCTGTCAGAGTCTGAGAATTGCACTTGGTTGCACCCTCAGACATCCCACACCAGTTCGCTCAGTTTGGCTTTGACTGTGTCAGGAGGCCAGCGGTGCCCGTGTACCCAGTGTCTAACATGGGTACTTCGGGCCGTCCCTGGAAGGTTTAGGAGGAAAGCAGATAGGTGGGTGCTCCTCCAAGGACATGAGAATGGAGCGAGCCTTTGGGTTTGGTGACGGCTGCACAGTTAGCTGGGGTGGGGCTAAAGCTGTGCTCTCTGACTTGATTTCACTTGATTTCACTCGGCTGCGCCAGAGGGGTGGGTGTGTCCCCTTTGCCTGTCTCTTCACTTTATGAATCATCCTGTGTTGTAAACAGTCAGAGACCCAGCTATCCCCGATTAATCCAGATGTGTTCTTCTTTAAAACAAATGTTTTTTAAACAAAACCACGTTGAAAGATATGAAAGAAGATTTGAACCAATGGGAAGAAAGTGCATGTTCGTGCATCGGAAGACAACGTGGCAGTTCTCCCCAAATAGACCCACAGATTCAACGCCAGGCCCGTGAAAAACCCAGCTGCCTTCTTTGCAGAAATTGACAAGCTGAGACTAAACTTCAGATGAAAATTCAGGGGACTCAGAATAGCACCGAAGAACAAGGAGACAAAACAGAACGACTTGGGCTTCCTGATTCCAAATCTTACTGCGTAGTCGCAGCAACGAAGCAGTGACAGTGGGGTGTTGGCATCAGGACGGACACACAGATGGGTGGTGAGACCAAGAGTCCAGAAATACCCCCTCCATCTCCACTGCGTACCCGTAAATTCAACAACTTAGATGAACTAGACAGGTTCCTTGAAAGACATCAACTACCAAAGCTCAGTACAAAATAGAGTCTGGACCATCTTATGCCCATTAAAGGAAGTGAGTTTACAGTTTAAAACCTCCCAACAAAGAAAGGAAAGCTCAGACCCAGAGAGTTTCACTGGCAAACCCTGCCAAACCCTTCAGGAAGAACTGGCACCAGTTCCGCACAGTCTGTTGCAGAAAACGGAGAGGGGGGAGTGTTCCCAGTTCACTGCACGATGGCAGCCAAACACCTTGCAGAATAAACAGCCACGGACCCCAAATCCTCAACATGATTTAACAAGTCAGATGCAGCGGTGTGTAAAATGGATAGTGCTCTGGTGACCAGGTGGATTCTGTCCCTAGAGTTGAGCCAGGGTTTTAAAAATTAGTCATGTAATCGAAGTATCGATGGAGTAGAGAAAAAAAACATATGATCATCTGAATAGCTACAGAAAAAGGACTTGACAGAATTCAACAGCCATTCGTGATAAAAATGCTCAGCAAACGGAATAGTAGGAAACTTCCTTACCTTGACAGGGCACCTGCAAAAACCTACAGTTGGCATCATTCTTGTTGGTAAAAGACTGAAGTTTTTTCTCTAACTCAGGACTAAAGCAAGGACGTCTGACCTCCGTTTTCCTGTTCCACGTCCTACCTGCCGTCCTACCCGGTGCAGTGAGACAAGGAAAGGAAATAATGCATACAGGTGAACAGGATGAGATAAAACTACCTCTGTTCACAGACAATATTAACTGTATACACACAAAATCCTAAATAATCTGCAAAATGCTACTAGATTGAGTTTAATAAGATTGCAGGATACAGTCATTATACAAAAATCGATTGTATTTCTATAAGAACAATTGGAAACTGAAATTAAACCAGTTACAATAGCACCCCCAAAAAAACATGAAATATTTAGCTATAAACAACAACAACAATGCATGCAAGATCTGAACCCTGAAAACCATGGAACACTGATCAGAGAACTCAAAGAAGACCTGAGCCGGTGACGGCCATGTTCACGGCTGAAAGACTCAATCCTGTTCTTCCCACACTGATGTCTAGATCGAGAGAACCTCAACCAAAGCCCCAATAGGTTTCTTTTTAAATTGACAAACCTATTCTAAAATCAATGGTCTTCCCCAAAGAAACTAAAATAACCAAATGTTTGACATAGAACGAGGTCGAAGGGCGCATGATGTCTGGTTTCAAGACGTGGTATAAAGCAGAAGTCATCGAGACATGTGAATTGGCTGACGGGACATGTAGATCAATAGAAGGGACTAGAGTCCAGAAATAGACCTACATCAGTGCGTTGATTGATTTTCATCACAGGTGCCAAGAAAGTTCAATTTGATGGAGAGAGGACGGACTTTTCAACAGGTGGTGCTGTAGCAATTGGATGTCCATCTGCCAAAAAAAGGGTCTTGGTCCTTCCTGACACCTGATACAATAGCCAAGTCACAGCCCTAAATGCGAAGCCTAGAACTGTGAAGCTCTAGATCTTTCTGACCTGGGGCTAGGTGACGGTTTCTGTCATAAGACACAAGGCACAAGCCATGCTAGGAAAAAATGATAAACTGGTAAATTAATAACTGTTAAGAAAATGAACACACAAGGCACAGACCAAAGAAAAAAGTGGTAAATCACATACTTGAAGTCAGTCATTCAAGAAGGGTGAATTACCGCTAAGAAGACACCACCACACATCTACAAAAATGGCTAAAATTGTAATGTGTCCACACCAACGTCCGGCTATTTCTTTCAAGTTAAACACACGCTCTTCTCCCAGACACCCATCCTGGAGAGCTGAAAACGTATGTTCATTCTAAAACCTCTGTGAATATCTTAGTGGTTTTTTTCATAATCACCACAAACTAGAAACTGCCTGATGAACAAATCGGGGGGGAGCCGAATTTAAGCCAGACTTAAAATCCATTTACACAACATTCCGGAAAGGGCAGAACAAAACAACAGGACGGAACACGGGTGGATGCAGAGCCCATCTCCTCGGCGGGTGGTCACGTGACTGTCAGCACTCGTCAGAGCTCTGAACTGGGCCCCAAGGGGTGACATTCCGTGCATGTCAGCTGTCTCAGTCAGCCTGACACTGAAGACATGTCGTAAGCAGGAAAACGCCCACGCGCAGGGCTTTTCACCCGGCAGTGCTGTACCTGGAAGGGTACCCATCAGCTGTCACACGTGTCCGTCACATCAGCACCGTGTCGCTAGGGCCTGTCCTCCCTACACGGGCTGCTGCCCTCTGACCTCATTGTCTAGGGGGGCGCGTTGTTGTTTGTTAAGTAAATGACGGGAAAAGTGGTAAAACGTGGCCAGGTGAAAAGCCAGCACAGGGCACGCTTGTTTGAACGTCGTCCCCTGAGAACCGCTTTGTTTGAGGCCCGAAGTCTGAGAACTTAGCATCGCATCAGCGGCCCCTGCGGGCCTGACTCCCATCTGCCTTTGTCAGCCTTTTCCCATCTTGATAGTCATGACCTGTTTTGGATTTTATCCAGAGCACCTTGAACTTCTTAATTCGGAGGCACTGAAAGTAAGACGCAGCTCCCCGAGTCACAAGTCCCCCGTATGCGGGTTTGGACCACATGGCACTGG
This sequence comes from Hipposideros armiger, assembly GCF_001890085.2. NCBI lineage: Eukaryota > Metazoa > Chordata > Mammalia > Chiroptera > Hipposideridae > Hipposideros > Hipposideros armiger. The sequence goes on from NW_017731712.1 coordinate 93,126, forward strand.
CCCAGACTGCCGCTGTCCGGAAGCCCGGTGGGGACCCGGTACCTGTGCCTTGAGCCCCATGCCGCTCCGCACAGGCGAGGAGACGCCCCATCAGCTCTCAGGGCCACGTCTCCATGGGACAGTCGGAATTGGTTTCTCTCTGAGCAGAAGCCAGGAGTGTTAGGAATGCACGCGTGTCACGATCCTAACCGTGTCACACTATTCCCGACACCCACACCCTCCCGCTCTGTTAGAGGGCAGCTGGGCAGAAGCAGGGTGTGGGTCCTCTTTCTCTCAGAAGCTTTCTTAGCTGAAGAGAGATGGGTGGAGAGGAGACAACACAGTGGATGGTTCCGACGACTGCTGAATGGGAAACTTAATAGCTCCGTTTGGCCCCGACCTGCATGGCAGTTGTCACATCCCAGCCGTCCGCAGCCTGCTCCTTTCCTAGGCATCTTCTGTTTTCTCCTCCTCCTCATCTCTCTCCATCCGCCCACTAGATGCCCCAGTTCCCTTTGGCATCAGAGAATAAAGGCACAGCCTCTGAGCGAGCCCTGTCTCCTGACTTTGCATTTTAAATGTGTGACGTGTCGGCCTCCCCCCGAGGGCTGGTTCAGCTCTGGCTGTGTGTCCCCTCCTGCAGAAGTCACACCCACATCCTTGTCCCTGCACCTCACCTCTCAAAAGCATCTTGTCCGTTTTGAGAGCCACCCACCCTGTTCCTTGTCACACAAGGCTGCAGCCTCCACCTCCACAGCTGGGCCCTGAGGAGCAGGGCAGCGCGCAGCCCGCGGGGTCTGGGGGTCCTAGGTGTCCGCGCCCCAGTCAGCCCTCCACCGGTCCCCGGTCTCGGAGCCACCCGGGCTGGTGGGGTGCAGATGACTCCCCAGCACAGGGAGGAGGCCAGGCGGTCCTTCCCGACCCCTCAGCTGGTGGCCGTCAGCGGGGTGGCCCTGAGCACCGCAGGAGCTCGGGGGACAAGCTCCTGGAGCCCCCGCACTCTGTACCTGGCAGTGGGCGTCGGGCACGCCAGCCAGACCCGAGGACCCGCGTTCTACAGCATGTGGGAGGAGGAGCCTTTTTTGGCAGACGGTTATTTTTAGTTGCTGAACTTAATTTTGGTGTTTTTGTTGCCACAGATCCCAGAAGAACACGACCTGGAGAGCCAGATCCGCAAGGAGCGCGAGTGGCGTTTTCTGCGCAACGCACGCGTCAGGAAGCAGGCGCAGCAGCTCATCCAGAGGGGTGAGGGCCGGGGGCGGGGGCGGGGGCGGCGGCAAAGCCCTGCGGGGTTCCCTCCAGCAGAAGCGCCCCGTCTCCCACAAGCCTGGCCTCAGGTTTGACGTTTCCAAAGGGGAAGAGCCAGCCCTCCCCGGGCTCTGGGGTCCCTGACTCGAGGGCCCTGTGTCCTTCCCCTGGGGACAGATGACAGGCACAAAGACGGGGCCCCGGCGGTGCTGAGCTGGCCCCCACCTGTCCTGGAAATCATCGCTGTCTCTGTCACCCAAAGCTGGATTTCAGTCACATTTTCAGCAGCCCTTTTACCAAATTTGCCAACAGGTGCCAAACCGCCCCCTTGCACGCCACCAGCCTCCCCGGGTGAAGCGGCAGGGAGGATACAGGTGTCAGCATCCGAGAGGATGCTGGGCCCCAAGCCCATCTTAGCTGCAGCCGACCCCAGTGACGGAAGGGGGTCGGTCAGGCTGGGTCCAGCGGGAGCGGGCAGCCTGGCCCCAGGGCCTCGCCCTGCCTCTGGGAGGGCGGGTGGACATCACGGACAGCTCCTTCCGCAGTTTTGCCCAAAGAGAAGTGGGTGGACTTACGTCTCCTGCAAGGTGGTCCGCGTGGCTTTAATCACTGCCGGACCCCACACAGAGCTGCCCCGGTGACAGGCGCTCTCAGAGTCACAGCGTTGAGAGGCCGATCTCTGTGGGATTTAGGCCCACGGCTGGGACAGCAGGACAGCAGTGTCCCTGTGCCTGTGAGAGCCCGGAAGCTGAGCCTCGAGGCAGATGGCCCCAGCAGCCACCAGCCAGCACTGGGCCAGGCATTCGAGAAACAACCGGTTTTCTTGGCCAAAACAAAACCAAAGTCTTTGTAAACCAGCCTTTGTGATAAAAAGAGGCCTGCTTGTCAAGCACCCGCCCAGAGGAGCCGCTGAGCTGCTGGAATGCTGGCGAGTGAGACTGATGTGGAAAGCTGGGCGCAGACAGACAGCACGCACGGAACGGGCATCAGCGAGACCGACTGCCTCGGTCACCCACACGCGCAAAATCGGAACTCCGGTCATGTTTTATTTTTATCTGAGAGCCAGCTGTGTACTGGCAAAGAGATAAACGAGAAAAACAGGAAGTCGTGCTTGTAGATCGAGCAATGACACCGCCCACGTGAGCGTCGGCCGAGACCCGAGTTGGGAAAGTCAGTGACGGCTTTTGTTAGCCCCTGAGCCCCTCACCCGTGGGCTGTCATGCACGATATCTGCATAAATGCAAAGTGCGTTTGCTGACTTAAGAATCTAGGGGTCCCTCACCTTTCAATGCTCGACGTCACGCAGCCATCCTGGCTCCCTTCAAAGAAACCAGAGCTCGGTGAGGCCTCTCCAGGGCGCCAGCCTGCCGCCGCCGTTATGACCTCTGGGCCCGTTGCCTATGAGTCTAATTCCCGTGCTGTCATCCCGTGGTTGGGGCCAAAGGGACGTGGTGAGGGGCCGAAATCATCAGTAAGCTCAGTGCCCAGCGCAGCGAACACCGCAGAGACCTCTTTGCAGCACCCCAGACCTGTGTTCACAGCCAAGGGGGAGTTTGCATCTCTGACGCTCTCCTGAGTGACGTAGGGGCCTGGCCAGACCCCCTGGCGAGCGTAGGGGGGGCTGCTCGCCCTCCCCCCTCTGCAGGGGGAGGAGCCCTGGGCACGTGTCAGCTGAGTCAGCCTTACACTGTGATTCACCAAAAATGTCTCTAACCTGGCCCGATGCTCTTTGCATTTTTAGCCTCTTTTTATTGTTCTTCTGAGACAAACTTGTTTCCTGGGTCAGGACTCGGGGTCTGGGACAGAGCCACACGCAGCTTCTCTGTGAGTCTGTGACTCTCCGTCCCTCAGTCGTGTCAGGTCATAGCCGCACCTTTCCAGACTGAAAGACCCCCGGGACTTCGGGCGGACCATCGATGGTGGTGGCTGTGCCCCACGTTTCAACCTGGAGCCTAAGTGACAAATCACAGCCAGCAGCTTTCCTCCGACATCTTCAGTGCTTTCTTCATAAAATCCGAACCCACCGCAGTGCCCTCAGTCTTGCTGCTGTGTTGTTGCAATGCACACGTTGGCAAGCTTGGCCAAAAACTTACTATGTGTCACCTTGTGCGGGAGCTCAGGGGTCCAGGCAGAGGCAGGGACCCTGCGGCCGGGGAGCCTGGGCCCTCACTCGGGCCCCTGTTTGTTTCCTGTGTGCCCCTCCGAGTCCCCAAACACGAGGTCTGGGCGTCGGCCTCGGAACAAATCCATCGTCCCTGTTTTCTGTGAATTGAGACCCTCATTTGTTTCTCTGGGCAGGCATCACCAGACTGGACGACCAGATATTTCTGAATAGGAACCCCGGCGTCCCCTCCGTAGTCAAGTTCCACCCCTTTACACCGTGCGTGGCCGTCGCTGATAAAGACAGCATCTGGTACGCGTGGGGCCGGGCGGGACTTGCGTTTCAGTGGGCTGGCGGTTAGCCCTGGTGGTGCGAGCGCCCCCGCTGCCTTCCCGCCTTCCTGGCTCCCAAGCTCTGTGGGCAGCTGCCGTTGGAAGGGCCTGAGAATATGGGGAGAAATGCCCGTTCCCCTCTCCTAGTGCCCCCCCACCCAGTGTTACTGGAGGCCGGCCAGGGTCCCAACCACAGGTGACGGGCCGGGTTACGGACTGGGCCGTGGTGGGAGCTTCTAGTATTAAGACAAGGCTGTTCCCACGTAGTGAACAGAACGCACACCACAGGCTCCTCCGAGCCACGTGTGACAGGTGCGCGTGGTCCGTTCTCGTTGCCACCGCTGCAGAAGCAAGCGTGTTAATAGAAGACAGCCGGTGTTATTTGTAACGATCATGGCCCTTATGTCCTGGAGGAAATACTCACTTTTTTTATTATGGCGAAGTACACATAACAGAATTTACCATTTTGACCATTTTTAAGTGTCCAGTTCAGTGGCATTAAGTACGTTCACATTGTACCATCACTTTCCATCTCCAAAACTCTTATTTTGCAAAACTGAATCTCTGTCTCGGTTAAACACTCCCCTCTCCTCCACCCGGCAGCCTCCTTCCTGCTTCCTCTCTGTGTGAACGTGACTCCTTGAGGGACCGCGAATAAGCAGTCACACAGTGCTTGTCCTTCGGTGACTGGCTGATCTCACGGAGCACAGTGTCCTCGGGACCCATTCATGTGGCCGCAGGTGTCAGGATTTCCTTCCTTTTTCAGGCTGAGTCATACTCCGTTGTCTGGAGAGACCACGTCTCATTTATCCGTTCATCCATCAATGGACACTTGGGCTGTTTCCACCTTTTTTTTTTTAAATAATATGATCAGGTTTTATTTTTTAGTTGTTTTTTTTTTAATATGGTCGCTTTTAACACGAGTTAAAGGAAAGCAAAACATAAACTAGGATAAAGTCTACCTTGTTTACTTGTTGAGTTGATTTTGTTGGAAAAGGAAACAAAGTTAATTACAGTGGCGTTATTGAACCTATGATACCTGCCGTGGGACAGCACATACTTGGTCCCAGAGGGGCTAGATTTGACCTCAGCTTCCAATTTACTTCCGGCTACTTGTATACTTGTATTTAACAGCACCCTTTAAAGTAGAAACAGAAATTGTATTTAAGATTCTGTAGACAATCATTTATTCTTAGTAACTAATGTAGCAGCAATAAGTAATGTTGTTTAGCTGCGTAGTATCTGCCAGGCACGTTGCTAAGTCCTGTGTATGAGTTTATATCCATTTCATTGTTACAACTTGTTTCTGCCTTTGGACTATTGTGAATAATGCCGCTGTGAACGTGGGTGTACAAACCTCTCTCAAGTATCAGCCCAGAAGTGGAATCCTGGATCGTATAGTAACTCTGTGTGTAATGATTCTGGGGACTCCCAGACTGTCCCCCGCAGCAGCGGCACCCTTTGACATCCCCCGCTGCTGTGCACCGGGGCTCGATTTCTGCACATCCGCCCAACACGCGTCATTTTCTGTTTCTCTGAGAGTGGCCATCTTGGTGGGTGTGAGGCGTCACCCCCTTGTGGTTTTCACCCTTTCTCCCTCTTATTCCCTTCAGTTTCTGGGACTGGGAGAAAGGGGAGAAGCTGGATTACTTCCACAATGGGAACCCTCGGTACACAAGAGTCACTGCCATGGAGTATCTGAACGGCCAGGACTGCTCGCTGCTGCTCACGGCCACAGGTGAGTGGCCGGGGACCTCAGCCTGGTTGCAGGGGACAGGGGACAGACATGAGACCCCATCTCACACTCGTACCATTTCTTCTGGCAAAGGGGACTGGTCACAAGAGAAGACCACCGTCATTAAGGGGTTAGGAGGCCGCTGAGGGGAAGGGCTGCCCCCACAGATATTGGGGGGAAAGCGAAGTGACCAGTGTCAGTCAGTGTCCTGGGGACTGCGTGTCTTCCTCTGGGACCCGGCCCTTCCCTGACCAGAAAAGGCACCATCAGTCTCCGTCCCTCCAGCCTTTGCGAAGCCCACAGAGCGAGGCCAGTGGACCTCGGGACCCAGAGAAGGAGGGAGGCGGGCCCCCCGGGACACGTGCCGGGGTCTCCAGCCGCCTCGCATCCACCCCTTCCTCTTCAGGTCAGGCCCCCTCTTCTGGCAGTCAGCCTTACGACCCCTCGGCCGTGGTTTGTGACCAGCAGTAGGTCTCAACGGTTTTTTTTTGGTCCGAAATGTTGTCATTTCGCCCTCACTCTTGAGCCCTCATGTTCTAAGTCAGCCAGCCTTGGTTAACACGCTTCACCGCGGCATTGTAAAGACGTGATGTCACTTTCTTGCTGATAGGAAGTCGCTGTCAGTCTAATGGTGCCTCTTTCAGAGATGACAGACATTGGGGGGGGGTCAGGGAGAAGGGGGAGCAGAGTGAGAGAGAAGCCACATACAACGCCAGGAAGAAGGCAGGAAGGACACGGGGACCCCGCTCCCCTTGTCACCCATCTGCCGAGGACACCAGGGCCACTTCCCCCGTGCTAAGCGTCGAAGGCAGGGAGGACTGTCCTGCCTGTCTTCTGACCTGGACAGCCCGCAGACCGAGGTCACGACTAGCGTGAAGGTCCCCTGTGTGGAGCACAGACGGGACATGGGAGGGAGTGACAGGCACTGAAGGCCTTGTCCCTTCGTGAGATTGGTTGTTCTTGGCGTGAGATGTCAGTACAGGGAGGACAGGGAAAGTGGCCGTGGGAGAAGCGGGGCCCATGCCCGCCTTTGCCCGCGGCCCCTCCCCACTGCCCAGGTATGAGTGCGGCCGGGCCTGGGTTCTGACTGCCCTCTCTTTTCTCCCCAAGATGATGGCGCCATCAGGGTCTGGAAGAATTTCGCCGATTTGGAAAAGAACCCAGAAATGGTGACCGCTTGGCAGGGGCTCTCAGACATGCTGCCAACAACCCGAGGTGTGTCTTCCCCGGGGGCTAAAGGAGGATCCGGGGGGGCTGCCAGGAAGGGGGCTGGAAAGGGGCCTGGAGAGAGGGGGACCCCGCGGCTCCACCGTGACAGCTCCTGCAGGCCGCTCAATTCATTCCGATTCCGGAGCCGTGAACCTGCCGGCTTCCCTAATTCGCCTCCAGGCGCTTCGCCTGGGAGACTCACAGTGCGCGCTGGTGGCCTAGCCAACCTGGGACCTGCCGAGCGCCACCGGCCTGCGTGCACCTCCCCCAGCCCTTGTCCCTGGCTGGAAGCCAGTGTTGCTCGGAAAAGCGTTGCCACTGGCAGGACCTGAGGGCTGTTGGTGCCTAAATTAATTCCCTTGGGGGGCCGAGTGCACAGTGTCACTGACTGTCTGGGCGGGGAGGGGCCGAGTGTGCTCGCCTGGCATGCCCTGGGCTGACAGATGTGCTGGCAGAGTATACTTCTGCTGGGTGGCTGCAGCACCGCCGGGCACAGCTTGCATGCTGCCTGTCAGGTGACATGGCCACTGCTCCACAGCCGGGGTGACCAACACCAGCCTTGCCTGCCGTCCTTCCTGGGGCCAGGGCCGGAGTCGGAAGGGCCCCGTGGTCTCAGCTCCCAGACTCGCTGTCCCAGCAGCAGTTGCCCAGGCTGTCGGGTCAGGCTGTCGGGTCAGGATTTCCAGACACCCACAGCTGGAGCCCTGTCTCCCTTCAGCGTGACCTCAAAGCCGCCGGTGCTGTTGTCACCAGTAAAAGTGCTTACTCGCCCCTCCTGCCAGCCTGGGTTTTCTGCATCCCTGTCCCTTTCCCGTGGCCTCGTCCATGTCCTGTCCTTGCAGAGCCACAGGGAGCCTTGTGGTTGCTCCCTTCCCGTCGGGCAGAGCTCCTGTCCTGGGGAGACACCGACCCTCACGGGGACTTCCTGAGGGAGGGGGCTGCCGGCCGCCTGCACAGACAGCGTCAGGGCAGATGGCTCTTGTATGTTGTTTTTAAAAATGTAGCCATGTTAAGTTTTTTTCAGGAACAAAATAGCCATCCATATGCACCCCCCACTCACCCAACCCCTCCAGGCTGGGTCGGGTGCTGATGTGGGTGACGTGGCTGCAATCACAATGCCCCTCCATCTGTGTGCTGCCTTTTCCCTATTAGAGCAAAAGCCTGTTCTCTGCCCCAGCACCCCCACCCCCACCCACCCCTCAGCCCATGCTGGCAGCTCTGCTGGAGGCTGGGGGCCGTGTGACCCCCGTGGTTTCCTGGATGCTCGCTGACAGACTTCACTGCAGGACAGGTGGCGATGGCCTGAGTCGTCCCCTCAGGACACTTCAGTGCTAAGTTCCTGCTGCCGTCCCCGCAGGCGACACGCCCAGAGCCCGGCCACTTGCCAGCCCCTCCACGCAGGACGCACAGAGACCCATGTGTGGGGCGGGCAGGGGCTGGGCAAGGCCAGAGGAAGGGGGTCGGCACAAACGCTGGTGGTTAAGTTTATTCTTCGTGCAACCGCCCACCTCAGTGTCCCCCCGGATGACACGATGGGGCTCTGAGACTTGCAGAATGGTCTTATCCGCAGTGTGTTTCCCATTGTGTCCATTAGGGTGAGAGGGGCCGTCGGGAGGACAGCCTGCCAGTGTGACGGGTTTGGGGGTCCCGCTGGGAAGAAAAGCAGCCGGGTGAGCGGATGGACAGCACATGTCCTTCCAGCTTGTGAGGGGACCCCAGGTGTCGCCTGGTGTGTGGAGCGCCGCTCCTGGTCCCAGGTGTCCACTGCAGCCCTGGCTGGAGAGTGGCTCCCGCTGTGTACACGTGTTTCCTACCCACACCCCAGCCTCTGCGCCTCGCCCCATTTTTCAGTTGCTGAGGGCCTGTCAGCAGGTTCTGGGGAGGTGGCTCTGTGCGGGCATCCTGCCCTCGCCAACGGCTCAGCCAGAGCTGGCCGGTCACGCCCTCTGCCTTTTAGCCAGGCACAGTGGGCTTAGCGAAAGGGCGGACCCCCTGCCAGCCAGGCGGTGCCTGCCAGTGTCCCAGCCGAGGTCTCCGGGGACCTGAGGCAGAAGGAACAGCCCCCATCCCCCGCTCCAAACGTGTCCCACGGGCACTTGAGCTGAATTTGCCGCACACAGTGCAGTCCCCACCTGCCCCGCCCCGCGGCTCCCCCGGGGACTGCCCGGGCGGCAGCCTCGCAGCCCAGCTCCCTGCAGCTGGAGGCCTGCACAGCCTGGGCCCCCCGGCCCTCAGGTGCCAAGTGCGTGGGGAGAGCTCGTCTCCCAGCAACGCTGGCATGTGGGGCGGTGGGAGAGTGATGTGTCATCGGGCCCAGAGGACCGGCTGACCCGGGTAGTGGAGGGGCGTCCTCACCTTGGAGTTGCCATCTTAGCAGCATCTTTGAAAAGGTTGGACTGTGGTTTGTGACTGAAGAGAAGACCGTCTGCTGCGGTGGCCCCGGCCTGCTCTTCGGAAGTGTTGTAACGTCTGTGCAGGATCTCTGCGTCATCGTCTCAAAATACCTCTAACTCACATGCATATGCGCATGCACACAGGTGCACACTTACGTGCACATGCCTGCACCTTGCGCCTGGGGCCGCTCCTCTCACGGCGCCCCACAGTCAGGAGAACCCAGCCACCCTCGGAGCTGAGCGCACTGGGCTCTGAAGTAGAATCAGTGGTGGGGCCGCCGTCCTCAAGCCGCAGGCCTGGGCAGAGACCGCTGGGGCTGCTCCGGCTGGCTTGGCCGCACTAACCATGTGCAGTTCTGGCCACTAACCTCCCTGAGCTGACCGCACCGTCTCCCCGTGCGAGCGGCCACGCGAACTGCACGTCGGCATTTCTGAGCACTCGGGCATGTGGATGTCGGTGCTGTCAGGTCATGTTTCTCCGAGAGCCACAGACCTCCCGACTTCCCGTCTACAGACAGACCTTGTTTCAGCCCAAACCCCCGTGATTCGCTTTCACATTTGTCAGATGGATTTCTGCCGAGGTCCAGGCTGTCCAGCGAGGCCAGCCCTTGTTCTGAGTGAGCGTGCTGCGCCTGGGCCACGCTGCCCGTGCCTCGCCCTCTCTCTGCCTGGTGCTGGGCAAGCCCTTTGGCTGGTTTGACTTGGGTTGGTGTCTTCTGCCTGCCTGACTCGCCCCTGCGTCAGACCCACAGTCCGTTTCCTCGCAGGCCTGGCCCAAAAGGTCTCCATCGCTCTTGACCACAGTAAGCAGGGAGGTGAGTGCTGTCTCTGCTCCTGTGACCACCCAGGGCCGGGGGCAGGAGCCGGCCTGCTCCTCTGCTCGGTGGCATTCGTTCCCACGCCTGCGGTGCCGTCCAGGGCTGGCAGAGAGTTAGGGCTATGCCTTTTCTTCTTTGTTCCATCCACACGACCCGTCCAACACAAAAAGAAATCAGCCAGTGAGCCCTCAGGCTTCACTGGATGCATCGCCAACGGTGAGGTTCGGGGAGGAAAGCTTCCAGCCACAGAGGGGCTGTCCGTCGTCGCTGCCCGTCCTGGGCCTCCTTACTCCGCAGGTGAGGGCTCGAGCCTGGCCGGCTCCAAAGCCCGTCCCTCCCTCTCTTCTGTGCTGCCCACTCTCAGACTCTTACTGCATTCAAGGGGAGTCCGTGTCCTGTTCCCTCTCCAGGCCACCATCACACTTGCCTAGGAACAGAAAGCAATCCAGGTTTTTTTTGTTTTGTTTTTTAAGATTTTTATTGGGTAATTGGGGGGATGGGAACAGTACTGGGGAATTAGGGGAAGGGGAACAGACGAGTTGCTGTCGTTTTTTGTTCTTCAATCTAGTTGTGGAGGACACTGCTTCACTGGCCCAAGTTGGCACCATCATTGCGCTCTTCCCGGGCGAGGCAGATCAGTCGCCGGCTTCTGGATGGCCGCTCACTGCGGCTGCTGGCCGCTCACTGCGGCTGCTGGCCGCTCACGCTGGCTGCTGGCTACACACGGTAGCCCATGGCAACCCACTGCCACAGCGACTGCAGCCTACGCCGTCGCCAGCGACTCACGGCAGCCCAGCTCCAGGTTGAGCTGTTGTTCAGCATCTTAGCTGTGGAGGGCAGTGTCACTGGCCCTCATATGTGGGATCCGAACCGGGGCCCTCTGGCATCCCAAGCGAGTTCTTAACCATCGCGCCACTCGGCCGGCCCAGTCCAGGTTTAAATCTGCTCGTGAGGATGTCACCATCGCCCCTCACAGGTCCCCGTTCAGATAGGAGGGCCCCACCCTGCAGGCCACAGGGGGCGCTCCGCAGGGGGCGCATGCCAGTTCGATTAGAGCAGGGACATCGGTCCACAGTGAGATTTGTTTTCCCACAGAAACGTTCAAAAAAGAATTTCTTTCAGAATGTAATGCAAAGTCCGTTGCGGCATCCGTTTCCATCTGGAAACTCCGTATGTAAGTTTGATCGTTACACAAAGCCCGCACGCAGCCCCCTCGAATACACCGCAGTGACGCTCAGCAAAGTGGAACATGCAGTGGTCAGGACGGCTAGCCTAGAAACGAAGGCCTTCCAGAGAGAGGTGTCACTGATGTCAGCAAGCTCAGCTGCGGGGAAGCACGGACTCCGGCAGAAGCCTTCGTGGTCCGAGTAGGCGCCGAAGGCCCAGGATGCTGATGAGAAAGGGAAGGGGGCGGTTTCTTCTGTAGAGGGGAAGGCTCCTGGTGCAGAAACAACATAGCGGATGCTGATTCAAAACAGTGTTTTCCGTTTTCAGGCCAGTAGTCATAACAAGTGCTTTCTTGTTACCTTTGCAAACAGTGTTTGGACACAATGTTGCTAAGGCCCAGTCACAGGTTTCTTTGTAACAATACCCTGTTGTAATTCCCAAAGGTTTGAGACATAGGTGGCTCAAGGCAGTAGCAGCTCCAAATGGCTCAGTTATTGTTTTGTTTTGTTATAAAACAAGTCCGTTTTCTCTCTTCATCTCAGTACTTATCTATTAGGTAAATTGTAAAGAGATGGAGTCTTACACAGCCAGGCAGCAAATGTCATACTTGACCTGTAATTTGAAGATTCTGGGTTGACAGTGACCAGCCTCCTACGAACAGCTCGTCCTGCGTGCTTTAGGTGTTGGCTCCGATGCAGCCTGGGGCTGGCAGGGTCCTGCCAGGGGTCCCGGGAGGCAGGAAGCAAGAAGCAAGAAGCTCCTACAGGCTTTTGGACCCGCTTTACTGTTTCATTAAGAGGATTTCTACTAAAAAGTTCAAAATGAGGGGAAATGGTTAGAAAAGAGAAGGCTAGAGGTTGACTTTATCTCCACTCCTGGGCTCCAGAGAGGAAACGCAAACGGCAGGAAGGGGGCCCGCGCTTCGGCAGGCGACGGCGTGGCGATGACAGAGGGTGTCATTCAGAAAGAGGCTACTCGGGCTTAGACAGATGACAGGGCCACTTCCTCTGGAAGCCCAAGGAAAGCCGCAGGGACACCTGTCATAGTTGGGGCTGGGATGGCAGGTGGGAGGCCAAGGGGCCTGTGTTGTCATCTTCAGCTGATCGGTTGGACGTAGGAGTCAGTGCCACAGTGTGGAACAGCAGTGTCCCCCAGGCGTGACCGAGCCCAGGACGGGTCAGGGCCACCCCAGAGACGGATGACCAGAGCGTCCGGCACCAGTGTGTGTGACCGTGAACATCGTCCTGGGTCTCGGGCTGTTTACTCAGTACTGGGAGCATCTAGGAAACTAGAGGGCGGTGATAGCAGAAGGGCGATGACTTTGGCAGGCAGAGTGGCCACGAGTCAGGTGCTGCCCGAGCTGCCAGCCGGCCCGTGCTGGTCCTGACAGCAGTGTCCTGATGGGAGAGGGAGCGGAGGGCGCTCTGGCCTTGCCTGCACTCCTCCGTCCTACAGAGGTCACGGGCGGGTCCAGGAAGGAGCCTGGGGAACACTGCAGAGGGGAGGCCCCCCGGTGCAGGGTCGTAGTGGGGCCTGCCCTTGGGAAGGGGGCCCCCGGGAGGTATAGGCCCAGCGCCAGGCGGGCCTGACCACTAGGGAGCTTGGCGCGCTCCCACCCGGTCCCCTCTGACCCTTTGGGCAGCTGGCACGTGCTCTCAGCTCAGTCTCAGGTGAGAAGCGGAAGTTCAGGTGGAGCCATGTGCTCTGGGGCAGGGTCTCAGGAGCTGTTTTCTGTGCCAGCCTGAGTCTGAGCCTGCCAGGCATCCAGAGGTGCTGGCCCCTCGGGGAGGCTCTGTGTGGGGCTGCCATCCCAGGTCTGGTTCACACACAAGCCTGAGCAGGAGGAGCAGGTGGGGGCTGGCCCCCCCGTCAGAAATCCAGAACCATGACTCCCAGGGGTGTTTCAGGTTGGGGGTGACAGAACCTCAGGGATCAGCTCCAGGTGACGAGGTCCACAGAGGTCAGTCTGAACTGGCCACTTGAGGCCAAAGGGCTGAGTGCAGAGAGTGTGGATGCCCGAGACCCCAGGGCCAGGGACGCTGGGCGACGTGCACTCCCCGCCTGTTATCTGACAGCCATCCCTGCTCCACACATCCATGTTGAAGGAAGAAATTTCTCCTTCGGCAGGTGTGGGACTGGGACATGTGTCTAGGGCGTGTCCAGCATAAAGGCAGGTGGACATTAGGAATCTCTTTGTCCTCGGGGGCACCCACCACCCACCCCCAGCAGTGAGATCGGCTTGATGTGTACATGCAATGTGGTCGCGTGTGTGCCAGGTTTGGTCATTCGCCTGGCTGGGCTGAGGCCTCAGCTTTTAAAAACGTGGGCATGGCCACACACACAGCTCGTGCTCCTGGCTGACACCAGCCGCCTCCCATCAGGCAAACATGAGTTCACTGCATCCTGATGGAGTGGGCGTGGCCAGGAAGCAGCAGGGTGACTCTGCTGGGGGAGCCCACCTGCCCGCTCCCCGAAAACCCAGAAACCAGAGCTGCCCCCAGAGGGCTGACAGGAAGGCCACGAGGCCCATGAAGGCGGGGTGGGCGTGTCCGTTCCCCCGGGCGGGAAGGCAGACACGCTGCACAGCCCGTCTGTAGGGGAGGAAGTGATTGGAAGGCTCCCCTCATTCAAGGTCATGCTATTTGTCTTGTACGAGTTTTACAAATCACAGCCATCCATTTTATTTCTTCTGCTCATCACGTCAAGGAAGAGAGTGTCACCAGTTTGTCATCCTTTAAAACTCACAGTGACTCAGTCACCTCTCCTCTCACCATGTCTGGAAGCTGACACGTGGCTGGGTTGGGAAGGTCTCGGGCGAGCAGGCCAGTGGCTCCGTCCCCTTTCTGAGCAGCAGGATGGGGCCGGGACTCCAGGCCCTGGGAGGACAGGAGGAGCAGGAAGAGCCTTTTAGGAGGAGGTTTGCGGGTGGAGCAGACTGTTATTTGTGTCTCAAGTCTTCACATTTCGATCTGAGCGATTACCTTGTGCAGACAGGGCCCCCTGTCTTAGGCGACATGGCTGAGAAAGGTACTGAGCCCGCGGGGTTCGTCTGGGGACAGAGTGGGTGAGTGAGACTTTCACTGTGTCTAAGACTTGACTTCTCGAAGAAAAAAAAAAAAGAGCAAAAATGGCAAAGTCTTAGCAACGGCTCAGTCTGGGTAGTGGGTACAAAGATCTGTCCTGAGTTCTAAGCAGAGTACCTCCCGGAGGTTTCAGTGCTGCCTTCGGGCATGCTGGAGCCCTGTGCTTCCGTCCAGTCCCAGCCACAGTCACTCCCGCCTTGTCAGCAGGCCCCGCCTCCCGAGGTGGCAGCTGCAGGACCCCATCCATCGCAGGCACCTGCGGTTCTTGAGCGTCAGCCTGGCCAAGACGGGCACAGCTCCACACCTGATGCCCAGTCTAAGGCCGCCAGACCTGCCAGCGTGCACAGGCGTGCTGGAGACAGCATCTCGGACAGACGGCTCCAGGGTGCTGCTGTCCCCCTAGCAGGGATCTGGGGAAAGCTCTGAACTATTGCCCCGACCTGGATTTGGGGTGCACTGGGGGTCCCAGCCTGAGCTCGCGTGGGGTGGGGTGGGGTCACGCTCCTTGGCGCCGGCTGGCTGAGCGGCTGGCTACCCGGCACAGGCTCCCGCAGTGACACGGTGGTGTCTGTGTCTCCCCAGGAGCTGGGATGGTGGTGGACTGGGAGCAGGAGACGGGCCTCCTCATGAGCTCCGGGGACGTGCGAATCGTCCGTATCTGGGACACAGACCGGGAGATGAAGGTGCAGGTAACCACTCTGCCCCCGGCGCCCCCACGCTCCCGCCCACCTCGCGGAGAACCAGGGCTGTGGGTCACTGAGCAGCTGTGACGATGGCAGCTTTCGCAGCTAGGAGGAAAGAGCCAGATGAGGCGGGCCTCGTCGCTGGGGCAGGTGCAGACGCCTGAAGCCGTTAGACGAGTCAGCACGTGACCCGCGACACGGACCCTGGCCCGCGGCGTGGTGAAGCCTGCGCTCACCCTAATTGTTATCCAGTAGTATCTGCACAGACTAGGGGATGCCAGACAGCAGTGGGGCGAAATGCTCCAAATTAGAATGATTATTAGATTGTGTGCTTCTGAAAG
This sequence comes from Hipposideros armiger, assembly GCF_001890085.2. Classification (NCBI taxonomy): domain Eukaryota; kingdom Metazoa; phylum Chordata; class Mammalia; order Chiroptera; family Hipposideridae; genus Hipposideros; species Hipposideros armiger. Next base: position 108,215 of record NW_017731712.1, read on the forward strand.
TATTATTTCAGTTTTAATAAAAAGAGAGAGCAGTACATTGGCTCTGCCTAAGACCTCCTGGAAAAGCCGTAGCAGCCCGAGGGGAAGCTCAGAGAAACGAGCTCGGAGCGGACAGACGGACACGGTTGTTAGAGCTGCCCCTCCCCCAGCACCCAACCCCCTGCCCCCACCTCACGTCCTCCCAGGCACAGGCGGCTTCATCACACTGCCTTTCAGGGGACTGCAGCCCGCCGGTCAGTGCGGCCCTCCCTGTCGAAGCCGGACAGGGAGCCAGTGACTGCCAGCAGCTTGTCCGTTCCCAGAAGGCACCTTCATAACCGACCGGGGCGCCCACCCCACGCCCCGCCCCCTGCCGGTCCCCTGAGGCCTGGCCTCTCCCACCTCGGAGGCAGTTGACGCCCGTCTCCGTGCACGTGGGTCCCCTCCACGCGTGTGCCAAGCGCAGCAAGGCCTCCTAGGGCTGGAGGAGCTCGTCTCCCCTCTGGGGGCCGTTGTTTGTCTCCTGCTCCTGCCTGCGGAGCTGAGCGTTCGCCCCCCTCCTGCCCTGCTCCAGCCCTGATGGCCACCAGGAGGGCGGGCAGGAGGTGGGGTGTGGGCAGCTGAACTCCTCCCGGGCCCTTTGCAGAGCGAGTTAGTGTGAAGAAGAGCTAATGGCACTCCTTCTGCCCAAAGTACTTCGTCTTTCTTTATAGGAAAGAGGAAGACGTTGGGAGGTTGAATTGGCGCCCAAAGCCCGTCGTTACCAGAGGTGTTTGCTGGGAAGGGTCCTGGGGACCCGGCTCTCAGCCCTGGGGAGCTGGCTCTCAGGTTTGGGGACCCGGCTCTCGGGCCTGCCCTCCCGGCTGGGGACTCCACTGCAGCCAGGCTGCCATGCAAGTGGATGTGGATCTGCCTCAGTCCCACGTGGCCCCTGTGGGTCCCTCAGACCTTTGGCAGCTCCCCTGGGGCAGAAAAGGCAGCAGCAGCAGGTCCCCGGCCTGGGGTGACTGGCACAGCCGAGTGGCTGCACAGGGGCTCCCGGCAGCTGTGAGGGGGCCGGACACCAAGGGGCCTCACCCGTGTCCCTGTGTTCTGCCCTAGGACATCCCCACGGGCGCGGACAGCTGCGTGACAAGCCTGTCCTGTGACTCCCACCGTTCCCTCATTGTGGCTGGCCTTGGCGACGGCTCCATCCGCGTCTACGACAGGAGGATGGCGCTCAGTGAATGGTAATCCAGCCGCGCCCTCCAGACACCAGCGGTCTCGTTGCTACCAGGTTGCTGGTCCCAGATGGAGTGAGACCCCAAAGCCGTCTGGGCGTGCCCCATGGAGGCCTCATTCCCATGAGCCATGGACAGGCCACGTGGAACATGCCCATGGGCCGTGGGGCCGGGGTCCTGGCGAGGCACTGCCTCCCTGAGCTCGGTTTCCCAGGGGTCGTGCCTGTCACCAGACGAGACAGCCGGGGAGCGCACATGAGGGCGCCGTGCAACACTGAGCACGCGTTGTCATGGCTGTTCCCTGGGCCAAGGGCCAGGTGGGACCACAGCCGTCCCCCAGCGCTGCCCCAGGGCTCTGACGGTCCCCTCGCTCCATCCTGCAGCCGCGTCATGACCTACCGCGAGCACACCGCCTGGGTAGTGAAGGCCTGCCTGCAGAAGCGCCCTGAGGGCCACATCGTGAGCGTGAGGTATGTATGAGACATTTGCTGTGGAAACATCATTTTCCCTCCATTTAAAATATGTGCTTGGTATTTAAACAGCTGCAGAATGATGGTATTTCGGGGCAGTAATTAACTTCTGCTCCGGGACTGGTCAGAAAGGTCAGGGCCAGCTCGCAGGCAGGGGCCACATCAGTCCTCCTGCAGGGGACAGCCTCACTGCGGGCCACAGGGGTCTGCTCAACGCAGGGGTGGGTGGGAGAGCCCTCGGCGGGCACAGCACCACCTGCCAAGTGAGCGCGTGGCTCGGGCATCCACCCATAAATCCATTTCTGCTGCCACTAAACACATGCCGAAAGCAGCGGATATTTATTTGCCCATTAAAGGGACAGCAAAATGTAATTCAGTGTCATAGCCGCCGCTTCTTCGAGGAGATGCCCTTCCCCTTGTTCGTAACCTAAAAGCAGAGCACAGGCCGAGGCAGGACAGAAGGGGTCCCCAGGGGCGTGTGCAGCCGCCAGGGCCTCCCCTCCCATCCCATCCCCGCATCCCTGGCTGCACGAAATCTAATCTGGGGCCAGGAAATGAACCAATAACTCACATCCGAGTCTGCCGCCCCTGGCTCTTGGCGGCAGTCCTGGTGGCTGGGCCGGTGGAGCGGGCCCGAGCTGGACACTCGAAGGGTCCAGGCGGCCTCCGTGTGGCCAGTCCTAGAGGCTGGTGTGCCCTGGCCTGACGTCACCGTGACCCTCTCTCGGCAGCGTCAATGGAGATGTTCGCTTCTTTGATCCGCGGATGCCGGAGTCTGTGAACGTCCTGCAGATCGTGAAGGGGCTCACGGCCCTTGACATCCACCCCCAGGCCAACCTGATCGCATGGTACGTGCCAACCCTCTTCTCTGCCCCCCAGAGAAAACGAGGGCCTTCCCTGCCCGCAGTCAGCCTCTGCCTCTGTACGAACCCAGAACCCAGGCGCTCTGGCCCCTCATGCCCGTGAAGGGGAGCGGGGTGGAGCGAAATAAGTGTCCGTGGCTCTGCTGGCCCGGCCCTCCCCCAGCCCCAGGAGAAGGGAACTGACGGCCAGACCTCCTTGTCCACAGTGGCTCCATGAATCAGTTCACCGCCATCTACAGCGGGGACGGCGACCTCATCAACAACATCAAGTACTACGACGGCTTCATGGGCCAGCGGGTCGGCGCCATCAGCTGCTTGGCCTTCCATCCACACTGGGTCTGTGTCCGCACCCGGGCTGGAGGCGCGGGGGGCTCGGGGCGGGGGTCTAGAGCAGCGAATGGGGGGCTCGGGGCGGGGATTTA
>NW_017731712.1:111903-119061 GCF_001890085.2 Hipposideros armiger
ATGGGGGGGTCTTGGGGCGGGGGTCTGGGACAATGAATGGGGGGGCTGCAGCCAGGCCCCGCCCATAGCACAGCAGGTTGGTGCGCCTCCCCCAACCCCCCCACTGCCCTCATCCAGAAGCAGTGCCAAATTCCCTGTCACTCAGGGAGGTAGCCCTGCCCTTCCTGTCACCTCTGGCCCCTGCACTAATGTCACCCTGGAGAAACCTTCCAGTGAAAAGTCTGCTGGGGAAACACACACACGCACACACGCACACACGCACACGCACTCCCTGGGGGAGCAGCCCCCCCATATCCGTGCGACGCGGTGCCTGTCCTTATTTACAGTTGCCCAAGCGGTCGTGGGCTGTTGTACTTTGATCCGTATTCCGGTCACCAGCCTATGTGCAGCGTGGGCTGCAGGGGACATTAGATTCCTGGGACAGTCCCTAGGGGGCAGCCTTGAGAGAAGGATGCAGGGGACTGGACAGTGTGCAGTTTCTGGGCAATGCAGCGGGGTGACGGCTCTGCTGACAGCCGCAGCCGAGGGTCCCGTCACTGCTGAGCCAGCCTCCCGGGGGATGGGGGGGCGCCCTCCCATGCCCCGCCCGCCCGCTCACCTGCCTCTCCTCCGCAGCCTCACCTGGCCGTGGGCAGCAACGACTACTACATGTCCGTGTACTCGGTCGAGAAGCGCGTCAGATAACGGTGCCCGCCCTGCGAGGCCGCCGTGTACATAGTGGACCTGCCGCCGCCGCCTCACTGGTCCTGACCTGGCTGCTGAGGGCTCGAGCAGGGCCCCGCGTTGTCTGTCTGTCTGTCCACCTTCACCGTTGCACCCAGGAGCCCAGGGAAAGGGGCCCTGGTGGGGTCTTGTTGTGTGACGGTCCCTTCTCTGCTGAGACACAGCTTCCAGGCCGAGGACGCAGTCGTCATTTGACCCGTACCTTTCCTGTCCTGTTGTTCTTCTGAGAGTGTTAAAGGCGGAACACGCTCGTTACATTTCCCAAACGATCCAAGCACTGGCTCCACGAGAGCTCCGAGAAGGAAGCCGGCTTCCCCAGGGCTCAGCCCCCGGGAGGGTCCTGGGCTGCCACCGCCTGGCCATGCGCCAGCAAGGGGCCGTGTCCTCTGGCATCTGCCCTCCTGGGGACAGTTCCAAGCAGGCTGGAAGAGGCCAGGGATTCGAGACCGAGCACGGAGGAGATGGAGGAACCAGTACCCAGGTCCCCCGCCAACCCACTGGGGCCACTGCAGCCAAACAGCAGGAGGACCCAACCCCACACACGCAGCCTCCTCCGGCACAGAAATTACCTTGGCTCAAGCTTGGGCCTCTCTTCACAGATCCGGTAGTAGGAGGGGCCTGTGGCTCTGGACCGCAAGATAGGTCCTTGGCGCTCTGGCCACTGAGGCCACGGGGCAGGCGTCTGTCCAAGTGCCGCTTTTCCGGCAAACGCAGTGAAGCGCCCAGGCCCGTGTGGTCCACCTGTGCCCGCACACGGGTACACACGTGTCACGCACGTGTGCAGGCCCAGCTGGAGCCGAGTGTCTGGTTAGACGGTGTCCCATCCCCTCACGCTGGGGCGGCGGGTGACGCAGAAGGGTTCCTCAGCGAGCCCCGTGTCTGCGTGTCGCGTACTCGGCAGGGAACCCCAGGAAGGACCATGGAGAGTGTGCTGGGCAGGTGCAGACAAACAGCGCTTGGAAAACAAAACAACCACAATGATGATATTTGAAAAGCGTTTTTTCCATTTTCCTTGGGAATCAGGATTATTCAGAGAGAGGAGTGAGGTGACTTAACCAGTTCTACCAGTAAGGCCGTTGGTAGTGGGGATGTGAGAGCTGTGATGAAGGTCTCAATCCCCCGCACTGCAGACGACGGTCCTGCCTCAGCGAGGCCGTCGGGCAGGTGGTGCCCAGCCGGGGTGCGCTGGGCCGGAACCTGCTGGGGCAGGACCAGACCGGGCAGGGCAGGAGGTGCCCCTCTGCTGCCCGTGGAACCTGCACGCTCCCTCCCGGAGAGGGTTCTGGGAGCAAGTTCCCACCAGCTCTGGCTGCTTCCACGTTTCTGGGCGAGAGCCTCATGGGGTCAGGAAGTCCCACCCCCCACAGTGCCCGTTAGCTCTGCGTGGTGCCCAGGCAGTAACCCCAGAACCTTCCAAAAGCTGAGCTCCACCAGACAAAGTCTGACTCAGAGCGGTTCCTCTACAGAGTCTCACGTGTGGTTCCGTTTGTCCTGAGACACAACCATCACCCGGCCCGGGGCAGCCGCTCCAGAGGACCAGAGGAGGCGTGGCCCCGCGTGGTGTCCGCGGCCGCCCGTGTGGGTCTGCGTCTCCACAGGTCTGATGCGAAAATTCAATCATGAAGTTCACCAAGGCTCAAGAGCCTGTCCTAAAGGTTCATTTATCTCTATTTATTTTACCAAAATGAGAATTGAAAAGACTTTGACAAAACATGGAATTGTAATGTGAACATAAGAGCAGTGACAGACAATAAACTGTTAATAAAAATAAGTGCAGAGGTGACTGCCTAGCAGCTTTGTCTTTTGCAAAAACAGCACCAGGCGGCGGCCAGCGCTGAGTCCCAGGGCGTGGCGCCGGCTTCCCCTGCAGAGGCCAGGCTGCCTGCGTCAGAGCCCTCCAGGGCCCAGGGGCCCGGCGAGCCCCCGAGAGCGGTTCTCACGCAGTCAGCCAGCACTCGACGGATGGGCACCCTGTCCTCAGGCAGCATGGGTGCAGCTCGGACACTTGTCCAAGGAAAGGCCCTCCATTTGGGGTCGAACCTACATAGTGAAGAAGCCGCCCTGCTTTGTGCCTGGAGCACAGGGTGCTCCGGAGGGGCCCCCATGCTGCTCATTTCTCTCGGGAAATGACACAAATTTATCATCTTACGTTTGGGAGTTGGACACAAGCCTCGCTGGGCCAGAGCTGAGGTGTCGCAGGGCTGGCCGCCTGCCTTCCGTTCTGAGCTTGAACAGGGGGAAGACCCAGTCCCCGTCTTCTCCAGCCTCCGTGGCTCAGGGACCCCACGTCCATCCTCACAGCCAGCAGGTCCCATCTCGCTGACCCCAGCCTGGACCCCTCCCTCAGCTCCACAGCCCCTGGGCCGAGTCTGGAAAGGCTCCTGTTACTGGATGGGACCCCACACAGCCCTGTGGCCCACCGGCCCCTCAGCACTTCCCCAAAGTTGGGGGGGCAGGTCCTGCAGGGCACGTGGGACATGAGGGGTCCCAGGTCACTTCAGTCAAACCTCACACCTCAGGTGTGGCTTCTTGGAGGGTGGCTGGGGAACAGGTTTGCCACCTCCCTGTGACAGGAAACGGGGGCTCAGGCATGCTGACCCCAAGGTCCCGCACAGAGACCCACTCCACCAAGGGACAGAGGCCTGGGCAGCACCCCAGGAACTGGTTATGCTAACCATCCCCGAAAAGGTGACAAAGACATGAAACTCGTCAGATAGGATGTGAACCGGCCTGTACTGCATGTCACCCCAAGGAGGGGGCCGTGTGACCCCCTGGGCATGAGGTCTCCTCTCACCTGCACGTTGGCCCACCGGGAGGGGCTCGTCAGCTTCCTGGGGACACTCCCACCTGCTGTGCGGCTGTGTGAGGGGCCTGGGGCACTTGGTGTGGTTCCTTGTTCCAGAAGAGGTGCCAGCACCATGGCGACACGGGCCCGGGCGCAAGTGACGGCAGAGAAGAGCCCGGGAGACTCCAGACGGGGTCCTCAGCCGAGAGACGAGGGGCCGCCCACAGCCGGCATGTGGGGGCCTGAGAGAGGCCGGTGGGCTGTGGCCAGGGGCTCGGGGACCCAGGGGCACTCGGGGAGAAAGGGGTCGGGACTCAGGCCAAGTCCCCAGATCAGTGAAGCCCCACGTTGGTGTCCTGTGGCTGCTACAGCAAGTCGCCAGCACGTCAGCCAGCACAGCGCATTCACTGTCACACTCGAGTCCCGTGGGGCCTCCCTGGGCTGAAGCAAGGTGCGTGAAGTTCCCTCCCAAAGCTCCAGGAAGTGCTTCTCCCCGTGTTCCTGGCTTCTAGAATCCCCCGCGCTCCTCCAAAACCAGCGATGGCACCCGTGTCCCTCTCCCGTCGTGTCCCTCACTTCGTGTCCCTCTGACGCTGACTTTGCCCCCCTTTCTCAGGGGCCCTGTGAGCACACGGCCCCCCTGGAGAATCCAGGACCCCCCCCCACGTCAGTCAGCTGGTGGGTGGCCTCACTGCCATCTGCGACTTCTGTCCCCTCGGTCAGGTGACCCAACACAGCCACAGCTCCCAGATCAGGAGTGGCCATCTCTGGGGGCTTCGTTCTGCCAACCACTCCCTCTGTTTACAAGCCCCAGGCAAAGACTCCCACCTAGAGGGCCCCAGGGCCCCAGGGGCCTGACCAGGAGGAGGTGGGTGGACACTGGGGTGGACAGGACTCCATCCCGGCCCTCAGTGTGGGGAGGAGCAGGAAGGGGGCGTCCGGCCGTGGCCTCTGCCCTCCTGAGCGTCCCATGGCCAGCTGCGGCTCCCCCAGCTCAGCGCCTGCTCAGAGGTGGGGAGGGAGGCGTTGCCATGGAAACGCAGGGTCTAGGCGGCTGGAACTCCTGAATTAAATTATGGTTTGTTTTAAACAAGAAGGATACGCAGCATTCACGCATCTGTGCCCAGCATGCTTCAGTGGAGAGAGTAATATTTTTCCTATTAGCATCAGTTTTTCTGTCACCGGGACTTGAGCACAATCGAGTGCTCATAAAAATGATAGATGGACACATGGAGGGAGCTGACCATGCGAGGGACAGAGGGGCCGAGCCCGGCCGACTGGCTCTCCCAGGCCAGCCCCACACGGCCCCGGAGAAGGGCCTGGACAGACAGCCCAGCCACGCCAGGTGGCCCCTGCTGGCCACAGGCAAAGGCCACCCAGGAGAGGGGACAGGTGCTTCCTTGGTGGCATCTTGTGGGGCTGTCCTGCTCGGCAAGGCCCTGCCCCTTTGGTCACCTGGAGCCACCATGTGCAGCAGCTGTGGGTCAGTAGTTTTCGGCACAGGACCATCTGAGGAGTGTCCCAGAGGCTGTCCTCGTCTCAGTACTACAGCACCAGGAGGCACAGAGACACGTGTTCACCCGGGGGACCCGCTGGCCACCGCTCCCCTCAGGGACCTGGTGTGCATGTGTGTGCGTGCAACGGCAATTCCAGCCTCAGACGGGAGGCCCTGAGGAGCGAATTTGGGAAGAGGTTTGAGATTAATCTACAGATGCAGCCTGGGATTTCAGGAGGCGCCCCTCTGGGAAGGGGTGCAAGGGGCTGGCCTCTCGGGGTGACTGCTTCTCAGGGTCAGTTATAGGCTGGCCAAGGGCCCATGTATGGCCACGTCAGCCCAGCCCTGCCACATGTCAGGTGGACAGCAGTGCTGGGTGGGGGATGGAGACCCTGGGGAAAGCAGGGGGTTGGGCACAGACGGCTCTCAGACCAGGCGCGAGTGGGGCCAGCCCCAGCAGAGCCCTTCCTTCTCCACCGTTTCAATCACAGTCATCCCTCCAGGGGAACAGCCTGTGGCCATGACATCAGTGCTTTCTCTGACAGGAACTGGGGCCATCAGCTGCCTTCTCCCCGGAGCAGGTGGAGACCCAGGCCCAGGGGGAGAGGCTGGGGCCCCTCATGAGCCCTGTGGGTCTGGCCTCTGGGTCAGGATGGGGCTGTACAGAGACGGTTTAAGTTACGTTGTCAGCTCCTGAGCTCGCTGGTTTCCCGCGAAGCTTGTGGCATTCCGTCAACTTCCCAGTCTCAACAGCAAAAGCCAGAAGACAAACAACTTCAGAGGTCGATCACAGCTCCTGGATCCGTTTCTCTGGGCCAAGGTCTCCTGGGCCTCCACCGGGAGGGTCCGCGCCTTCGTCCACTCATGGGGGGTGGGCTTCATGTCCCCAAGATGGGACAAGGGCACACCTTGTGCTCCCCACCCCTCTGCTTATCCTGGGAACACCACACCCGACTCCCTTTTCTGGAGCGATGACAAGGTTTTGGGACTGCACAGAGGTGGTGGTGGCACATTGTGAATGCACCAAAGGCCACCAAGTGTACACTTCAGAGTGGCTAACTGTATGTTGTGTGAGCTTCACTGCAACTTAAAAATGACAGAGACAAAATGACGCTGAGAGAGTGTCCTGGGCAAGTCTTGGGTCAGCCCGGGTGTGAGCCGGGGCTTTGCTATGGGAACAGGGCTGGGGTCCCTGCAGCCAAGAGGGAGAGCGGGGAGGCAGGGGCTTGACAGGGACACAGCCAGGACTCAGCAGTTCCGAGTCGAGGCCCAGAAACTGTCAGACCGGGACGGGGCCAGACCAGGCAGCCCCAGGGCCCTGCACTGGCTCGGGCCACCAGGAAGCCGCGTGGGGAGCCTGCTGGTGACCGACCCCGAAAGCAAAGACGCTTCTGAGAGCTGAGTTCAGGGTGGGCTGTGACAGTGCGTCATCCTGCTGCATGACCAGGGGCCCCCAACTCAGCAGCTCACAGCAACAGGTGCCGTTATCTCTATGCCTGAGTGTCAGGAACCCCACGGCCAGTGGCTGGTTCTGGCTTAGCTCTCCCGTGGGGCTGCTGTCACGCTGTGGGCCAAGACGGCGGCCCCTGCGTCATTCGTGAGCGAGTCTCAGTGCCACCACTCTGCCCCGTTGGGGGAGGGGACCTGGAGCCTGGCTGGATGGCACAACCCCTCCCAGCACTGCGCCCCGCACCCCCGGCTCCTCTGCTCTGCAGGTCCCCCTGCCCCCTCCCGTCCCCCGCACCCTCCTGAAGCACAGCCACCCCGGCATCTCCATGTGGCTGCAGCACGACCCAAAGCAGATCAGCCACCCCTTGGAGTCACCCTGGCCTGTCACATCCCACAGGCGGCAAGCCCGGCCTTCCGCCTTCCGGGGACACATTGCCCTGTCTGCTCCCCCACCCGGTTCAGGTCACCGTCACTCCTCCCAGGGCCACTGCAGCTGCAGCAGGCTGTTCTCATCCACTCTCCCCACAAGGTCAGGGGTTCAAGTCCCAGCTCCACGTCGGGTGGATACCGGCTCCCCTGCACCTGTTCCCCCATGTCCTCCTCAGAGGCTGTCGTGAGGACCAGGGGCTGGTGTAGACCCTGTGAGTCGGCTGTGATTATCTCCGAAGCCCACCCCCACCCATCTGCTTGTCCTCTACAGCCCTCC
>NW_017731712.1:124351-133691 GCF_001890085.2 Hipposideros armiger
CCGCTCGGCCGGGGTCCCGCGCTGGGGTCGTGGCCGTGCGCGCGTGGGCCGAGGAGCGCGCGCCCCGCGGGGTCGGGGCCGGACGCGGTGACACTTGCGCCCGCTGCCCGGCCGGCGGGTCCCGTCGAATCTCAGGAAGCGGACTTTGGTTTCGGGGGCGGGCGGGAGGCGCCCCGTTGTGTGGAGTCGCGCTGAGTCCACGCGCGCGGGGGGGCGAGTCCTGGGCCCCGGCTGCCCCGCGCGCCCGCGCCTCCCGCCCTGAGGTCGGGCCCGGGGTCCGAGGCCCGCGTCTGCGCCCGCGCGTGTGGCGGACTCCGGGGGGCAGCCGTGGGGTGCGGGGGCCGAGCGGCGCGGCCTTCTCTCTGCTCCCAGAACTGGGGACTTAGAGGAAACGAGACTAGTCCACGGACGACCGTGGAGTGTGATGAGCGCTCGAGACGGCTCGGCATCCCGTGGTCCCCGCTGTCACCTGCGGCGTCCCGTTCGGTCCCTGAGGCACCCCGACAGCGCGCGGGGCTGGGGGAGCTGCCTGCCTGCCAGCACCCCAGAATGCTGTTTCCGGGGCGAGCCCCGACGCCCGCACGCTCTCCATGAGGACGATGGTCCTGCTGGTGGAGTCAGGCGCCCCTTCCAGGGCTGCTGGGACACGAGCGTTTCTGGGGGGAGGGTCGCAGGATGTAGGAAGTCGGGTGGCAGGTCGAGAACCATCCATTTTTGTCAGGAAAAAAAGCGTGTCAGGAAGGAGCGAGCCCAAAACGTGAGCAGAGTGTATCGTTACTCTTGCTTTTCTTTTCTGAATTTATCTGCCACAAAACTGTTATTTTTGTCCTAAGAAGTGAATTCAAATGACAGGTGGTTTTTCTATCTTGGCTTTTGAAACCAAAAGGCGTGAAGGTTCTCAACGGACGTTTCCCAGATGAAGCCACAGCCACAGGAGTGTTTGTCACTAGAGAAAATCCGCAGTGCTGGGTACTTAGCGGGAAGAGGGGTGCTGAGCCCTGGAGGCGGCGGGCAGGCCGGCTGTCCTGCGGGAACGAGAACCCGCCCCTGCCAGGGAGCCCCAAAGCCGCTCTGTTCCCTCCCCAGGGACCCAACTCTGGGTTTCTCAAGACCTTGCTCCTGGCCGGCTCGCCTTGTCCGGAGTCTGGACCAGAACAGTGGGGCTTGCACACGATAGAACGAACGATGGCCTGATGTTTTCCAAGGATGGGAAGCGGAGCTGAGACGCTTCCAGGCCCAGCAGCACCGTCCTGTGGCCGTCTGTGTTACAACGCGGGCCGCCTGGCCGTACCTCCCTCCCTCTGGCTACACAGCCAGCATGGAGGAAGGCCTGGGGACGGGTGGGCTCCCGGGGTCCCCAGCGGCAAGGCAGCCAGAGCTGGGAAGACCCGGCATGTAGGCTGGCAGAGCGGGTGTCTCTGGGCTGCGGGGTAGCGACAGTGAGCGCCTTTCGTCGTAGCGAGGAGAGGACCTGCAGCCCTCGCGGAGCCTGACCGTGGGCCGTGTGGGCAGAGCTGGGAAGCAGACCCCTTCAGACAGCTCAGTGCATCACAGATGCACGGCCCCCTGACTGGTGAACTCGGGGTGACCCGTCCTAAAGACACGGTCCTGCGAGTGGCAGGGCCGGACGCCTGCAGGAGCTCTTCACGGCGTTGCCAGAAGTGACGGCATCAGGAAGAAACATGAATGGCGTGAAAGAGGGACGGATCGATCCAGTGTGTGAATGACCACGCATCCTTTCTGGGACAGTCCGCAGGGTCCCGAGGTGCTCAGTGGGGTCACACGCACACATCACCTGAGAGCACCATCTGTTGTCCACTCAGACACGGTGCTAAGTGACAAGAGCAGGGAAGCTAAACACACAATAGGAGAATGGCTGCAGCCCACAGAGGGGCGAAGCTGGAGGGACGGCCCGAACCCTCACAGCTGGGGAGGGAGCCTGGTGCTCAGGTGGCTGGACCTTTCCTGCCACCTGTTGGCAGCTCAGCGTCAGCTCCGCTCGGGCCAGACTCGAACCGCTGTTGCTCAGAGCTCAAACCCTTGAGCGAGCTCTTAGCCAACTGAGCCACTCGGCCGGCCCTATGTGGCTGAACCTTTGAGGCACTGGCAGCGCCCCCTGACTTGACCCCAGAGCACCCTCTCCCCTCACACAGGGCATTCGATGCCACGGTGATGGCTTTGAGAGCAGGCGCTGGCTGGCTGGTGCTGAGCAGCCCCCCCTCCCGCCGGGCGCCAGTGGCACCCTCAGGTGTGACAGCCAGGAATGTCCCTGGACACTGCCCCAGTCCCTAAGGAGGCAAATTGACCTCGCGAGAGCGCTGTTTTGGAGCGTGCTGCCAGTGGCCGCGGCCAGGGCGGCCGGGGCTGTGAGGGCCCCTGCAGCCTGGCAGGTGAGGCTCAGGAGCGGTGCCGGCCCGGCGTTAACGTGAGACGTGCTCTCTGCAGCAACTGAAGCAGCAGCGGGATAAGCTGAAGCAGTACCAGAAGAGGATCACGCAGCAGCTGGAGCGGGAGAGGGAGCTGGCCCGGCAGCTCCTGCGGGACGGCAGGAGGGAGTGAGTGCGCCCGGGCCGGGGGTGGCGCCTGGCACAGGGCTGGGGGCGGCCCAGGAGGCCGGTCGGCTGACACGGCTGCCGGTCACTGTCGGTTCCCTCTGCAGCCGGGCCAAGCTGCTGCTCAAGAAGAAGCGATACCGGGAGCAGCTCTTGGACAAGACGGAAAACCAGATCACCAGCCTGGAGACGATGGTAGGCAGAGCGGGTTGTGCAGGCGGCAGGGAGTCCCCTTCAAGGACCTCCTTGGGCCTCTGAGCCCGAGGCTAAGGAACAGCCCTGGCCTGGGGGTGGAGGAGAATCTGGAACCTGACAGCCTAAGGGAGGGGGGCTGGCTGGCTCTTGCAGGACGGGGGTTGGCAAGCTGGGCCACTTCCAGGTGGCGCGGGGCCGGGCCGAGAGCTGCCCCACTGGCTGAAGGTGTGGGGACAGGGCGCCTGGGCTGCCCCTGGCGTCAGGCCCTGAGCAGTGTGCTCTGCTCTCTGGCTAACCAGAGCTGCTTTAAGCGATTTGTGGGCCTTTAAGTTCCCTGCTGGCCCCTCTCAATCCCGTCTGAACCGGGGGCGGGTGGTGGAGGGAGGCACAGGACAGTCTGACTACCCCAAGGGGAAGCGCTTCAACAGGGATGGCGGCGTCCTAATGCCCCTCGTGGGTCTGGAAGAGGCGGAGGCCCCGACTACATGGGTCTGCGTTGGTCTCCTCCTCAGGTCCAGAGTATTGAGTTCACCCAGATAGAGATGAAGGTGATCGAAGGGCTGCAGTTTGGAAATGAGTGTCTGAATAAAATGCACCAGGTATGTCCTTGGGGGCTGGGGCAGAGGTCAGGGGCAGTGGAACAAGGGGTCTTTCCCCACTCGGCACCCTAGAGGCTGCACCTGCACCCCGGCCATTGGCCCGGAGGTGTTTGTGCCCGGTGGGAGGTGGGAAAGCCAGTCACTGCTGGGAGAGGGTTACGGTCCAGCAGGACAGACTTGAATGTTGCCCTGAGAACGGGCGATGGGCACAAACTGTAAACTGAGTCCACAAATGTTAAAGTGACCAGAGGGAAAGGCTAGTTAGGTGAAGTAATTGGGAGGGCTTCCTGAAGGAGGTGAACACAGCCTGGCCGCAGAGCAGCATGAAGGTGCCACAGGCCCCACACTCTCACTCCTGAGAAATGGCTGGTGGGTGGGACTGGGCAGAGAACCCAGATTATGCTGCTTTTCAGAGTGGCGAGTGTACCTGCCAGTCAAGCAAAAGTGCTGCTTTGAACTTGCCACCCAAAAGAAATCAAGTCACCTGCCTAGAGAAAGAAAAATTTTTTTTTAATTGGGGAACTGGGGGAGGGGAACAGTGTTGGGGAATTGGGGAAGGGACCAGCCAAGTTGTTGTTCTTCAATCTTCGTTGTGGAGGACGCCAGTCACCATCTGGCTGCCTGTTGGCAGCTCATGGCCTCTAAGCTCAAGGTGCTGTGTTCAATCTTAGTTGTGGGTGGGCGTAGCCACCATCCCATGCGGGAGTAGAAACAGCAGCCTTGTTGTTAAGAGCGCACACTCTATCCACTGAGCCCTCTGATCGGCAGCTCAGCTCGAGGTGCCGAGTTCAGTCTTAGTTGCGGGTTGGCAGAGCCCACCATCGAACAGGCAACCTTGTTGTTAGGAGCACGTGCTCTCAGCATCTGAGCCATCCTGCCCCCTGTTGGCAGCTCANAGGGGTAAAAAGTATAACTATTGCACTGTGTTGTACAGCTGAAACTAATTCTAAAAAATGTGTATTTCACAATAAAAAATAATTTTAAAAAAAATGATTGTATCAAACCTGACAGAGGAAGAAACCAACCCTACTGGCTGCCAGTGATAAAATTTGAACTTCACAATGCTTAAGATGTTTCTGATGAAAAATTGGTAGTGATATTGACAAATGTGATGTTTTGATATTTGGAAAACCTGCATAACTCAGTGAAATAATGTTTTATGAATAAAAAATGTATGGTGTGACATACGTGCATGAGTTAAATAATGCATGAATAAAAATCCATTTAAAGTGCAAAATAAATAAATAAATAAATAAAGTTCTTGAACTCGTTTTATTCATCATAAAATTCATACAACTCCTCATTACTTACGGGAAATGCAAATCAAAAAATCTACAACCACTGTATAAGACACACCCAGTTTTTAGACCCCAAATTTTTCAAAAAAGGGTGCGTCTTATACATGGGGAGATACGGTGATTTAGGTGTCTCCCTGGGACATGAGCTGGTAGCCCAGCAGATGGGGGACCAAGATGGCACACTCCCACGGCGGGCAGGGGGTGCTGGCGGGCAGTTCCTCTCCACGGGCTGCCTGGCTCCTCTGACTTGATGGCTGAGCTCCCAAGACACATCGCTGTGTCGCCGTCCGTGACCTGATCTCAAGTCACCAAGCACCGCTGCAGCCCTGAGCAAAGGCTCCGCGGGGGTTCACCTTCTGTGGCCAGCTAGCTCGGTGGCGGCTTCGTCGGTAGCGTGCTGCACCCTGGAAAGCTCTGTGCTGCTCTCTGTCATAGGCCAGGTATGACCACGGGGACAGGTGCCACTATTGAGATGGGACCTTGATTTCAGTAGAGATGACAGGAACCCAGAGCAGCAGGGCTGAGAGCCAGGAGCTACCCACAAGGGCCAGGTGGGCCCGCGCGTTAACGGGCCGCTGGCACGCGCCGATGCTGGGTGCCTCTGCCACGGGCTCTCTGGCTAATCGGGGTGTCCAGAAGAAATACACGGCAGCCACTGTGAAGTGCCTGCCCCTGTAACACACAGAACTCGAGGTCTGGTGGCCAAACCCGGCTGGCGGCACCACGATGGAGAGGCACGGCCTCCCCCAGGCCCCCCGTGCTCGTTCGTGGGCCCTGCACACAGTGGCCATGATGGCGGCGAGGGTGGAGACTGTGCACGGGTCCCTCAGCACGGCTCGCCTGGCCACGTGACCGCTAGCAGCCGACAACCAGCACAGAGCCCCCGAAAGGGTCCACTCCTGGGGACGGGCCAGGCGCCTGACAGCAGCTCGGCTAGTCAGCACCCCTTCCGTCATGGGGCAGTGACTTGTCCTCCCTGGAATAGACACTCGGGACACGGGTTTGGCTTCCTGCTGCCTGCAATGCTATGGCTGCGGCTTCTGGCGCACAACGTCCTCCTCACCAAGGAGGTCATCTCATGGAAAGAGGAGAGGAGATGGCCGCATGCCGTGAGCTTGCTCCTCTTACCACGTGCCGCGGCCAGGAGCTGCTGGGCGGGCAGAAAGGTGGCAATGCCCACACTTGCAGACTCGGTGGCGGGACGGCTGGGGTGACCGACCGGGGCTGGGTGCCGTCCCGTGGGACGCAGGGCGCAGGGCTGCAGGTGTGCCTGGCTCCCGGGGCTGTGCGTGGCGCTTACACCCGGGCGGCTTCTGCCAGGGACACGGAGCCAGAGCTGAGACGGCCACGCCGGGTTCCCACGGGCACTGACCGGCAGGCCTGAGGTCACACGGCGGTGGCCATGCCGTGTGGCCAGGCGGATGCGTGTCAGCGGACCTTCTAAGCCCAACATGTCCCACAGCGTCACTGAATGCAGCGTTTCGTGCTCCACGCCAGCCTGGGCGCAGGGCCTCGTGCATAGGAGTCCGAGGGCGGAGAAAAGGCCGTCCACCCCCCTGGCAGGCAAGGATCCCGCCCAGACAGCTGGGCACGTCCGGGCCTCCTCTGCACCGATGGCGGCGTCTGGGAACGCGCGTCGGACTCGCCAGGCCCTACCGCCCGCTTCCTGCGCCGCGTCTCGGCGGCTCGCGGGCGGAGGACTCGAACCCGGGCCTCCGCCGGCCCCGCCCTCCGCGCGGTTCGCGCTCTGCGGCGCCTGGCTCCGCGCGGCCGCCGTAGGGGGCGGGTCCCGGCTACGGAGGCCGCGGGGNCCTCCACCGTCACCAGGACGACCCGTCTCCAGGCGCGTTCCCCACCATGACCCCTTCTCCCAGGGCGCAGCCGGAGCTGCCTTTAAAAATCCAGGTTAGAACAGCCCCTCCCGGGTGGGCCAGCAGCCTCCCCTGCCCCCCCCCCCGCATGCCCGCTTGTCCCCACATGGTCCCCTCACTGTCGCTCCTGAGACCAGATGCCACTTCCCCAAGGAAGCCTTTCCTGACCCAATCACCCCATCACACCACCAGCTCACCCCATGCCCCCCGCCATATGCTAACCTATGGCAGCTGGGACCCCAGCACCCAGAGCAGAGCTGGGTGACTGCTGAATGACGTGTGTGTGTGTGGGGGGGTGGATGGATGAACAAGCAAACAAGTGAAGGAATGAGTGGATTGAGGGGGGGGCGGATGAGGGGACCGGCGATGACTTCTCCCAGCAGAGGCAGATCCGTGGCAGATGCCCCTGCTCATGTCCAGGCTCTACCCCCACCCCACCTGGTCTTCTCGGACCCGCTTTTCTTTCCTGCAAGGACCCCCAGGGGCCCCTGCCTGCTGACGCCGCTTCGGGGAGCCCGCCCCCTGCCCGAAGCGCCTGCTGCCACGGCCGCAAGGCTGTCCTGCAGCGCCACCGTGTGGCCGCTTCGGGGATCGCCGCTGCCCGCCTCCAGCCTGGGGAGCGTCCAGACCCAGGTTTCCGGGAAGAAGGCGGACGTCCTGTGGCCCCGCGCCCAATGTCCTGGGCCCCATGTGTCTTCTGCTCTCAAGCCCCCAAAAGTTATGTCTCAACCCTTAATCCCCTGCAGCCCGACATCTGCCCTTACCCTGGTCCATCGGGTCACCAGAAGGCCAGGCCTCCCCTGCAGCTTATATGAAGTGATGATTTTATTGTGTTAACAGGTTGAAGTGTGCCCCCCAAAATTCACGTGGAAGTCCTAACCTCCAGCACCTCCAAATGTGACCTTATTTGGAAAGAGGGTCTTTACAGAGGTCATCGAGGTAAAATGATGCCATTAGGGTGCCCTCTTCCAATGTGAAGAGGTGTCCTTATGCAAAGAGGACATGAGGACACACACACCCTCGGGGAGGAGGGCACGTGAAGATGGAGGCACAGAGTGGGTGATGGTTCCACATGCTGAGGGGTGACAAAGATCACCGGCAAACCCCAGCGGCCGGGAGCCGGTGGAGCAGACGCTGCCGCACTCTGACCTTGGACTTGCAGGCTCCCGGCTGAGACAACGAGCTGCTGCTGCTTAAGCCTCCCTGCCTGGGGTAAGCTGTCACAGCCCCCAGGGGCAAGGGACAGAGCTTGGGGCGTGCTGTGGCAAAACGCTTCTGTGTGTCTCCCAGAAGCCGGGTTCTGGGGACCCAAGAAACAGCCGCAGAGCAAGGTTCTGGGGATGGAGGGTGAGCTGACATTTCTGGCTGCACTGGGAAGACTATATCTTCTTAAATGACAAGCCAGGGGCTTTAAATTCTCAGTTCAAGGTAGTCAGAAAATCAAAACTTTAGAGAAAATCTTGTTTCTTGTAGCGGTGCTGTTGTGTCTGAGAACCATTCCCCAAGTTGTATCCTGCGGGCTGTAGAATCACTCCGTAAATTGAGTTCTCAGCCCCCACAGAGCACTGAGTGTGAAAGAACCAGGATGGAGAGAGGGGAGTGGACTAACCGTGACTGCCTGACCCCCACTAAGCCTTGCCTGACAGCGTCCCCCTCACATGAGGACCGTATCTGAGGCCGTCACTTGTCTGTGCAGGGGAAGCTGATACACCCCCACCCCATGGGCCTTCACTGTCCCCAGACCCACACCTGCAGGATTCAGTCACACCCCAAGAACAGCACACCCTGCTGACTCATGGAAGGACAGCCCAGGTGCGTGTGGTGGCCACCGGGGGGGGGCGGAGCAGGACATCCATGGGGCGCTGTCCCAGGACTCCCGTCCCAATGGTTCCCTTTCACTGGTGAGAAGCCCTGTCGTTTGCTCCTTTGCTGCTGGAAACTTGGACGTGACATGGCCCCACTGAGCTGCCAGCCACTCCTCGGTGTAACACAAGGAAAGACCCTGGGCTTAGGGAGATGCGGACGTGTCATGAACTTACCAGATGCAACCCATTACTAGGTCCCCACTGTGTCCTCAAAGAGCAAGTCCTGACAGAGGCCCCAAGAAACCCCTTGGTCTGCAGACCAGGAATAATGGCACAGGTGCTGCCATCAAAACGGTCCCCTATTTCTCCTGGAAACCAGGAGGGGCAAGGCCCAGAGATAAGGTGGGGGTGGGGATTGCTGAAAAGGGCAGCAGACTCGTAGCATAGTCACTGTGAGTGGGGCCAGGAGTCTTGGGCAGTGGCCACTTGGTCAGGTGTCCTCAGAACTTAAAAAGATGGCAGTCTAGGGAAGCATAAATCGATCATTAACAAAAAATCCAGATCTGGCAAAGAGGGACCTGACATGAAAACCTTAACGGAGAGGCCTGACCTGCAGAGGGGAGAAAAGGTCCCCTGTGGAGGATTCTAAGAAGTATCCAACACTCCCGTGCCCCACCCCACCCCACCCGGTGCTGCCTAACAAAGAACCCCAAAAGGAAGGGCTTAAAAGAAGTACCACCATTTACCACTCACGTATCTGTACCATATTTCCCCATGTATAAGACGCTCCCATGTATAAGACACACCTTAATTTTGGGGCCCGAAATTTGAAAAAAATGTATTATATCCAAAATGCCCATCAGTAGATGACTGGATTAAGAAACTGTGGTACATTTATACAATGGAGTATTACTCCGCTATAAAGAAGAATGAAATCGTACCATTTGGGACGATATGGATGGACCTAGAGACTATTATGTTAAGTGAAATAAGTCAGCTGGAGAAAGACAAATACCATAT
>NW_017731712.1:141611-146408 GCF_001890085.2 Hipposideros armiger
GGCAGCTCATGGCCTCTAAGCTCAAGGTGCTGTGTTCAATCTTAGTTGTGGGTGGGCGTAGCCACCATCCCATGCGGGAGTAGAAACAGCAGCCTTGTTGTTAAGAGCGCACACTCTATCCACTGAGCCCTCTGATCGGCAGCTCAGCTCGAGGTGCCGAGTTCAGTCTTAGTTGCGGGTTGGCAGAGCCCACCATCGAACAGGCAACCTTGTTGTTAGGAGCACGTGCTCTCAGCATCTGAGCCATCCTGCCCCCTGTTGGCAGCTCAGCTCAGGTGCAGCATCACTGGCCCATGTGGGAATCGAACCGGCAGCCCCGTTGCTCAGAGCTCGCGCTCTTAAGCCAACTGTTATGCAACTGAGTCACTCGGCCGGCCCCTGGAGAAAAATATTTTATACTTTTTACTTATTTTTACCTGAAAACGTCTGAGTTGGTTTGGGTGCCAGAAGTTCTGGTGAGGAGGGCCAGCAGAGTCTGCATTCAGAAATGACTGGTCTGGCAGCTCCGTAGCCGCTGTGGACAGGCCCAGCCTGGAACAGAAGTGACCAGAGATGTGTCACGACCTGCTTAGCCTGGCTTCATTTAAACAGGGACGGGGGCTGAGGCCTTGTGCCCTGACCACCCAGGTGGCCTTAATGCTGCAGTTCTAGCCATTGTTTCACTAACAAGACTCAAAAACTTCTCGTGGGTTTTCTTTAGGTGATGTCCATCGAGGAAGTGGAGCGGGTCCTGGACGAGACCCAGGAGGCTGTGGAATACCAGCGGGTAGGTGTTGCCGTGTTTCAGGGGCCCGCCTCGCACCAGCCAGCACGCACAGGTGCAAACTTGGTGAACATCCGATGGTCACCTGTGAGGGTCATGCCTTCCCAAGTCATGTGGTAGCCACCTCTTCTCAAGTGAGGGGACCCCGAGCCAAGGGCTGTCTCCTTCCTCCACAAAGGGCTACCTTCCCCCCACCCCAGCCCGGCTACATGCTTCATCTTGGCTACTCCTTTTTCAGCAAATAGATGAGCTGTTGGCAGGAAGCTTCACTCAAGAGGATGAAGACGCCATCCTGGAGGAGCTGAATGCAATCACTCAGGTAATAGGACGCCCAGGACTGAGCACAGTCACTGAGGTGATAGTACCGCTTGGAACGGAACATAGTCACTCAGGTGGTGACTGTCCCCGTGCCCCTGCCCGTCATGGGGGCTGGCCTCAGGCGAGTGCCCATGTTGGGTTTCCCTCGAGTGTACAGTCTGCTTTTGCAGCTGGTTCGTTCTGAAACGAGCATTTGTGCAAACTGAGGCCCATTCTCCACATCCCCCTGGCTGGCAGTGGGGAGAACTGACCTGGCAAGAGTGGTTTCGGGGTTGTCCACCCAAGACTGTCACAGGCAGTTAGAGTGACCGGTAACCAGCTGTGCCTGGTCAGTGGGATGCTGACTCTCGTGGCCCCTTCCTTCCCCAGTGGACAGGAATGTGCTTTATTGGTTAGGTGGGGTTTGTTTCCCTACTGGGGCAGTCACTGCGTCACACACAGGCCCTGGAGGCCTCTAACAGGTCGGACGGCCATGTCCAGGCCCTGAGGGCTGTACTTGCTCCCTGACGGGGAGACCCTCCATCTCCGGGCCACTAGCGTGCCCCAGCCTGCCATCCCCCGTCCCCTGCCCCCCATCCTGCAGGCTGGCCAGGAGGACAGGGTCTTAGCACCGCTGCTAGCGCCCTGGGGGCCCCACGTGTGCCTGCCTCCTGGTTGATTTCCTCCCCTGGGCCTGAGAGGCAGCCCAGCCCCACCACAGGCCGACGCCAGAGGCACCGCTGCAGCTCGAGATGCCAGGCCTGGGTGCCCGCTGTCCGGCACAGCCCAGACCCTGAACAGGGAGCTCGGGGGAGACACCCTTCACTGTCCTCGAAACCAGGAGCCAGGGAGGACACAGTCCGGGGCTCTGGCGCGGGAGGGTTCTTGTGCATTTAAGTCCAGCTAAGGGCAGCTCAGGAAGCGGGATCCGCTCCCCTCCGAGAGAACAGAGGCCGACCTGACGGCGTGTATCCATGGCCTTTTCCCTGTTTCTTGCAGGAACAAATCGAGCTCCCAGAGGTTCCTTCAGAGCCCCTTCCCGAAAAGAAACCAGGTACGCCCTTGTTCAGTCCTTCAGGGAACAGTGAGTTCTAGAACAGTGCAAAGTGCCCTGGCCACAGGGTCCTGCCCATTCCCTGGCAGCTGGGCGAACTGCTGGCCCCAGGTCAGGCGGAGCACAGGGCTGGGTTTCCGAGGGTTTGGGTAACCTGGTAAGAACTGAACCCCGTTGGGAGAGGCACGTCTTGAAATGAGGAGCTGGGAAGAGGCCAGCTTAGCTGTGCAGGCTTCCCCGGCCGAGCCCAGGACCGGTCGTCCAAATGTGCCGGCCCTGGGATGACCGTCCCTGTGGCCATCACCTAAGAGGCCTCAGAAATGCTCGCCCGGCCCTGACTCGTGTTACGCTGCCTCGTTTCTTGCGGCTCCCCTTTCCGGGCGTGGGGAGGGCTGGCCCCGCCCGCTGTCCCGTCGTGAGCACCTCGACTGCGTCCCCACTCTGTCGGCCCGCCTGGCGTCTGTCTGTAACATGCCATCCCCAGGAGCTGTGCCAGCTCTTCCCGGAGCGCAGAGCCCTGGGACCTGGCTCCTTGCCGCCTCTTGTCCTTCTCTGGAAGTTTCCGCCTGTGGCGTCTTCTCTACGTGACAAACATCTCTTTGTTTCCTCCACAGAGAAAGTCCCTGTCCAGGCCAGGCCCAGGCAGGCCGAGCTGGTGGCAGCCTCTTAACTCGGCCTCCTCGTGTAGGACTGGTGGGGACTCCCCAAGGACTGGGGCCCACAGAGGGTTTGGGGTGTGGCCGGCCGTGACCGGTCTCCCAGGAGGTGGGTGCGGGGCCAGGCCTGCGGTGCTGACGGAGCAGAGCAGCGCACGCGGCCGCTACCGGGACGACTCCATGGACCTTTCCCGGCGCGGCTGCCGTGCTCTTTTCTGGATTAAATGGTGACATTCAAACCCTGTGGCCAAACGCGGCTTCTGAGGCTGTGGCTCCCACGGGGCCATGGCAGGCCCGTGGTGCTGGTCACACTTCCTGTCCCTGGCCCCGCGAGGCTCCGCAGGCCGCTTCTTCTGTGGGAAGGCGCGTCACTTCTAACGCCATCCCTCCTTCTCACCCTTCCTGCTGCTCCCACTAGTTGGGGGGGCTCCAGCTAAGAGGCCCTACCTGGGCCTGGCCTCCTCACAGGCCCAGGTGCCATGTGGATTCGGGCTGGAAACCTCTCCATGCTTCTGGTCGGCGTTGGGGGTGGGAGTGGGGGCCAGGAAGGCCAAGTCCCCGCTGGATTGACGACTCCAGGGCCCTGCCTGCCCCCTTCACTCGCGGGTCCTGCTGAGAAGGGACGTTACAGGACAGCCAGCGGGGCCTGCGGGGGTTCCCGCAGGTGCTGACGGGACCTGTTTGTCCTTGGGACTCGCTGTGGCTGGGGCATGGGAGCCTGCAGAGACGCAGCTGTCAGAGCCGAGCAGAGGCTGTGGGCACGGAAATGACTCGCTCGCTCGCTCGCGGTTCTTTCTGGAATTAGACAGCCAGGCTGGGGTTTCGCTTCCTCCAAGAAAAAAAGGAAAGCCGGCCCCCCAAACAGGGCAGCCCACATTAAAGCCGGTTCCCGCACACCTGCCGCCTCGTGGACTGGGGTCTGGGAGCGCCGGGGTGGTTAGAGGTGCCCCCCGCAACCCCTCGTGTCCCCTGACCCTCCCAGGCACTCACTTGAGGGCACCTGTCCGGGCAGTGCCTCAGGGGCTAGGGACTCGGGAGCAGGTGGGGGTTCTCGCTGTGCCCAGCAGAGGGCAGAAGGCAGGCCAGGGCCCCCCGCTGAGCATGCGCCATCTGTCCCCTCTGGGCAGCTGCCCACAGTGAGGTGCAGCCCGGGGCTCTGGCCCCACCTCCCTTAGAAGTCAGTGGTAGGCTCTCCTCATTTTTGAGGTTTTCTGTGATGCCAGTGGCTGGTGGCTGGTGGCTGGGCCTCAGACCTGGAGGGGGGGGGTGGGCCCTCCCCCTCTGTCGTCCTGGGGGTGGGCCCTCCCCCTCTGTCGTCCCAGGACCCCTGGAGCTTGGGGCTGTCCTCGGGGCCTGTCCTTCCAGGAGCACAGGTGGCCTTACCCCTGGGGTACAGTGGGCGGGCATGGGGGCACAGATCACCTGGTGAGCGACTGCTGGTCCCTGGGAGACACCTGCGCCAGGATGGGGGGTCGGGGGGGGGCGGCCTCGGCCTCTCACTGTCTCAAGTCAGATCTTTTTACAAATTCATCCCAGGGACCTAGGGAGGCTCTGCCCTGACACCCAGCATGACCTTGAGCTGACTCCCGGCTCCGGCCTGTGTGTGTGGCAGGGGGTCAGCCCCTCTGGTCAGGATGAGACTCGTGAATACTGGGCCCTGGTCCTGAAACACCAGCCTGTGAGCCTAACCGGCTTCCCTCTAACCTGGGGGTGCAGGACTCCTGCCCATCACAAGTCAGAATTAAGTGCAGGACCTGTTTGCAGAGCTGGTGTCCTGCAGGAGATGGGGGGCTGGTGGGGGACGAGGAGGGGAAAAGGGCGTCTCTGACCACAGAGGACTGACTTCCTGGGGAGCGGGTGAGGCGGGGGTGGGGAAAGGACCCAGGCGCCAGGACTGCTCCCCTGGGCGCACATTTGTCTGGTACAGGCAGCATGGGGAGTAGGGAGGATTGGGGTGGGGGAGTGCGCCCGGGACAGGATGAGAGGACCGTGATCTTGTCCCCAGGGAGTCCAAGAAATGCGGGGGG
>NW_017731712.1:146738-163064 GCF_001890085.2 Hipposideros armiger
TGTCACAGGTGTGCCACCGTCACCACAGTCAACTCGAGGACAATTTCATCGTCCCACAAAAAACCAATACCCTATCTGCCCCCCTCCCCTAGTCCCTGCAACCACTGATGCTTCCTGTCTCTGGATTTGCCTGTTCTGGACATTTCATGGAATCACATGATGGTCTTTTGGGTCTGGCCTCTCAATGTGATGGCTTTGAGGTCACGCATGCTGTGGCGTGGGTCAGCACTCCGCTCCTTCTGTGGCTGAGTTACACCCTCCTGTGTGGATCTGTCACGTTTCGCTGACCCCCTCAGCACCTGTTGCCGCTTTTGGCGATTGGGAGTAGTGCTCCCGCCGTGTGCGGGTTCCTGTGTGGGCACGTGTTCTCATTTCTCCCGGCTTTCAACCTCGACGTGGGCTCCCTGGGTCATGTGGTGGCTGTTTGAGGAACTGCTGGACTCTCCCTCAGTAGCCGCCCCACGGTGCCTGCACCGGGAGTGTGCGTGCGGCCGCTTTCCTCCACGTCCTGGCCAGCACCGGCTGTTGTCTGACTTTTTGATGACAGCCACCCTAGCAGGAGTGAGGTGGCCTCTCACCGTGGCCTCGATTGGCGTTCCCCTATGACTAATGACGTTAAACATCTTTTCATGTGCTTGTTGGCCATTTTTGTGTCTTTCAAGAAATGTCTATTTAGATTCTTTGCCCATTTTGAAATTGGGTTAGTTGTCATTTTATTGTTGAGTTGTAAGAACTCTTTATATATTCTGGATACCAGACTCTAATCAGACATAAGATTTGCAAAAATGTTCTCCTGTGCTACGGGTTGTCTTCGTGTCTTTCGTCGTGTTTTTTGAAGAACCAATGTTTTTAATTTCGAAGAAGTCCAGTTTGTTTTTTATTTTGTTGCTTGTGCTTTTGGTGTCATATCTAAGAAACCATCAGCTAATCCAATGTCATAAAGATTTATTTCTATGTTTTCCTTTATGAGTTTTAAAACTTTAAGTCTTATGTTTAGGTCTTTGATCCCTTTCAAGGTCAATTTTTTACCTGGTGTGAGCTTGGGCTCCACCTGCATTCTTTAGCATGTGGATGTCCAGTTGTCCTGGCACCTTTGTCGAAAAGACAGTTATTTCCCCTCATTGAATCCCTGGCACCTTTGTTGAAAATCAACCACAAATGTGAGAGTTTATTTCCAACTCTCGACTCTATCCCATTTATAAGATGTCTGTCCTCGTATTTTTTTTTTTTAAGATTTTTGTATTGGGGAATTGGGGAAGGGGACCAGCCAAGTTGTTGTCCTTCAATCTTAGTTGTGGAGGGCGCAGCTAGCTCAGCTCCAAGTCCAGTCACCATCCACCCATCGGCAGCTCGCAGCTGCTCAG
Source organism: Hipposideros armiger (assembly GCF_001890085.2). Lineage (NCBI taxonomy): Eukaryota > Metazoa > Chordata > Mammalia > Chiroptera > Hipposideridae > Hipposideros > Hipposideros armiger. The sequence goes on from NW_017731712.1 coordinate 148,103, forward strand.
CTCAAGGTGCTGTGTTACAATCTTAGTTGCAGGTGGACGTAGTCACCATCCCATGCAGGAGTCGAACTGGGAACCTTGTTTTTAAGAGCGCACACTCTATCCCCTGAGCCACCCAGGCGGCAGCTCAGCTCAAGGTGCTGAGTTCAGTCTTAGTTGCAGGTGGGCATAGCCCACCATCTCAAACAGGCGACCGTGTTGTTAGGAGCACGTGCTCTCACCAGCTGAGCCATCCAGGCAGCTCAGCGGCAGCTCAGCTCGGGCACAGCTCACTGGCCCATGTGGGAATCATACCGGCGACCCTGTTGCTCAGAGCTCGCGCTCTTAACCAACTGAGCCACTCGGTCGGCCCTGTCCTCGTATTCTTACTATGGCTTTGTAGTAAGTTTTAAAATCAGGATGTGTGACTCCTCTTTGTTCTTTTTGAAGATTGTTTTGGCTCTTCTGAGTTCCTTGAATTTCTGTGAATTTTATGGGTCAGCTTATTAATTCCTGGAAAGAATCCAGATGAGATTTGGATGGGGCTGTGCTGGGTCTGTGGGTCACTCTGGGGAGTACTGCATCATGGCAATATTAAGTCTTGCGGGCCATGAACACATATATTTTCACTTATGTATTCAGGTCTTATTTAAATCCTTTCTGCAAAGTTCTATAGTTTTCAGAGTATATGTTTTGTGCTTGTTTTCTTAAGTTTATTACTATTTTATTCTTTTTGATGTTATTGTAAAGACAGCTTTTTTTAATTTCAATGTCTTACTATTCGATGCAAGTGTATAGAAATGTGGCTGATTTTTGCATGTGAATCCTCTGCCCTGCAGCCATGCTGACCGTGTGTGGTATAGCTTTGAGTGGAGTCCTGAGGATTCTCTGTATGTGGGATCATGTCACTTGCAGACAGAGAGCCCTGCGCCCTCCTTTCCAGCCTGGGTGCCTCTGGTTTCTTTTCTTGCCTGACTGTCCCAGCAGAGCCCAGCACCATGGGGAGAAGGGGGGGCCTTCACTCTCGCTGTTAACACTCCACTCCCACCCCCAAAATGTTACAAACAGGAAGAACAGAGTCCATACAAGGAGCGCCATGCAAAACTCCACCCTTTCTTCCCTCCCCGCCCCTTCCCTTCTCTCATGTCTCCTTGCCATTTGGGGCAGAGCAGGCCCAGCCGCTCTGTCCGGCTCCCTCATATTCTGTGGATTCAATCATGAAAGGACAGTAGGTGGATTTGTTGTCAGGTGAAAACTTGTTCCCAAGGAGAACTGACTGGTGGCTTCGCATCAGCCAGAGGAGACAGCTCGCTCATGACAGGATTCGACAAGGAGAAAGGAGGCAACAAAGTGAATAGACCACGGAACGCACGAAACCACCGCTGCCGACAAAGCCAGCCAGACGCTGTGCTATCAGTGCTGTTAAGTCCAGGGCCAGCGTGCGGGTTCAAAGAGCAGGATGCGCTTAGGAAGGCGTGGGCCTCCGCCTGCAGAGTGCAGGCCGACTGGGGTGTGGCCCTCAGGCCAGCCATACAACGTTAACACAATTAACAACGTCTTCCTAACCGGAAGATGCAGCAGGCCCCTCACTAGCTTACAGCCGAGCTACACGGGCCCTGAGCTGCAGTGGAAGCCGAGATGACCCTCACATCTGCTGCCTAAGGAGTCAGGAGGTGCTGGGGAGGGCCAGGCCCGTCTGACCGGGGCTGAGGTGTCCCGGCTTGCTGAGTGCTGGCCAGCTCCTGTGACAGCCGTCCCCGCACTATGACGGGAACAACAGTCTGCATCTTCGCTGGCCCAACAGGCCCACTACGCTCCCTGGGGACCACCTGGCAGGTCGGCCACTCCCTCCCTGATGGCATCTGCCAGCAGAGCTGCCCTGTGTGTCAGGGCCGTGTGCTCTGAACGGCGGCACTGTCTGCGTGTGGCCCGGTCCCCCTCCGTTCTTGCTCACTCCATCCACTTCTTAGGAAGCATGTTTCATAAGTAACACAACACACTCATCCACATCAGTTCCCAGTCGGTGGCGCTGAGCCTCAGTTTAGCTGGAGGTTTAAGGAAGCTACAAAGGGAAGTGGCGCTTCCTTATTTCAAGGGCTGCATCGGGGGAAACCCCTGCTTTACCATAGACAGGCTGCCGGGAGCTGCTCACAGGATCCACGTGGCACAGATCACGCGCCTGTGCCCCACGCAGTGGCTCATGGTGACCAGGCAGTCTGCGGTGGGCTGTGCCCGTCTGTCTCCGTGGCTGGGCTGCCCTTGGTGCTGGCGTCCAGAGGAGGGAAGGGAGCAAACACACTGAACTTGGGTGCGTGTGGCCGCACGGGGGACCCCGACATTGCAGGCTCTGGATCACGAGTAACGCGAATCCTCGAGCAAAATATTGGGTTGTTGGAAAAGCTATGATGCATTTTTGCAACGAAAAACAGATAAAATACATCGTGACTTTTCCAACAATCCAATAGAAATGTTTACACATCCATAGTTTGGATGCAGTGCACCGTCTCCAGATTATTTCTCTTGTGTTTTAAAGTCGTATGTGGAGGGTGCAGCTTCGTTACGGTAGCAGAGGGTACAGCCCACTTCAGCCCATCTCTGTCACCAGTGCAACCAAACACTCAAGTGAATACAAGGCAGCTGCAAGGACTCCGTGACGTGAACCAGAACAGCGGGCCGTGGAGGCAGGTGGGTCAGACGCCGTGAGCCACATGGCGCCAGCCCCCTCGGGCCCTGCCCCAGCCGGGCTCCTTTGCAGCCACAGGGCGCTAAAACTGGCCCAGCTCTGGCTTCCTGGCAAGAGGAAGTCTGGAACAGGAAATGCGGTCCAGGAGCTTGGGGTCCCCGACAGGAGAGAATGGAGCTGAGACTCACCTCCGAGTCACACACGCAGGACAGACCCAAAGCAGCACAAAAGGCCCTGGAAACAGCTGTGACTGGAACCGCTGGCCGCCGAAGGTCTGAACTGACCGGGATGATGGCGGCCAGGACAGCTCTCCAGCATCCTAAAAGACCAGTGTCCACAGCTAACAGGCGAAGTGTCCAACTTACAATCACAAATTACCTGATGTGCAGAGAATCATGAAAATATGACCATTTTCCAAGGGAAAGCTAAGCGACAGATGCCAACTCCAAGACGATCCAGGTGGGGAGTTAGCAGGCAAGAACTTCAACGCAGTTAGTGCAACCATGCCACACGAGGGAAGGCCAAACCCGTGCAAAACAAATGGGGAGATAGAACTTCTCGGCTGAGGAGCAGAAACTATAAAAGAACAAAATGGGAATTTCATTATGCTGAGAGGTTAACAGCAGAAATCTAAAAAATGACTAAACAGCCTCAGTGGCAGAAAGCATGACCGAGGGAAACTTGTTGACCGTGAAGATGGGAACAGACGCTCCCCATTCTGGAGCGAGACAGAGAAGATGCTGGGCTTTAAACACGGCCTCGGGGGCCTGTGGGCAACATCGAAAGGCCTAACCTTGTGCTAATAAGATCCCAGGAGGAGGGGGAGGCGGTTAGAGCAGGAAGAAACATTGGAAGAAATAACGGCTGAAAGTGTCCCCAAGTTGGTAAAAGACATCAATTTAAGATTCAAGAAGCCCGGCCATCCCCAAACAAGATAAAGTCCAAGGAAACTGTGCGCACAACACACGTCATAATTAAACTGCCAAAAGTCAAAGGCAAAGAAAAAAATCACGAAAGCAGCCAGATGAAAATGAAACATACAGATGGACAACAATGTGAACGACATCCGAGGCCAGAAGATGGTGCTTATTCTGAGGAATGAGTAGATTCTTAGGCTTGTGGGGTGGGGGGACCCTCTGGCTCAGGTTCCCTTTGATAAGCAGCCTTGGGAGATTGGGGCTGACAGCGGAGAAATGGCCTCTGGGAGTTTCCAGAGTCTAAAATGTATGTCCAAATCCAGTGTGCACCTGCCCACAGGTGTGATCTCGGCCTCTGTGCAGTGCAGGGCCAGCGGCCAAACTCAGGATAGGGTCCAGGCACCGGTGGTCACACTTTGGGCATCAGAGCCCCTTCCTGGGCTGGGGGTTCCCCAATATGGGGGTTTGGCCAGAGGAGGGGGGAGCTGGGGGGAGGGCAACGGGCAGAGGCAGCGGTGACACAGGAATCCCAGGGGCAGGGTCGCAATCCCAGCTGTGGCCCACTGTGTGATGGCCAGATGCGCCCCCCAACCCAAGTGGGGAAGAGGCCCTGCCCCCACCCAAGCCTGTGGCCTTAGGAAAGCCCCTCCTAAGCTCCGGGCCTCAGCGTGATGTCCTGCCCCACCTGTCCTCTGTGTGGTTGGGGGCGACATACCTCGGGCAGGCGGCTGAGCCCAGCTCCCTGGCTCCTGGCCACCACCTGGCAGCACATCCTCCTGCCAGGGCCGCAGACGGTCTGGGCTCCCACCCAAAGCGTCTGCAGGCAGCAGGTCAGGACTTCCACTCACCCCACGTGTCCGAGGGCATCTGCCCTGTCTGTCCACAGAGAGCACCGGGCAGCAGAGGGACTGCAGGCCTTCTTCCAAACATCTCAGCGTCCGGTCAGCTCAGGACCCCCCAGTTCACACATGCCACCCCTTTGTTTTAGAGGCATGCAGGAACTGCTCAACACGTAGAGGTAGTGTGTTCCTTGCTGCTTCTAGGCTGGAGAGGCAGCTGGGCTGGGTCCGGGGAGCCCTCGTCTGGCTGGGGAGCCCGGGGGAGGGAGGCCCAGTGCACCTCCCAGGCCCACGTCCCTGATGGAGCTCTGACATGAAGGTGCTGAAAGTCTAGAGCAGCGGTTCTCAACCTTCCTCATGCCGCGACCCCTTAATACAGTTCCTCATGTTGTGGTGACCCCCAACCATAAAATTATTTTCGTTGCTACTCTATAACTAATTTTGCTACTGTTAGGAATCATAATGTAAATATCTTTTTGTTTTCCGATGGTCTTAGGCGACCCCTGTGAAAGGGTGAATGACGCCCAAAGGGGTCGCGACCCACAGGTCGAGAACCACTGCTCTAGAGAAAGATGCCATGTGTGGAAAGATACTCAGTGCCAGCGGACACCAGGGAATGCAACCAAAGCCACAGTGAGGGGCTGACTCCACGCATAAGTGAGATCGCGTGGTGTAGTTGTCTCTGCCTGACTTACTCCACTCAGCACAGCACCCGCTAGGCTCATCCATGTTGTCGCAAAAAGCACGATTTCCCTCCTTTCTATGGCCGAGTGATATATTCCATGGTGTATGTGTGCCACTTCTGTATCCATTCGTCTATCGATGGACACCTAGGTTGCCCTACTGTGGCCGTTGTGAAAAATGCTGCAACTAACTCCTACTAGATCCAGAGAACAAACTGGCAAGGGCTGTGGGGCCCTGCCACGTGGGAGGGGCTGGGGGTGAGGAAGGTGAAAGGGGTCGAGAAGCACAAATTACCAGTTATCAAAATGGTCACGGGGATGTGAAGTACAGCATAGGGAACATAGTCAATAACACTGTTAAATGCGGACTAGACTTAACGGGGTGGTTTCTTCGTAAGATACATAAAGGTCTACTCACTGTGGCGTACACATGAAACTAATGTGATCTTGTATGTCAGCTGGAATTGAAAAAACCACAATGAGAAACCACTTCACACCCACTGATGGCTAGAGTGAACACACACATACACAACTGCTGGTGAGGATGTGGGGAAGTCCTTGTGCCTTGCTGGGGTGTGAATGATACAGTCGCTATAAAAACCAGTTCGGCAGTTTCTCAAAAAGCTAAACATGAAATGACCATCTGACCCAGCAATTGCACTCGTAGGTATAGATCCAAAGGAACTGCAAACAGGTGTCCAAACAAAAGCTGGAACATGGGTGCTCCTAGAGCACCAGCCAGTCACCAAAGGGCAGGCGTGCCCGGCGTCCACCTCTGACAGACGGATAAACGCGCTGTGGTCTGTCCTCAGCCATAAAGGGAACGGGTCCTGATACATGTCACAGCATGGCTGAACCTCAAAGACGCTACGCCGCGTGACAGAAGCCAGACCCACAGTTCACACATCGTGATTCCATTTCTGTGAAATGTCCCGATGGGCAAATCCACAGAGACAGGAAGCAGACTGCTGGCTGCCAGGGGCTGGGGAAGGCTGCTACTGGGGACGGGGCTTCCTTTCGGGGTGATGGACATGGTTTAGAACTAGAGGTGGTGGTTGCACAGCCCTGTGATGCGCCAAATGCTGCGAAGTGGACTGAATTATATACTTGAAAAAGGTTAATTTTATGTTATGTGAATTTTAGCTCAGTTTTTAAAAAAGATGTCATAGGGCCCTTTGAAAACACGTATCACAGCGACAGTTTTCCTTGTAGAGCCTGAGTTGCCTGGGAGATGGCGCGTCCCTCAGACACCCCCTCTGCAGGTCCTGGCAGTGTCTGCACCGTGCTGAGGACAGACCGCTGTCATGAGTCACCTTTTCTCCCTCGCTGGGCTTTCCCAGGGTCTCGCTTGTCTTAGGAGAGCCCTAGCCCCACAGCCCCGGTGCCATTCCATCCACCTGCCACCTGCCTAATCCGGGGGCAAGCCCCGGGAGGCCAGTCGAGCCTGGGCTGCCCCCGTCACCACCTCCTCCAGTCCTGCAGCATATCCACGGTGGCACTCTGACCCGAACAGGGCCCCTCCCTCAGTGCCTGCCACATCCACATCACCTTTCTGAACTGTCCACCAGGTGGCAGCAAAGGCCCCATGTGCATCCCCTGCCCACCTGCCCAGGCTGCCACCCGCCCCTCTCTGCAGACCAGGGGCTGAGATGCCAGGGTGACTTGTCTGGCGGGACAAAACTTATTCTAAACCCCAGTGCACCTGCGTCCTCAGCCCTCTGTACCTCACTCACATGAGGTCGGCGGCAGACACCGGATGGGAGTCTGAGGGCGGGGGCCTGTCCAGTCCTACTGTTCCGGCTCCAATCACACCTGACCCATCCGAGGCCGCTTGTGAATCACCAGCTCGAGTCGTCCTGGCTGGAGGAGTCTCAGCTTTTACTTTCCTGATGTGGAATCAAGGCCACTGGGGTTTTCCCAGCGGGGACTTTGCGAGCCAAAGAATGGAGGAAAATTACAGCCGACTCCGACACTGCCAGCCCCAGGGGCTCTGGAGCCAGGCCTGAGGCTGCACAAAGAGAAACCCTCCAAATCTGGCTGACAATTAGCACAGACTCCAGGGGCCTCATCCTGGGGCAGCCGGGTAACACTGCAAGGGCTCACGTGGAGCGAGCCCGCTTGGACTGGGGTGGGATGTCACCCCCAGACTGGGGTGCAATATCACCCCCACCTGTTCAGAACACTTGTACCTCCCGCTGAGAGGAATTCTCTTTTCACTCGGGCAGCGAGGGAACAGCCAAAGTTTTCCACGAACCTCTACCAAGATGTCTGTTTCTTCCAACTTTTGAGAAGAAAAAGAGCCTGATGGGGCAAATGGTATTTTCAAGCTTGATACTAAAATAATTTTTCTCGAAATCGTATTACTTTCAAACGAGACCGGCCAGGGCAGCAATTCCAAAACACTCCACACTCCTAAGCACTTCTTCAGGGTTCGAAAGCTGGGCAGCTCCGTCGTTTTCAATGCCACTCACGCAGCTGCCCCCCCCCTCCGGTCCCCGCAGCTCCAGCACGTTCCAGCCCAGCCAGCCCCCACCGCACGCTGCCAGGGGGCACAGACCTGGGCCTGGGGCACACAGCTCTCCGCAGGCCCAGCCCCTCTGCGTCTCTGGGCTCCCTACCATTTGCTCCAAGAGCTCCCAGCCAAATACAGTCTGTCCACAGGTGTCCTCCTGACACACTCTGTCTCCAGAGCCCAGCCTGGCCCCTCAGCCTGTTTCACCTTCTCCCTGTCCAGTTTCACCAGTTATTCTAGCACATTCTGGGGTGAGCTGCAAAGGGGATGAGGATAGCTAAGTGCTACTCAAAGGGGCCGGGACCTCACGTTTTGTGAGCGCCCACCCCCCACTCGGTGGTGTGGATGCTTACAGCAGCCTCATGCTGTGTTAACCCGGCACACGGACAGCCCTCAGGATGTCCCCGGTTCCCAAACACACGAGAAAAAATGAGGAGACCTGAGTCCCAGGAGGAGCGGAGATGGGGGAGAAGCCGGCGCAGCACAGGCCACCTGAGGCCGCCTCACCTGGTGGGAACTGCTGACCTGGGCCCTGACCCGCCTCCAGGGGACACACCTGGGCCAGGAGAGGCCCTGCTGCCTTAGGACCCACCTGAGACAGGGTGACGACAGGGCAGGCGACCCAAAACACCCCTTCTCATGTGCAGCGACTGGCGTGGGGGGGACCTGAGACCCTCACACCGCTTCTCTCGTCCCACTGGCAAGGTAAGCCCTGGATCCAACCCAAGTCCGCCTCAACTTCCCCCTTTGGGGACTATGGGGTTCCAAGTGGGGCTTTAGGATCTGCAGCAAGAAAAAGTCAGATTTCAGGGCTGAAGACGACATTTGAAAATCTGGCTTTAAATAAACATGGAATTTAAAAAAGAGAGAGCGTGGAGCCTCCGGCAGCTGAAATTAGCAGCAGCCGCCCTGGGCCAGGACGCCATCTGCGAGCACGGAGCAGGCGGCGTCTGGAGTCTGACTGCAGCAGCGTCAGGAGCCGGTGACGGCAGGTTTGGGTCTGGGTGTGCGTGTCCTCTCAGACGGACCCCACGGGGACACCTGCAGGGCTTGTTTCCCAGCGTGTCCTCCAATTTCAGATTCCAGAGAACAGATTTCCTCCTCTCAACTCCAAAATACCTTTCAGATCACTTTCAAGGCAATTTAAGTCATTTAAGAGGCAGAGATAAGAAAACAAAGACGACATTTCAGGGGTAAATGAAGAGTAACTCTGTTTTGTGTGAAGCCTGTTCTTTTTCCTCATCTTTCCTGGGAAAGCCAAGTGACCACCCAAGCCCCAGTGTGCCTGGGGCAGCCAGGCCGGGCACACAGCGCTGGCCGCTGCACTCGCTCAGACGAGGTGCTGGCCTCCTTACCTAAAAGGCGGTCCACGCGCATCCTTCACCTGCATTCCCCGCCTCGCCCCTCACTGGAGGGTCCTACAGCCAGCTGGGTTTGCATGTATCGGGGAGGGGGGGGTCCCCTGCTGCCTGTGTTCCCTGCCTGCCTTCGCCTCCTCCCCAGCCCACCCCACCCAGCTCTGGACTCCAGGCAGAGCAGCCAGCTCCCCATAGGGTCCTTCCTCATCTGGTCCTCCCTGCCTCACCTGGGCTGGGGCAGGAGGCCCAGGGACAGAGGGCTCCCCAGGGGCCTCATCACCTGCAGGAGTTATTTAAATCAGCATTGTCAGTGAATGTATTCTAATAAGCAAGTGGGTGACTGAGCTGGCAGACGCAGGATGATGCTGAAATATAACAAGGGGAGAAACACCCAGTGAAACTCCAAGACTCGTTTGCGCCCCTCTGCTCACCCCCACGCTGCCTCCCACAGGCACCCGCAGTCACGGGATGAGGATTATGTAAGGGGCCGGTTGCTGGGGAACTGCTCCCCACCAGCCAGCCAGCCAGGCCACAGGCCAGCACCTCCCCTGCCCCCCATCCTCCTAGGAAGCCCCCGCCGCCCATCCTGGCCTGGCCAGTAGAGACGCTCTGGGGAGGCCAAGCAAGCTGGGAACTTTCTGGGCCGCTTCGCTGAGAGGGTTGAGACTGGACCACCGCAACCAAGGGCCAGGAGGGGCCCGTGCGAGGCCAAGGCCAAGCCATGCCCCACTCCTCCACCTTCCCAGAGCCTTAGCAAGTTCCGCTCGGCGCCCACCGACGCCCACGGCCTCACAGATCCGACTCTCTTCTTCCCAGGCAGGGGCCCACGCACACGCCCACACGGACACACAGCCGTGCTCCCGCCCAGCCTCGCTCCCAGGGCGGACCGGGTGCCATCACCGGTCCCTGGAGGCACAGGCGTGAATCCTCTTCTCTGATGGCCAGCTCTCTGGTTACAGAGAAGAAAGCCCTTGAACCATGTTCAGTTCAAGGGTGAGCAGGTTTTGGGGAAAGGGCAAATCTAAGTAAAAGACCAGGGAGGCAGGAGGGTGGGAGCCCGTACTGCGCTGGCGGGAGGGCTGCTGGCAGGTGGCCCCTCAGGACCTCACTGTGTCACGGGCAGTGCAGCCACTGCACAGACTAGGGGACCCACACACCAGCCTCCTGCGTGGCAGCCACGCTGCAACGTGGTCAGAGCAGGCCCTGGGTTCTCTGTGGGGACAACTGCTCCACCTGCTGACCCCACGGGGACCCGCCATGTGGGATGAGGACAGGCCGTCTCCTTCAGACCTGCAGGTCAAATAGACAGGCTCTGCCAAGTCCTAGCGCCCCGCTTTTAATAAACTTTAAGACAGTTTTAAACGTACATAATAGTTGCAAACATACCCTCGGCCAGTTCCCCCTATTGTAACCATCTTCTGTGGGCATTTGTTACAATTCATGAGCCATTATTGACACTTTATTGCTAACTGAACTCCACACTTAATTCGCGGTTTCCTTAGTTTTTACCTATCCTCCCTTTTGCGCTCCAGGATCCCATGTGACATTCAGTCCTCACGTCTCCGCAGGCTCAGTCGCTCCTTGTTGGAGTGACCTTGGCAGTTCTGAGGAGCGCTGGGCGGGGTTCTGTGGACTGTCCCTCTGCTGGAATTTGTCGTTTCTCTCATGGTTAGATTGGGGTGGTGCGCTCTAGGAGGAAGGCCACAGGGGTGGGTGACAGACCCTTCTCTTTCCACCAAGGCCACGCGTGCGTGGTCGCCACGACTCTGTTGTGACCTGTTGATGTGACCTGGCTCACCTGGCAGACGTGTGCTTGTCAGCGTCCCCTGCCATCCAGTGCTCTCTGAAGGGAGGGGTCTTCCTGCGCACCCCACTTGTAAAGGACAGCTTCCACGTGCCTTTCTATGTAGCACCTGGGCATTCTGTGGAGACGTCCCCTCTAGTCACTGGCGGCGATGGCCTGCAGAACACGTTGAAGGCTCCCCTCTGCGTGCCAGGTACAGTTCTGGGTGCTTTTCCTGCTCTGTTTACACTTGGACTCCTGCCCACAAGGCAGGTATCTGCTTACCTCTTCTTACAGGTGGGACCCAGAGAGGCTGAGAAACCAGCCCAAGCCCAGGGGAGCCACGGGTGCTGCCGGCCTCCGAGTGCCTGGCTCCCGGTAACGAGTCCCCATTGCGTCTGCGCCTGCTCCTTCTCCAGCAGACCCAGCAGGCGGACGTCACGCCTCACCCCGTGGCAGGAAAGACGGCTCTGCCTTTTAGGGTGGACAAAGCCACAGTGTGCTGGAGGCCGCCGAGGTGACCTTCCTGCCACAGGAAGCAGGACTCCCGGGCCTGCGAGCTGCGGCCCAGGCGCCTCTGCACCTTCTTGCTGATAACACTGCTGTGAAGAATGCGGGCCTGGCCAGGAGCCCGGAAACAGTGCTCTGGACACAATTTGGCCAGTTTTGCCCAGTGACCCTGGCCCAGCCCTGTCGCCCAGAGCACCTGACATACAGGGAGGAAGCAGTGAGGCTGAGGGGCTGGGCAAGACAAAGCCATGCTGCCTGTGCCTGTCCCCACAGGGCTCCCGGCCCCCCGTCGCTCCCGCGCTGGAACTTTCTGGTTACCCATGACAAGCACTTCAATCCAGGAAGAAGAAAGGGAGGAGTTCTGATTGGGTGGTTCCTTCTCTCAGACAGGAGGCGCCAGGGGAAGGTGTGGGGGGAGAGAAATGCCTCCCCTGACAGGCACAAAATTTCCCTGTGATGAGACAAAATCGCCACCCCCTTAGGCCAAGCTCAGCCAAACCGGGTTAGGCTGGTCAGAGAGAGACGCGGAGGTGAAAACCGTTCAATTTTGCTGGGCGGTCATCTCAGAAAGGGCTCCTTCTGTTTTGCGAAGATTCCCAAATCCTTGGGCCTGCCTTGCCAGGGACAGCCTGCTTGAAAAGCAAAGACTGTCATCCTGTAATTAAATCTGAGACCCCCTCCCTATGTGACGTTGAGATGAAGCCACTTACATAACACGGCTAAAAATAAGCTGACAAAGAGCTGCACTTCTGTCCTCATGCTGCCAGCCTTTCCTCCTGGGCTGCCCCCCGGGGGTGTGGTGGACCCGGGGTCACTCTTGGGAGCACCCTGCCTCAGACCCCAGCTCAGCACCCTGCGTGCGAGAGGGCCCGAGCCAGTGCACGGGGCAGGGGGACCCTCTGGTTCAGAGCTGGGGTGCTAAAGATCACCATGGCTACACACCTCCCTGCTGCACAGATGGCCCAGGTGAGGACTGGCAGTCAGAAGTGACAGGGGAAACCAGTGGCCTGAGGGCTGCAGCCCACCTGTGTTCTCAGGGGCTGTTGATAAGCTGCTCGTTTTCAGAAGCCCGCTCCCCACTCCCACTGCACAGGAAGAAGAGCACCCTGGTCTGGAGTGAGGACCCACGGCCTGGGGGGACCCTCTCTGCCAGCGCGGGCTCCCTTGCTGCTCCTTTGCAGACAAGGTGGGAAGAGCAACGCTTCTCATCGTAGCAGTGGCTCCTGTGGCTGGTCTTGGAGGGGGGCAGGCCAAACCCCAGGGCTGGCCAGCGATCTCCCAGCTGCACCACTGCCAACCTCCAGGCACGTCAGTCATTAGACCCCATCACCCCCCAACACACTCTGAGTTGAGGCGAGAAGAACGACGTGGGTTTTGTAAAGGACTCTGAGTGCCTCCAACACACAAAGGCGCCCGGACAAGCATGCGCTCCTGACTCCTGGGAGCTGGCCCTGGGCTGACCTCTCACCCAGCCCACCGCCAGGCCCTGTCCCCTGCTTAGGCCCTAGGTCCTTACCCTTGGCACTCGGCCCTAACCCCAGACACCGCCGCCATTTGCGGGGGCTTCCACAAAATTAGAAAAGGCCTCATAGGACACTGGTGGTCTCCTGGCCCGGGACTCAGACCTCCGCCTTCAGCTGAAGGGGTGGCCACACCCGTGCTGGAGACCTCTCTGGAGGCTGGTGGCTCACGGAAGCCTCAGGCAAGGCGGTGGCTTTCTCAGCTTGGTTCTCCATGCCTCGGTGGGTAGGACTACCCCACCCACACCTTGCTCTGCGTCTGCGTCTGCCCCGTCGCGTCCGTGCTTCAAGGTGCGATGCTCCTTCATTTGCACTCGCGGCAGGTGCTCTGTGAATGCTCTTCTGACTGATGGCTTCCCTCCCAGCTGCGCACCTCCTGTCCAGCTGCCAGGTGGGGAGAGCAGGCCCGGGACAAGGCTGCTGAGCCACTAGCCCACCTGGAAGGCAGGCCGGGCTCAGAGTGGGTCTCCTAGCTCAGCCACTACCAAACGTGAGGTGTCAGGAGCAGGACCTTCTGGAGAATGGAGTGGTGCTGGAGACCACGGGAGCTTCGGGAGAGGCCCCTCTCCTCCTACTGTCTGGTGACCGATGGGAGCAGACAGCTCAGAACACTTCCCAGGCTGACCCCCTCCCAGAGCGACAAGACCCCTGCTTGTGCCTGCCAGTCCCCACCTGTCACGTCCCAGCCACTCGACTTCCTCTGGGCGGGCAGCAGGTCTTCCTCTCCACCCAGCCAGCGCCACCTTGGCCCACAACCCGCGCAGCTCAATGGGCATGAGTCCCGAGGCTGCTCGGTGGAAGCGTGCAAGCACCGGGCTTCCCCAGAGGAAAGGGAAGTGCCCTCGTTGCTATGGCCGGTGTGAGCTGACTTTCTGTCACTTGCAACCGAAAGAATCCCGGAAACTACCTACACAAGGATCTACCTTAAAACACTGCGAGCAACAAAGACAAAGGAAGCCAGTCCGCAGCCAAAAGGAGGCTGAACCACAAAGGTCGGTGAGGAAGACGCTTCCCTTTCCTCTGCGTCCACGTCTACGTGAAGCGGAGTGAGGCAGGTCCATGACCGTCAGGGACACCGACTTCAGGTCCTGACTGAACCCCTCGCCGTGTGTCCCGGCTCCGCCAGCGGCAGGACTTGTGGGTCACTGAGCCTCCCTGGGCGCCTGTCCTGAAGGCGTGAACGAGGGCTGTCCAGGGACGGGACGCTGGCGGAGAGCATCAGGCTGAATGAGAGGGAAACAGTCAGATCTGGCGTTTACAACGTAAAGCAAGTCATTTCTGGACGGTCGTCTAAATTATGTCAATATTTCTCTCCAAGGGACTTGTTCCGGGAACCTCGTGTGCCGGCTCGGTCCGCTTCCTCAGCAGAACCTCCCAGGAAGCTCCTGAGGAAACCGAGGGGGTCCCCCCCTCTCTCCCAGGTTTCCCCACCTCCCCGCCCCACCAGCCCACCACCCCTCACGCTCCTCAAGAAAGCGCCCCTCAGCCAGGAGCCGGGATCCCCCACCACGAGGAGGACCCACCAGGGCCCCCCCCCGTAGGACCGGCTCCCTCTCCGGAGTTGTCCCCCACCGTCCTCCTCCGCAGCCCGCCCGCCCCCCGGAGCCCACCCCCCTCCAGAATCTCGGCCACGGTCCTCGCTCGCCGGCGGGGCGCCCCTCCACGGCCCCCCGCTCCGGTTCCCGCCCCCTCGCCTCGCTCCTCTCCTGGACTTACCTCCGAGGGGGCCGAGCCAGGGCCAGACCCCCGGGGCAGCGAGCCGGCCTCTCCCCGTCCTTCACCAGCCGCGAGGCCAGCGAGCCAGCGCCCGGGGGCCGTTCCCCGCCCAGTACGAGTCCGCGGCTCCGGCCGCCTTCGGGGGGCGAAGCCCAGGGCCCTGACTCCCCGACTTGACACTTGGCGAGGTGCCGCCCCCACGCGCCTCGGCCGTCGGCACCCTCGCACCCCCCACCTTCTGCTCGCTTCTTCCTGGGGCCCTCCCAGGCTGTTCCCAGGGCCCCAGCCCGCGCCGCGCCTCCACCTCCTCCCCCGCGATCGACGGCGCCATCGGCCAATCACTGCCAAGGGCCGATCCCCAAGGCCCCGCCTCCTTCCCCCGTCTTCGGTGCCCACCAATGGGCAGGGAGTGCGGGGGCGGGGCCTGCCGGTTACCTAGCAGCGACGGGCTGGGCGGGGGCGGGT
>NW_017731712.1:163294-217879 GCF_001890085.2 Hipposideros armiger
TGGAGGGGGCGGGGCCTGCGCGGCTATAAAAGTGGCCTTCGGCGGACCGCCGCGCTCCTGGTTAAGCCCTGTGCGCTCCCCTCCGGTATCCGCTGCGGCCCGCCGCTGCCTCCTGCGCCCCCGCTCCGGTCCGTGGTGCAGCCGGACCAGCACCATGTCGCTGTCGCGCTCGGAGGAGATGCACCGACTCACGGAAAATGTCTACAAGGTGAGCCCTGCGCCTCCCGCGTGCTCTGGCCCGACCTGGCGGACCCTGGCCCCCGAGGGTCTTTCCGGTGTGGCCGCAGGGACCCGGCGGCCGCGGGTCGGTCACAGGTGTGCGCGGGCGCCCCCGCCCCGCCGGCCCGCGCTGCCCCCGCGCGCCCCTCCGCGCGCCTGGGACGGAGGAGTGGCGAGGGGCGCGGGCCCTGGGCTGCGGCGGCCGGGGGCGGCCCGGGTCTGGGGGCTCCAGGGTCCGGGGCCGCGGCTGCGCGTCGCCCGGGGTCGGCGTGGTGGGGCCTCCGGGCGCGGTTACGCAAGCCTTTGGGCACTTTTTCTCAACAGGCTTTTCCTCTCCACAACTCCGTCCGGGCACTAATGAACGTGGCCCAGGTGGGAGGTCGCGCGGGCAGGTTGGATGGGTGGACGGATAATCCGTCATCTTATGTAACTGCGGAGGAAGAAGACTAAGTGTGTAGGAGGCTGGCGCGCCTGCCTCTGCTCTGATGTGTGTGAAGAGTCGGATTTGGATTCGCATCCTCCTCTGGAGTCACCCGGAAGCCCCCCGGGCGGGCCTCCCCGTCACTCGTGTGCCTTGTATACGCGTTAACAGGCCTGGGGCTTCCGTGGCTTCAGCCTCCATTTCCGTGGTGTAGACCCGTACCCCAAGGAGAGAGACCCGGACGCCGGGTGGCTCAAGGCCCACTGCAGTTGCAGACGCCTTTTCGCAGGAGAGATTGTGCCCTGGGCGGTACGCGCGCTCTTCTGACAAAGCTAGGCTTTATTTCGAAACTGTCTGAAGGTTAAGTGGTGGGCTGGGAGGACCGGGTAGTTGATATTTACATGGCAGCTGCCGGCTCATGGCAGCCAAGTGGAATTGCAATGCACTGGCAGAGCAACAGTTTCTAATTGTATTGAACAACTATGGTTTCGTAGCAAGTGGCCTGTGAAGCCTCACCGGGCTCTGGACAGCAGAGGGAGGCTTTGGGGGCCGCCCCTTTGCTTTTAGCTGAAGCCCAGTGGGCAGACGGCGCTCCAGCCCAGCTTCAGTCAAGGTTCCAAAGTTGCAGCGGGGTCGCCTGGAAGAATCCTGAAGCCGGGTGGGGGTTGGCTAGGTCAGGGTGAAGCCATGTTAGAGCTGCAGGAGTCAGGCTGCGGGGAAGGCGACCTGGAAAGGAGCAGCCTGGGGATGTTACATGTGGTGTCATGTAGAACCTGTGGCACACGTTTCTGGCCGTGTTGCTCTGCAAATGCTGTCAGAGGAGGTTTATTCAATTATTAGTCATTAGTTCCATCAGGATTTGCTCATTGTTGCAGAGGTGGAGAGAAGTGCTGGGCAGAGCGTTTTTTCCCAGTTCCTCTGCTTCACCACTGAAAGCACTGAACAGGAACTTCCATGGCGAGCGTTACGAGGGGCACAGGGCATGGCTGTGCCCTGGGGACTCCCGGGACTGTCTTGATGAGACATATGACCCGTGGGCAGTCAGGCGTGTAGCTACAGCTGAGCGGCTGTTGATGGGACTGTGATTTGTCTGGAGTCTGGAGTGAAATCTGTCAGCAGGATGGTGGCAAAAAATGATTAGGATAGAGTGTTTGGGGACTTGGAGCCCCTCTGGGAGCCGGCTGGAGGGTTTGGGGCGCACATTCAACAGGCAAGTCTGTGGATTGAGATCCACGGGTCTGTTGGTTCATGAGCTCCTGTGGGAAGGTGTGGCGGTGAGACCTGGCATTTGTGGGGTCCGACATGTCATGCGTGCGTGTGGGCCGGGCTGTACCTCTGTACCTGCTCTGCGGGCAGGTTGGGGTTGTAGCTGCTGCTTTTCCTGGCAGCCTTTGAGTGCGTGCCCTGGTACCTTTTGTTTTGTCACCGGGGAGCGCAAAGTTCCTCAGCAGAGTCAGTACCGGTCAGGCAGCTTTGGCATGCTGGCCGGGCAGAAACCAGCCAGAACACAGCCAGAGCCACCTGTGTGCGGCTCTGGGCCGGTCCGGCCGGTCCCCTGGCCTGTCCAGGGACGGCACTGCTTCTGTGCCTGGGTTGGCGGCTTGTGGAAGAGCGGCCGGGATGTGGCCCTGCTTAGCGTCTCCCTGAGCTGCAGCTCAGCTGTTTGCTTTGGCCCCCGCATCACCTCGACTGCAATTCTCAGTGGTGTTTGCCTTGGCAAAGAAGAGAGAGGCAGGGACACTCGTCCTTGGCCTTGTTGATTAAAAATGCGAGAATAAAAGGTACAGTTTTGATTCTCCTCCCTGGAAGAATCTGTAGTGCGCACATTGACATCTTTCCTTGTGGCCCAGTGCCCGTGGGATCTGTGTCCTCGGGGAATTTCATGGAAGGTGAAGGGGAGAGGAACAGAGTGACTTCCCAGAGTCCACTGAGAACTCTCCCTCAGACTGTGATCCTGGGCTGAACCCTTCAGGAGATGGGGTGCAGACAGCAGACCCTGGCTGTCAAGGCAGCCCTGGGTAATTACCTGGCAGCCAGGGACAGAGTGTGGGGGGTGGGCACCTGCTGCTCAGAGTGAAGCCCAAACTGTAGCCCCCTTGGGAGAGACCTCTGATGTCCCCGAGTGCTGAAAGGGCCTCTGAGCAGCTGGCCTCAGCTCCTGGTGGTTCCTGGGACTGACTGTCAGGTTGCTGTTTTTCTCATGGTCCCACATCCCAGGAGAAGCCCTGGCTCCCGAGTGACCTTTGAGGGTGGCAGCTCCGGCATATCCTCAAGGAATATGGTGCCATGGACCTCAGCCTGCCCTGAGGGTGTGGCAGGTGGGACACAGGCTAGGGCGAGGAGGATGTCCCTAGGAAGGCACCAGGCGTGGCCATTCACTGTGTCGTGGCCCTTGGGCCTTGGTCAACCTGGCCAGACTGGTCCCCAGAGGCTGTCTGGTCATCCTCACTCTGCAGCTGTTGTGGGAGAAGCTGGCCCAGCCTTGGTGCTGCTGCCCTGCGAAGGTTGCATGTGGCAGGTGCTCTGCAGCCAGGGGTGTCGCGTCTGCTACCTCTGGGGCTACTGGTGAGGGTTGGTGTAAGGTGATGGCGGAAGGAGCCCACCTGGGTAGGTGACAGCTCACTGCTGGCTTTTCTGATTAAGGCCTGGCTGCCCAGCCCTGCCCACTACCCTCCGCCTCGGCCCACCCACTCCTCCAGGTGGGTGTTTGGGGGAACGGTGGGAAGCATGGGGCCCCCAATTCCCCTGCCACTCACCTGAGACCCCCTTCATCCTCACCCATGCTGGGCAGTCACGTCAAACTGTTGGCAGCCATCAGAAGCCTGGTGTTTGGAGTGGACCGAGCTCAGTGGGCCCCCGGTTGGAGATGAAGTGAACTCTGATAGACTTCTGCTGGGAGGAGCCAGCCTGGTGCCTGCCCTGCTGTGTCCAGCTCTGTGTGTGCATGTGCACGAGTGTGTGTGTGTGGTGCTGTGTTTGCTTTGCTTTAGAGGTATTTCCAGAGGTGCTCCATTGGGGCAGCGTTTTCTGATGAGAAGGCGGGGCCTGCTGTCCCCCGTCTCCTAAGGGACTGTCTGCTGCATGGGGCCACCCTTCCCCAGTGCGTGTTCCAGCAGCAGTGCGTCTCCCAGCCCCGCTGGAGTAGCCAGGGCAGCAAAGGACGGCTCCCCTGCTGTGCTGACCTCTGAGCTGACCGGTTTTAGTACCTCCTGTGCCCAGGTCATGTCCCAGAGAGCCCTGGCTTGCGTGGTGGCAGGTGCCGTCTTTTCCAGTGGGTCTGACGGCAGCTGGAGCACAGGGCCGGGGAGCAGTGGTTCTACGGGGCTCTGCTGGGTCGTGAGGGTCTTGCCCTGAGCGCGTGTCTTGTGCTGCGGAGGTCGGTTGGCTCGTGGGACTGATCTGTGTGCATTTGAGGCTCATGGCAGAATGACGTCCAGTGCTGGCCAAGGGCTCGTGGGGCACAGTCAGTGGGGAGAGGCGCGGGCTTGTTGCCGCCTTGTTTTGGACCGAAGCGCCGTGAGGGCCAGCACGGTCCCCCACCCCAGCATGGGCATTGCTGTCTGGGCTGCCCTGGACAGGCCATCTTCAGGGGAGGACTGGCCACTGAGCTGGAGGGCCTTATCCCCTTCTCCCCAGCAGGGAAACGGGCCAGCAGGGAGCCTGAGGCCCAGCTGGCACTCCCCCTCAGTTTGTGGGTCTGGGTTCTGCCCCGAGATGTCACCACAAGACCAGGTGGGTGGCAGGCAGGGCTGGCCTTGCCGTTCACTCGTCCCCACTCAGCTTCAAGTGGCGCCCGGGATGGACGTTGCTTGTACTGTCATCCTCGGGTGGACATGCCTGAGCAGCTATCTGTCTGGGGGTGCCCTGGGTTGCTGGTCCAGCTGGCTGCTGTCATCTTCCCTAGGAGCTGGGCCCGCAAGGCCTTCCCAGCCATCCCGCCCAGGCGGTTTTCCTTGAGGCCTCAGGATGGGGGGGCTGTCATGATGGTGCAGGCCTGTGCCCCCTGGACACACTGCGCTGGGGTGCCCATGGTGCGGCTGTCAGTGCTGCACTGCCATCCACTGCCCACGGCCATAGTAATTGCCAACGGGCATGGACTGAGCGGGCACCTTTCTCGAGCTGACTCCGCTCCCCAGCTACACGGCTGCGAGCTGACTCAAGGGGCCCAGCCACAGGGCACAGGGAAGGGCATGTGCCATGTCCCCACTGGGCATCCAGCAGCTCCTGCCAGCGGGCCTGGGAGGAGGTTGGTGCCCAGGCTGTCTTAATGGAGAAAACCCTCCTGTCCCCGTGTGACTGTTCCTGAGTACCCAGGTGGGGTGACTCAGGACCCGCGTGGCTCCCTGAGGGTGGAGACCCCCCCATACACCTGGAACTGTGACCGCATGTGAGTGTCAGCGCTTGGGAGTGGGTGAGTCCCGTTTCTGGTTCTGGGGCGCCCGCGTAGGCATTGCTGTCAGCACCTCTGCTGTGGGTCTGCTGTCTGAGCTGTGTGCTGTAAGAGCAATGTCCCAGGACCCCAGTGGGTAAAGACCGTGGCAGGCTCACGTCCCCGAGCAGACAGAGTCCCTCTTTCTCAGACCAAAGGGCAGGCCAGGGTGTCAGCTGGAAAGTAGTTGGTCCTGCTGCAAGCTGGGGGCCTTGGTGTTGGTTCTCAAACGGGGAGGGGGACAGAAAGCCAAGGGGGACAGCGGGGCCTGTGAAGAGAGAGGCTGGGTGTGGGAAGGCAGGACCTCACGGCAGGCGAGTCCTGTCTCTAGGAAGTGACCTTGGAAACCTCCGGTGGCAGGCAGGGGCTCTGCACTTGTGTGCGGTGCCCAGCCGGGGGCGTGGGCAGTCAGGGCCTCAAGGTGACCCCTCCTCTGACTTGCGCTGAGTTGCTCCACCTGCCTTGTCTGGTCCTCGGGCACCTGTGGGAAAGTCGGAGGAACCCGCCTCGCTCTCTCCGCAGCAGGCACGGCCAGGACGGCCAGGTCTCTGCAGGCGGCCCTGCCAGCTCCATGTGTCTGGGGCCTGGGCAGCCAGTTCCTCCCGTCCTCGGCTGTGGACAGCACCCCCAGGCCCCACCTCACGCATACAGGTGTAGGGATGGGTCCCTGAGCTGTAAGAAGCCAGGAGACGGGACCACCGGGAGGAAGCCGGGCTACGGGTCAGAGCAGAGAGCTTTCTCTTGCTTGGGGGTGTTGATTCCCTACTTACGGGAACAGTTCTAGAGTTATTTGGACAGATTTTTTTCAGTCATGTATTAGATACACATGAATAAATGGGTAGGGTTTTTTTGAAACTTCCTCATGTGCAGAGTCTGACTGTCCTGAGCTTCGTTCCGGCTCACAGCTGTCCGTGTCAGGGTGCCCCCAGTGTCACGAGGCGTCCCTGGCCCCACCCTGGCACTGGGTGTGCTGATGGGGCATTTCCTCAGTGTGTCTGGGGGGTTTTCTTCTAAGCCCCTGGACCCCTGTTCTGCCATTTTTGTTGCTGGCAGTTTCTTGTTTCTTTTTTTTTTTAATTAAAGTTTACTGGGGTGACAATGGTTAGTAAAATTACATAGGTTTCAAGTGTACAATTCTGTAATACATCACACGTCACATTGCGTGCTCACCACCCGGAGTCAGTTCTCATCCCATCACCGTATATTTGACCCCCTTTACCCTCATCTACCACCCCCTCCTCCCCCGCCCTTATCCTCTGGTAACCACTAAACTGTTGTCTGTGTCTATGAGTTTTTGCTTTTTTATTTGTCTTGTTTCTTTGTTGCTTTCAGTTTTATATCCCACATATCAGTGAAATCACACAAGTCTCCATTTTTGCTGTCTGACTTATTTCACTCAGCATTATAATCTCAAGGCCCATCTATGTTGTCG
This sequence comes from Hipposideros armiger, assembly GCF_001890085.2. Lineage (NCBI taxonomy): Eukaryota > Metazoa > Chordata > Mammalia > Chiroptera > Hipposideridae > Hipposideros > Hipposideros armiger. The sequence goes on from NW_017731712.1 coordinate 169,796, forward strand.
CAAATGGCACTATTTCATCTTTTCTTACGGCAGGATAGTATTTTATCATGTAAATACACCACAACTTCTTTATCCAGCCACCTATCGAAGGACACTTTGGTTGTTTCCATGTCGTGGCCACCATAAATAAAGCTGCAGTGAACATCGGAGCACATATATCTTTATGGATAAATGTTTTCAGATTTTTTGGTCTATACCCAGGACAGAGATTGCTGGGTCATGTGGTAATTCTATTCTTAATTTTTTGAGGAACCTCCACACTGCTTCATAGTGGCTGCACCAGCCTGCATTCCAAATGATAACAGGTTTTCAGACAACACCCAGGAAGGGGTTTGTGGCTGTAACCTCCGGGCTTGCCCCTGACTGGCCATGAGGAGGCAGCCAGCAGGTGTGCCTGCCCGGTGATGGCACGCATGTCATGACGTGCCCTGGGAGTTCCTAGGTGTCTATGCTGTGACAGAAATCTCTACATTGCAATGGCGGGTGGGGATGGGGGGAGGGCGCGCCCCACTTTCAGGGCTAGAGCTGTGTCCTGCAGGGTGTTGGTGTCACGCGTGGCCAGAGCTGACCTGCCAGGGCGGAGTGGCCTTTGCTGCCTCCAGCCGGGGTGTGGCGTTGGCAGAAGTGCCACTTGCTGCCTGAGATGACACGAGCCTGGGCCCCTCCACACCTGTTGCTCCCCTGAGCCCATGTGGGGCTGCCGAGCCCTCTCTGCCCTGGGTGACACTCTGCAAGAAGAGGCCTGTTGTCCGCACCACCATGTACGCCCTCCTGTCCCCTCCCAGGAAGGCAGGTCCTTTGGAGCCCAGGGACCCCTGGAGCTCAGGCCGTGGCCTGTCCTGCCTTCGGGAATCCAGACCTAGAGGCGGCCTGGACACCGCCTTCAGCCAGGGGCTGCAGTCTAGCCAGCGACACGAGTCCTGATTGCAGACATGTTGCCGAGGCCCCACGGGGAAGGGGCTGAAGGCGGTTCCTGGGCCCGGATTCTCACGCTGTCACTCTGGCCCTGCACTAGGGGGACGGAACATCGACAGGGGCCCCCTGGGCTCTGCAGTCCTCTGGCCATCGTGAATGACCTCTGCTGGTTTGCTCGGGCCGGGCATGGTGCTGAGAGTTGTGTGCATGACCGCGTTTGTCCCCAGACCTGCTCCACGAGGGGCCCTGGGTGTCCCGGCTGGAGGGGGAGCCTCAGTGTTAGGAGGCTGGTGCCTGCCTGAGCCAGGGCCTCTGGCTTCCAAACCCACTGCTTCCCTGTCCCCGCCAGCTTCGGGCACGTGTTTTAGCTTCAGTGTTACCGTTTTCTCATTAATGATTAAATGGGACAATGGCGCGTAGAAAGCATTGGGTAAGTGGTGGCTGCGATGATTCGCTTTAAGAATGGAAACATCTCCTCAGCTAAAAAAAAAAAAAAAAAAAAGAATGGAAACATCTCGGGGGCCTGGAGGTCAGAGGCGGAGAGGGGAGGCCCAGGCTGGGACTCTGTTGTTGCCCCCCGACTTCCCAGTGCCCAGCCACCTAGGTTCCCTCCTGTGTGACAGGCTCCTGAACAGGGCCGGCCGTCCTGCCTGACACGCGGGAGTGGAGGAGGGGCGAGTCCGAGGCTGCGGCCCAGCCAGCGGGGGCCCAGCCCTTGAGACTTGGGTCAGAGCCTTCACGGGGACGAGCACGGGTCAGTGGTCTCGGAATGTCCGAGCTGGCCAAGCAGTAACTGGGTCTGGGTTTCTTGTCAGTGATGAGAGCTCAGGATCAGGCCTCCACGTTGTAAGTGGGGGTTGCCCAGGTCAGCTCAGGCCTTCAGACGAGCAGCTCAGACCCGGCAGCTTGAACAGTAGACACTTCTTTCTCAGTCTGGAGTCTGGAAGTCCAAGATCAAGGTGTCCGCAGGGTTGTCCTGCTGAGACGTCTCTCCTCGGCTTGTATCCTCACACGGTCGTTCTCCACGTGGATGTGTGTCTGTGATCTAATTTCGTAAGGACACAGGTCATACTGGATTAGGGCCACCCACGTGACCCCATTTTAACTTGATTACTCCCGGGAAGACACTTCTCCAAGTGCAGTCGCCTTTGGAGGTGCTGGGGGTTAGGCCTCCAACACGTGAAATTTTAGGGGACGAGTTCGGCTGTAGCACCCTAAGTGCCGTTGGGCCCCCACCCCCAGTGCAGTGGCTGGTACAGTGGGGGGTCGTCTGGGCGTTGTGTGTCTGAACTGCAGTGCCCTGTTTCCAGGCCTCGAGGGGCATCCCTCCAGCCTCAATCCCATGGCAATCCCATTTGTGACAACACAGATTTTTGGGGAGCACACTGTGATCTCATCATGAAAGCAGCTGGCGGGAGCGAGCGAGGGCTCCGGCGTAGCCTGACCACACATACCCCTGATGCGGGCTGGACGCCCCCAGGCCTGAGCGGTCAGGGACGTGTGTGGCCCAGGCCACTCGTTGGAAGGCCTTGTGTGGTGACTCTAGGGGCCGTGCCCGCTGAGCTCAGGACGGGCAGGATGTGCCTCTCGGACAGGAAGGAAGTGGCCAGGCCAACGGGGCCCTTTTCAGACCCTGCTGCTCTCAGCTCCTCGACTGACGGGGTTTGTCTGGTTTCTGGGAGCAGCTCACCATGGGACAGACCCTGCCCAGTGCCCCCAGCACCAGCCAACTTGGGGCTTCCAGGCCCCCAGAACCTTCTTCAGAAGGGGTCAGGCTTGGGGTGCCTGAGAGAAAGCTGGGGGTGGGGCTGTGGGGGTCTAAGGCCCAAGGAAACAGTGATGGTCCTTGACCCCTGAAAGGGGAGTCGGGGGGTCTGGGGGGTCCTGGGAGCTCAGGCACCCCTTCCTCATTCATGTGTGGGCTTGTGCCCGTCCCGCGAGGGAGCATGGAAAGGCTTGACCCTCAAACCAGGACTGGGGGAATTGGCCAGAATTTTATCTTTTGTCCTGGTGTCACTCAGCCCATAGCTCAGGCCGTCCCCCCTCCCAGGGCCTCCAGTGCAGGAGGGGGTGTCCTTGTGGCCCCTGGGGGCTGTGGTCTGTGGGAGCTTCCTGGCCTGTGGGGCATTTCGTGGTGGGGGGGGAGCCAGGTGCTGTGCAAGTATAACCAGTCCCCCCTGGTTTGTCCTGCTCTCTCGGGGGCTTTTCCTGACACCCTTTCACTCCCCCATCCTCACCTCATAGGCTTTTTTATTCTGGAAGCTTCTGTTGCATCCACTGATTTTCTGAACACGTGTGAGTGTGGTCTTACCCGATTTCCATCTCCAACCAGTGAAATCCAGCCCAAGGCCTGCCTCCTCCAGGAAGCCCCCCAGCACTCGCTGAGCTCCTTGGTTTTACTCCTTAAAGCAGGATTCCCAGGACAGATGTCCTAGTGTTTAGAGGGGAACAGACTGCCCTCTGCCCAGGAGCCCACCTAGTTGGTGTTCTGTGTGTGTGTGTGTGTGGGGGGGGTGGCCACAATGGGCAGGCTCCACCTTCCCCTGGTAGTGCCTGGACAGTGGCACCAAGGGGACTTGCACTGCTTGCCCAGAGCTGGCACCTGCTTATCCTGCCAAGTCCTGACAGAGGTGGGAGGTGAGGGCAGGTCGTCGGGGCATTTGGGCACCGGGGCCCATGGAGACTGGGGATTGTGTGCCCTGGGTGAGCAGGTGAGGGGGACACGGAGGGGGAGCAGCCTCAGCCCTCACCCTTGTTGTGATGTCACTGGAACGTGGTTTCTGAGGGAACCCTGGGCAGGCGGGGCTGCCTGGTGGCACCTGGTCCTGTCCTGCCAGCCCTGGCAGCCCCGTCAGGACAGTGCTGGGGCCCGTGTGGCGATAGGGATGGGCCCGGCTGTGCGGCTGGCCTGTGGCTCCACCAGGAACCAGCAGTCAGGCTCTTAACCTCCCCACGCCTCTCTTTGTCCACCTGTAAAATGGGGCAGTGACACAGACGGGTCAGGTGGTGGGGGTGCAAAGACCACCGCTTCCCAGGCAGCAAGGTGGGGTCCCGGCGTCATCTCGTCCCTCAGTTTGTCCTTCCAGGTGTGGCATGCATAGAGAGAAAACGCAGCCTGGCTCCGCCACACACGTCCCAGGACGGCCACCGGTCCTTCCTTCACTGTGTGTGACGGGAGGGGACGCAGAAGGCATGGCGTTCCCTCTCTGTCTGTCAGCAGAGAAACTTTGTTTGTGGCAGCCCCGCCAGGAAAGTGCTGGGGAGGGGCTGGGAATCAGAGCCCAGGAATAAACAGAAGCCCCGGACAGGAACACAGGCCCCCCCAGAGCGCCTTCCCAGAAATGTGCTGGCCGCGCCCCTCAGTCCCCAGAGTTGGGGGGTGGTCTGTGCTGCCCTTTGTCCTCGCTGTCCGGAAGACCCATGACCAAAGTAAAACAAAAATGGCTGTCACTGTCCAGGATGTGGCCAGGAGCAGGCCAGGCAGGAGGAAGGCCTCCCAGGGCTCGCGGCCTATCCGGTCCTGGGGACAGACGGCCACCTGTGCAGCTGCACTCGGCCCCTCCCACTGGCTCCTGTAGGAATGCAAGCTGGGGTCTTGGCTGGGGTCCCCGGGGCTGGCCAGGGCGGCCGGGTACTTCCACAGTGGCGATGTGCTTAAGACTTGGCTTCCTGTGACTCCAGGGGCAGCTTTGTGACATCCCGGGAAGAGGGTGACCGTGAACCAACCGTGCCTGAGCTTAGGAGCATCTCTGGCAGAGACCCCTTCTCGCCCTGACCCCCCCACAGTGTGCATTCCGTGGGGTGTTTGCTGGGCAGCTGGGAGGTGTCCCGTAACCAGTATGGAAGGAGCCAGCGACTGAGGGAGGACGTGGCCTCGTTCAGCGTAGCTCCTGGCCCAGAAAAGCTACCCAGGGACTAAACAGCCGCCACGGGCGACAGCATTTCGGGGTTTCGTAGCACAGGTACCCAAGTTTGAAGACAGTGCTGGTCGTGGCTCATGCAGGATTTCAGCCCTGGCTGGGCGCGTGGTCCCAGTGTGGGGTCCTGCGGCACCTCTGTGCACCCCGTGGCTCTCAAGAGCCCCGAGTTTTGTGACAGGCATGAGGCCAGCACCTTGAGGCCCTGGGTGCCTGCAGCCCAAGGAACACAGCCTTGCAGTGTGGGGTCCCCCCATACACCGGCTGAGCAGAGGCCGCTCCTCCTCTCTGCTGGGGCGAGCAGCCGGGCCTTGCTTTATTTGCATCCTCCCTTTGGTGTCAGTAACGAAGAGACACTCTCTCCCCCTTCTAAACCCAACAACCTATGGCACGCACTGTGGAGGGTGTTAATGTGTTTGGATGTCAGCTCCCTCCGATCACAGAGTCCCCAAAAAGCTACAGCTGTCCCATCAGTGCAGTGTGGTCACGAACCCACGGAGCCCTCCCGCGCGTGAGGACCCAGTGGAGCGCCTGCCTCCCTCGGTTCCCAGGGCCCCGAGGTTGCTGGTGGGTGCGTGCGGCGGCTGCATGGCCCTGGTTCGGGGAGTGGGGGCGGGGGTGGGCATGGAGAGTACTCACCCATGGTGGGCTTTTCCAGGCCAGGGGTGTCAGGAACCCCTCACAAGGACTCTGAGGGTGATTTGGGCTCATCTTGGGCCAGGGCAGAGCACAGCCCAGTGGTCCAGATGGTCTGTGTGAGCCCTGGAATGGCCAGGGACTTGGGGTCTGAGAGATGCTGTTAGTGAGAACCCCCCTCACTGGAGGGGCTGGCCCTTCATGGGCCACTGGGGTCGCTCCCTCCTAACGAAGTCGTCAAGGACCTGGCTGGTCTCTGGCTGCCGTGGCTCCGGGAGATCCAGTGACCCAGACGCGGGTGGGTGACCGTTCACTGTGAGCCCGCCCAGGCCAGGAGTGGACGTTTGCACTCTGACGGCTCCTTCCCTCAGGGCGTCAGCCTCCAGGCGAGACAGTGGGGCCTGTGCAACCAGGCCCAGTGTCTTGGCCACCGCCCCTTCTCAGCAGAGCACAGGCCCTGCCCTGCCCAGGTGGCCTGGCTGGGACCCCAGTGCCCGTCCTGCCCACTTGCTCCCACATTCCTTGTGGGTGAGCTCAGCCCCTGTGCTAAGGAAGTGAAACCTGGCAGCTGTCCCCATGTGTCAATGGGAGAGCGTGGGTGGGCCGCCACAGTAATCCCCTTGGTTGGCCTGGTGGCTGCTGGCCTGTTTCCTGCTGTCGCTCAGGATGTTAATGGGCTCAGAGGATGAGCTTGGGTGGGGCCTCCTCTTCCGAATGGGGCCAGGGTAGGGGTGGGGGCTGCTGAGGTACTGGGGTTTGGCCCGCCAGGTCCCAAGAGCACAGGACCTCAAACGCCCACCCTCTAGGGCAGCATCTCAGACCTGCATCTGTCACTACAGTGAGAAACACGTGCTGAAACTCTGTGCACAAACGTGCACACATGGACACACACAGGCACACGCGTGAGCACACAGGCACACAAGCTAGCACACACATGCACACTCACATGCGAGCACACACACACACACGCACACTCACATGCGAGCACATGCACACACACACATGCACACTCACATGTGAGCACACATGCACACCGGAACACCAGCCTCAGGACCAGACCTGCACTCCCTAGGCTCACACCTGGCCTCTGCTCTTTCCATTTGCATGAACTCCATCCAGCCCTGGTGGAGGCTTCTCTGTCCCGATGAAGTCTGCTTGGCGGCTGGAGCAGCCTGGCCGTGAGCTCAGCCAGGCCTGTGCATTATCCCTGGGCTGATAACCCCAGACCTGGCCTCCCGCTCAGAGTCCTCCCCAGATGCCATCTGTCTTACCCTGCTGCCCATGATGTGACGTCCCCACCCCGAGTTGCAGGCACTCCCTAGGTATGACGTGTCCAGCCTCTGGGTTCCCCATTGTGGGGTCTGGTCCCCAGGCCAGCGGCCTGCATCCTGTCCCCCCAACCATCATACCCTGTTTGCCCCACATCGGAGTTCACTGTGGTCAGGACCTGTGGGGCAGCCCTGCTCCACTCCCACCGTCACCTCTGAGATCACTCAGCAGCTCCAACGGGTCCCCCATATCTGCTGGTGCCCTTGGCTACAGTCGACCTCCCAGCAGCCACAGGGTCCTTCTGAAATGTTGTTAGACCTTCTGGCTCTCTGGCCCATGACTGCACCGCTCCCTGCCCCCTTTCACGCTGCACATTGTCACACTGTCCCCTGATGTGCCCACTGGGCCTTTGCCCTGTCCTGCCTGCGTCTCCCTCGCCTGCACGCCATGCTTCAGTTCCCTGCTTTCCCATCTCAGCTGAGGGCTCCCTTCCCCACCTGCAAGTGAGCTGTAGGCTCCGTGGGGATGGGACATTGTCCCTTGGGGTCCCTGCTGTGCCCCCCTGTGTGCCTTAGCTCTGGTGATCACAGCAGGTGTCCTGACCTTTGCCGCCCCTGCCCTGTGGACTCAGCTGTGTGTTTTCTTCCCAGGTCCCCCAGACAGCGCAGAGCCTGGTGGGCACCTCTCAGTGGGCCTCGGTGCCTCTCTGTGCTGACGCTCCTGGCCGCACCGCAGGGAAGGTGGATGGAGCAGGGCCAGGTGGCGGGTTTTCTGAAGCCAGATCCCCCCCCCCACCCCCCCGGCCCTGCTCAGAGTCCGTGGTGTTGGTCACGCTGGCTGAGGGCCAGGAGCAGGGACAGAAGGGCTTTACTGGGGCTGGGGCAGTGACAGCGTGGGGCTGGCGGGGAGGGCGCCATGGCCTCTCCTGGGCCTCCGTGGTCTGCCACAGGACCAGGCGGTTCCCCCTCCGGGGATGGTCCTCTCACCCTCAGGAAAGGTCGGACGCGGCTTGTAATAATGGGCCTGAAGGCAGAGCTTGCGGCCCAGCCGGGCTTTTCTCTGAAAGTTCCTCCCAGCGTCTGGCTGGGGCTGTTGGTCGGCAGTCAGGGCAGACTCCCCGGGAGAACCGCACTTGGCTCTTGTGTATGCATGCCTGTGATTACGCCTTGTAATTAAAACATGTATTTGGCCTTGGAAGTGAAAAATCTAATTTCTTCAGTCTAAGAACTGCTGACATTGGCACCGAGACTTCAGTACATCGGGCAACCAGACCCGGAGCCTGGCGCTCTGTCCATGGCGTGCCGTTAGCGAACCAGGCCGGGGGGCCGGGCAGAGCCGCTGTCTGGTAATTGACGTGTTGAGTGGAGACTCGTGAGGGGGCGCCGGGCGCCTGTCTGTGTGGCTGGCGGGAGGGCCTTCCTCACTGACTCAGCCCTGCCAGCCAGGGACAGGCACCTCGGCAGCCCTGCGCCTGAGTGCCACCTACATCACGTACTGTCCCCAGGCGCCCTACGCCTAGTCTCTTGTTTAGGCCGCAAAGCCCACTGCAGCAGGTTCTGTTCTTGTCCCCACAGTATAGATGTGAAAAGCTTATTTGCCCAAGGGCATTCAAGGGCACAGCTGGGGCTGGACCAAGGAAGCCTGGCTGTGGCCCCTGGGAGGTGACGCGCCCCCACTCTTGGTCCTCACGGTCGCCCGGTTGCCCGTGCCACTGACGCACTCTCTCTGCTCTCCCCCAGACCACCATGGAGCAGTTCAACCCCAGCCTGAGGAACTTCATCGCCATGGGGAAGAACTATGAGAAAGCCCTGGCAGGTAAGGGGGTGCGGGGGCCTCGTCTCAGCAGCTGGATGAGAGTGGAAGGAGGCACCTCGTCCCACAGACAAAGCTCGACCAACTGAGCCCTGTCCCCGTGATAATGGGGACGGCTTTGTCCGTGGTCTTGTCCTACGGTTGTGCTAAGAGCATGGGGTCTGAGTCCTGCATCTGTCTTGAGGCTGTAGGACTAGGCTTAGGTGAAGCAGTCAGGGCCTGCGGTGGCCTTGGGTTGGGGGCCAGCAGCACCTCCCTGGCGAGTGACCTGTATGCGGCTCACACAGAGGGTGCTGGGGGTGTGTGGCTCGGGCAGGGGCCACGGGGCGACTAAGTTGGAGAGCCTTCCATGTTCTTGGGCATCAACCGCTGGCCCTCAGCCCTTGACCGTGTCTGTCCAGGTTGGGAGGCAGGGCGTCACTCTAACTATAGCATTTGATGAGCAGGGAGGGGCCTGTGTCTCCTGAGCTCTGCCAGCTGCCCGTGGGGGCTGTGTTCATGGGCCATTAGGTCACAGCAGCAAAGAGAGGCTGGAGCTCTCAGCTCTTGTTCTTTTTACCCTCGTGGTCACCTGGGGACAGAGTCCCTGCAGGTGGGGGTGTCTGGCCCGCTCGCCAGGTCTGGGGACAGAGAGGGCCTCCTCTCGTGCAACAGGCATGCCAGGTGGGCCCTGTGCCCTGGTTCCTCCTGCTTGGGGACCGCCACCACAGGGTCTCCTTTCGAAAGGGAGCGGCAGCAGTGACCACACAGATTGTGGTAAAAGTGCAGAAGGACAGTGCAGGGGTCGATGGCATGGACAGGCAGCCCCTGGCCATCTCCCCGGTCCTGTAGGGGTCGGGGCCCTGCACTGCCCTCTGCTTGTGGGGAGCACACTGGTGTTCCACAGCCAGCACCCCACTAGGTTCTCTGAGTGCCCCCAAAAGCCTGCGAGGTCCCAAGGAAGCCAGGAGGCACCTGCTCCTTAGGCACCGGTTCTGTCCCATCAGAGCCACCAGAAGGAGCTAGCTGTCCCTGGAGCTGAGACCCAGCCCGTCGGGTCTTAATGACAGTGGCAGATCCCAGGCTGTGGCGGTGACCTCTGCCCCCCCCCCCAAGAGTTGATAGCAGAGTCCTTGGCTGTCATCTGCGTTGGGTCCACGTTGGGTCCCCTCCCCCCACAGTTGCCCAGGACAGGCTCTCGTGTGTCATCCGAGAGTGACCCTGCATCGTGTCTGCGATGCTGATGAACTGAGGAGGCAGGAGGGCCGGGGGCTGGCATGGAGGGTGTCGGACACACGACCCTCAGGCTCCCCAAGAAAGCTCGTCCCACCCCTCGGAAGCGAACAGGGATTTCATGTCCTCCTGGCTGGGCCTGATTTTCCCTGTGCACACGGAGCAGGCGGGGACTCGACAACGCCAGAGCCTTCAGCTGGGGACACGGGCGTGGCCTCGCACGGTTCAGACCGATGGGGTTTCCAGGGCCGTCATCTGTGGGCACTCCTTACCCCAGGTGGCTTTCCCGTGGGCGGACGGGACTTCCTTCCCAGGTCCCTGCCCCTTGCGTCTCAGGCCAGGCCGCCGCCAGCTGCCTCCCTGGCTTCTGCACGGGCTCTTTGATGTGAGACATAGGTTTCCTTCCGGACCTTCCTGTCCCCACTTGGGCCCCTCTGAGACTCTCCAGGGGACTGTGTGGAGAATCGGAGGTTTCCTCCCTCTGCCTGTTTTCCTGGAATGTCCCGGCAGACAGAGCTCAGCGGGCCCCGTCACCACCGTCACCTCAGCTGCACTTGGCCTCCCCGGAGCCAGACTTGTGCCAAGTTTAGCCTTTTTTTCTTCATTTTAGGGAGCCCATCCCCCCTGCAGTAGACACACTTCAGCCTGCTGGGCTCGGAGCCCGCACGTGCTCCTGGGCTGCAGAGCAAACCGCGTGTGCTTAATTGAAAACCACCTAAATAAAATTTGATAAAGTGCCCGGTTACAAGCCCCTAACTGGGTTCTGTAGAAAAGGGATTAGGAATTGTAATTATTCCACTGGTGGCGACAGGCAGGGCTCTTCTCCAGCTGAAGGCATTTGCCTGGTACACTCAGGGTCTCCGAAGGGTCACCGAGCCCCCCAAGGAGGAAGCTGTACTCCAGGCAGCAGGTGCCGGCGTGGAGTTCAGCCGGCACTGAGCTTTTCAAGTCCCGCGAGACGTCAGGCCCCCTTGTGATTAGGTCCCGAGGCCCCATGGGAAGTGGTGTGAAGCCCCCTCCCGCCCCCTGCAGTGGTGACTTTGAACAGCATGACTCACTTCCAGCCACACGGGCTCGTTGAGCCCAGGGATGGTGGGACGGGGCCCCTCCAGGCTTGCCCGCGCTTGGAGTAACTGGCTTCCTACCCACGCCCCTCAGGTGGTCTTTGCCTCCAGCGTCTGCTCAGCGCTGCCCCTCCCCTCCTGCTCACCAGGCTCCGCACCTGAGGAGCTCTGCACCTGAGCGCACACTGGGTTCTAATAGGGAAAGGACGTCGGAACCAGACAGAAGCGTGTGCCGCCAGAGGCTGGCTCCCGGGGACCACGTTGGTCCCTAGTGAGAAAGTAACCCCCTCTCTCCTCTCTCAGGTGTCACCTACGCTGCCAAAGGCTATTTCGATGCCCTCGTGAAGATGGGCGAGCTGGCCAGTGAGAGCCAGGGCTCCAAGGAACTCGGTAAGACGCCCCGGAGGTCCCTGAAATTGCTGGATCTGCCCAGTGGGTCAGATCCCGTCCTGTGTCTGGTCCTTCTTTGATTTGGGATCGGGTTTCAGCTGTCCAATAAGGGAAGCGTTTACAAAATGACTGTGTCCCTGAGACCGGCTAGGGCTATGAGGTGCACACCCGCTGAAGGGGGGGTCACTGGGCAGCCTCAGGTGCTGCTGGGAGCTCACCCTGAGAAGCACGGCCCAGGTGAGGAGGGGGGGGGCAAACCCACGTTTCCAGGTGTTCATGGCAAAACCTCAGTGGCTGATATGGGGCAGCTGTGTAAGGGGTTGGGCTCAGATGATGCCACTTAATGATGTGGGGAGCATTTCTGGTATAAAAATGAGTGACAAGGATGCAGCCCCACAGCCTGGTGGGGCCCCATTTTGTAAAAATGCATAGTGGGCGTGCACATCCCGTGACACATGGAGGACGAGACCCCGGGTGTGAACAGGTGGGGTTCCCAGGAGGGGTTTTTGTTTTCTTTATGATTTTTCTGTGTTTTGCGAGTTTTGTGTGATGAGCTCATGTTACTTTTGTAATGAAAGCGCACAGTATAAAACGTGACAAGTCCTGAGCGCCCTTACGTCACCAGAGGCCCTGGGTCATATCGACAGGCTTGGGGGCAGCCTGTCCCCCGGGAGGTGGCCTCAGGCCGAGCCCTGTCATGCTGCTGCCCCTCTCGCTTGCTTCCCTCTTTACGCTTTTCACACCGTCTGCACCGGAAGTCAGCCTGCCCGCTGCAGGGTTCTGCAGTGGCCTCTGCCACTCCCTCGTGTGGGGACATGGACGCCCGGCACCATCCCCAGCAGGCCCGCAGCTGTGTGCTCTGTGTCCTGTGAGTGCTGCCCAGGCACAGTAATGGCAGCGCCCAGGTTTCCGTGAGACGAGTGTGAAAACACAGCTGCTGTGTTGACAGACAACTATGGGACCTGCCTGGGCTGGGAGGAGGCGGAGCGGGCAGGGGCAGGAGGCTGTGCGGACGTGGCCTGGCCGAGCAAGTGACCGGGGCCGGGCGCTGCTCGTGGGTAGGGCTGGCCTTTCTCGGGCCGTGCTGCTGTCCAGCTCTGGCTCTGGAGGGAAACCTCCTGGTGCACATGCAGCTGCCCTGCGGGGGGTGGGGGCGGGGGACGCGGGGTGCTGCGGTGGTCAGGCCTGCAGGTTCAGCCTGGGTGAGGACAGGTAGCACGTTTGGGTGGATGGAGGCCTGGACTCCTTTGTGACAAACAGGCCTCCGCAGGGGGTCGGGTGTTGTGCAATCCCGGTGTGTTTGCACAGGGCTCCTCCTGTCTGTGAGAGGCGCCTTTTCTTATTGGGGATGATCACGTGCTGGCCATGGGGAGACGTGTGCTAGAGGACCAGCCGTGCCTCCTCCCTGCGGTCACACTCACACACAGAAGGGCCAGGGTCTACCCTTGGGAAAACCCAGTCCCCGCGAGGCGTGTCCGAGACGGGGGGAGGGGGTTGGATCCAGAACGTCACGCTGGCCATCCTTGGGGTCGTTGCCACTGCAAGCCTGGTGGGCAGGACGGACGGCCTCGAGCTCGGTGTCAGCACGCGGGAGGTGCCGACGGAGCCTACAGCTCTGGGAGATCGACGGGGCTCCGGCCTGAATCGGGGGCTTCCGTGAGCTTGTGCGCTTTGAACTCTCTCCTGGGGTGGCTTTGGAGTGTGGGGCCATCACCAAATTGGAGTTCCTGCTGTGCGTCTGCAGAGGGGGCCGGGAGATGCCGGCCAAAGGAACATCCAGTACCTTCTACTCCGAGCACCTGGACACCAAACGTGGGGGTTCCCACACCAGTCAGGTCTCCAGTTCACTCAGGCCCCCGCCAGTGTCCCAGTCAGTTCAGCCGAACACTCCCCAACTCAGTGCAGACCCCACAGGCTGAGAGCTCTGACCCCCACGACTGCCCCCACTGCCAAGACCAGTGGCAGTGGTGGACCCCACCCCACTTACCCACTCCTGTCTGATTTGTCTGCAACTTGGGGGTTCCCACGACCCCCTCCTCAGGTCTGCTAGCTCACCAGAATGGCTCTCAAAACTCAGGAGAGTGCTTACCTAGGCTTAACCAGTTTATCATGAAGGATGCAGTGATGCCCACAGCCAGCAGCCAGATGACGGGGTACACTGGGCGAGGTCTGGCAGGGTCCGAGCACAGGCGCTTCTGTCCACACGGAGGGATTTGTACAGGGCTTCTGCACGGAGGCGTGATCAAGTACTAACTCGGTCCGCAGCCCCTGTCCTGTCCCTGGAGGGTGGGGCTGAAGGTTGTAACTTCTAATCACCGTCTGGTCTCTCTGGTGACCAGCCCCCAGCCAGAAGCCACCCACAGCCCCCTCCATAGAACAAAAGGCTAGCCTGTCCCCCAGGACATTCCAAGGGATTCAGGAGCTTGCTGTCAAGAAGCGGGGACAGAAACCAACCAGGACTGTGCTTGCATCATACTAGCCCAGCTCTGGGAGTTCAGGTTTTACTTTTGGTACCAGCTTTATTGAGATGTAATTCATGCGCTGTGCAGCTCACTCATTAGAAGTGCACAGTTCTGTGGTTTCTAGCACGTCCACACACGCGCGCACCGTCACCACTCGCCCCAGAAAGAGCCCGTACCCACTAGTCACTTCCTGTTCCCGTAGTCCGCTCTGTCTCTGGATTGGCCTGCTCCGGCCACCTCGTATGCATGGCATCCTACAATGACCCATCGTGACCTTTGCGTCTGGCTTCTTTCAGGAACAGTTTATGAAGTTCATCTGTGTTGTACACACGTCAGCGCTTTATTCCTTTTTTCATGGCTGAATACTATTCCGCCGGCTGGACCACGTTTTATTTGTCCATTCACCACTGATGGACACTTGGGTTGTTTCCACCTTCTGACTAAGCTGCTGTGAGCAAGCGTGTACAATGTTTGTGTGGCCGGTGTTTCCACATACGCCTGGGTCCCATGATCAGGACGTGGATTTTATTAAAGCACACACGCCCCTGGTTTAAAAAGCCGCCTCCCGCTGCGCCCCAGGGAGCCACCTTCAGCTCTGCATGCGTTTTCTTCCTGTTTGCATCCATATGTCTAAAAGGGCAAGTTTACCTGTTTCTTCTTTTTAGCTAATGAATTCTTATTATAGAGACTTGGATTTAGCATTTTTATACTGTCCCCTTGTCCCACCCAATATAACGATGACACCTTTTGCTTAAATCACTGTACAGCTGACCCTGGAACTGCATGGGTTTGACCAGCTCAGGTCACTTACACACGGATTTTTTTTCAATGAACACTTCTACTGTTTGTACCTGGGGCTGGGAATCTGCAGATGCAGGCTGACTGTGTGCACTCATCAGCCCCATTTCACGCAGGGGACGTGAGCATCTGTGGATTTTGGCATCTGCAGGGGGTGGGGGATGGTCCTGGAGCCAGTTCCCCTCAGACACCAAGTGACATCTACATTTGAGGGGAATCAAAAAGTATACATGGGGGTCGGCACCCCTGACCCCGTGTTGTTCAAGGTCAGCTCTACAGTGTTCATGGGATGACGGCAGGGATCCTTGTCACAGCTGAGACACACAGTGTGTCATGGCCGCTGTGTGTTCACAGCTTGATGGTGGCCTCATTGAAGTGCTGTGACCCACGCACGTCTCAAGTGGGCAGTTTGATGAGCATGACACGGGTGTATGCCTGTGAAGAGAGCGAACAGCTCCATCACCCTCAAATTTCCTGGGGCCCCCGAGATGTCCCTCCTGCCTCTCCCTCCTGCCTCCCATGCCTGGCGACCAGCGATGGCTTTCCACACTGCACTGAGCCTGTGTTTACTCGAGACTGTGCCGTGCGCGTGCACGTGTGGGCTGCGCTCACCTTGGCTCTGTGGCCGCTTTGAGCGCCATCGTTATTTTGAAAGTCACCCCCCTGGTTGCTGTATCAACAGCCCGTCAGCCTTGGTGCCGAGCGGGCCCCATGCCCTTCTGTCTCCTGCGTGCACATTCGGGCAGCTTCCAGCTGGGGCACGTCTCTCATGAGCTAACAGGTTGAGCACCTTCTCACTGCTTAGTCCCCGGCATTTACCTCTTTAGTGAAGCATCTGTTCAGCTCTCCCCCCCCCCCCTTTTTTTTTTTTTTTGTTGGGTTCTGTCTTATTGAGCTGTCAAAAGTTCCCTGTGTATTATAGACAGACATTCTCTCTCAGAGAATGTATTTTGCAAATATTTTCCCCCAGTCTGGTTTGCCTTTCATTTTTCTGTTTGTAGAAGAACAAAAATCTTTAAGTTGAATGACATCCAATTGATTGATCTTTTTCATGAACTTTAGTTCATGGGTTATCATTATGATTTTGACAAGTTTGATTTTTCTGGGGTTCATAATTGCCTCGCCCTTCACTTGCTGAGTCTGGGTGTGCTGTCACCGCCTTCCTGCCACACCCTGGGACAGCACGCGGGTACCCCACTGCCGCAGCTTCTCCCACCTCCCCTTCCCGAGAGTCTGGCTGTTCCTCCTGTCGACGACGCACCCTCCTGAAGCCTTGTCCCGCTCTGCTCCCCCCCAGCCAGCTCAGCTGTGCACAGATGCCCCCTAATGCATCCTGAAACTGCGTTTTCTGGGTCCCATGTTTCTAGTCCTGTTTTATTCCCTCTGTCGGGGAGTCACCCTTCCTTTCATGGCCCCTCAGCAGATAAATGGGAAGGATTTGCACCTGGTGCTGATGGCTGGCTCAGAATTCCAGCTGGGAGAGGCTCTGCCCTGGAGTCAGAAGGCTTCACCCGCTGTCCTCTGACTCCCTTGTTACTGACTCACTGATGTTTTGATGCAGATTTTTTTTTTTAACGCGAGTTTTTTGTTTATCCTCCTGGAAGCCTTTGAGATCTTTGTCCTGGGTTCCTGGGTGGGTACTGTGAAGTTCCCGGACACTGTGCCTGCATGTGTGTGGGGGAAGGGCCCTGAGGCGGGGCTGGAAAACAGCACCCCCGGAGGTGCAGGTGCATGTGCTGTGCAGCCTCTGGGGCCACAGGAGGGGTAACCAGTTAATAGCCTTTCAGCTGTGACCTGGGGTTAGAAGCAGAGGGGCCACCAGGAGGGGTGAAGACCCAACATCCAGACATGCAAGGTGGACAAAGCAAGGCGTCTGGGCACGACGGGGAAGGTGTGGAGCGGAGAGGGCGGCCAGACTGGGGGGCGGTCAGGGGCCCGGCCGCGGGAAGACGACTGGGCTGTCAGGACCCACTGTGGGGGCGCCGGCGGTGCATGTGTTCACGGCTGTGGGGTCGTCTTTGAACACATGGTAAACACAGTGCATTCCTCACCCCCAGGATGGTGGGCCCCTGTGTGTCTGTCAGGCTTTCGCTTTACGTGTTTGCGGCCATGTTATCGAGTGCGTACAATACACGTTGTGCACACGCAGCTTCCTGGTGAACTGGACCTCACACGTGGGGACCTTGTGTGTCCCTCGTAACCCCATCGTCCGTCTGTTCTGTGCTGCGTGGAGTTCGGTTTCTTCCTCTTCCCATCTGCAGCCCCGGGGCCTTGCTCCGTTCGGGTCACTTGCTCCTTGGCAGACCGCACCCCCCAGCGTGGGAGGGAGAGATGCGACGTCCCTGCTGTCTGGGTGGACCAGGACCCTCAGGAGCGGCCCTGGGTGGCTCTGGCCGGGTGTGAGGCAGCTTCAGGTGCTCTGCTCACACTGACCGTGCCTGAGGCTGGACCCAGGTCCTTCTGGCCACAGGTTGCTCTCAGACGTCATCTCAACGCCCAGCACCCGAGGCTTCACCTGCCCTCTGGCTGCAGACGTCCCGCCTGGGTCTCTCTGGGAGTGGCCCCCGGTGACTGTGGGGTCAGGGGGGCCACTTCCCGTTCATCCTTTTTCTGTCATTCTGTGGGTTCTGCTGGGCTTTTCTTTCCCACTCAGGGCGGAAGTCCCTCAGAGGTGGGCTGGCTCTGCCCCCTGGGCTTACAGCCCTGAGGACGATGTCGGAGTCTCGCGTTGACCCCAGTCTCACCACTGAGGAGGGCAGCACCCCCCCTCCCGTCCCCTGCACAGTCTGTGCCTGTCCTTCCCCCACGTTAGCCAGACATGTGCCGCTCAGAGGGAACCCCAGTTGCAGAACAGAGACCCCAGCGCACAGCTCCCCGTGGTGACCAAAGCCAGCGGCCTCGGGCCGCGAACAGCAGTCGGGCTGCCCTCTGCGCCCCTGTCCTGTGGAGCCGCGTGTGGCTGCTCTGCCTTTAGTCCTGGTGGCCTCTGTGCTGCAGACCTCAGAGGAGCCGCCTCTCATCCCCCGCCCTTTCTTCCCTGCGGTGGGCAGTGTCCGCTGTGGCAGGCGTCCAGGGCTCGCTTTGATGTGTAGGATTGCCATGTTCCGGAATGTTCCACAGCCCTGCTAACCCCCTTGCCCGCAGCCAGCTGCACCTGACTTAAGTCCGTCAGGCCTGCTCCCTCAGGTCCTTGTTGAGACAAGCCTAGTACCATCTCCGCCCTGCAGGGCTCTACAGAGCGGGGCTGCCGCTGTTCTGTGCGCTGCGGTGGCTTTTCCAAGCTCCCTCCTGCTCATTCTCCTCAGTCGGGCTGGTCAGTCCTGGTTCGAGGCTCCAGGCCGGTCCCCAGTGTGTGCGGACACGTGCCTGCCCCAAGGCCAAGGAGCTAGGATGGCGGCCACAGGGAGGATGCCCCCCAATCTGTGTGCGTGCCCAGGCGCCTTGCAGGGGCTCGTACTCCCGAGCTGATAGGCCAGGGACCCAGGGGTTGCTGAGACCTGGGAGCGAGCATATCTCCCCACTCTGCCCCACCTGTCTGGACCTTCCTGACCATGGGCAGTCAGAAATGCCATCAGCCCGATGGGGGAGCATAGCACAGAGCCGTGGATGTTTCCGGAATGTTTAGGCATGGGCTCTGGGACTGGTCAGGGAAGTCAGGTCAGGGTCCAGTTCTCTTCGCTCTGAAGGAAGACTGTGTTTTCCTGGCTCGTGCACACCTGAGCATGTCCCACCTGCAGGCAGGCCCCTAGCTCTTGTGCCCAGGTGACTGTGTGCAAAGCGCCAGGCTGGGCCTGAGGCGGGCGGCGCAGGAGGTGGAGGCCAGAGCGCCAGGGCACAGTGTGTGACTGTGGACAGGTGACTCAGGCACCCTGTGCTGGAGTCGCTCAAGCGAGAAGAGGGTCACAACAGCTGCCCTTTGGCCCTCCCTGGCTTTGCAAGGCGGACGGTTACACGGTCTCCTAGAATGTTCTAGACTTGTCAGGAAGGCAGCACCGTCAGTGAATGGGGCACAGCCTTCCCTGAACCCTCCGTCTCCTCCGCTCGTGGCTGAATCGGTCCCATCCGCAGCTTTTGCCCAGAACCTCACCGGCTCGTCTTGTCTGCCTCGTGGCTGAGCAGCTATTTGTTCGGCCTTTGCAGCTCCTGAGGCCTCTGTTGTGCTCTCTGCCTTTGAAGAGGCCGCTGGTTTGTGATCCCGGGCGTGTGCGTGCTTGCAGGGCCCCTGGGCCCGTGCAGGGCTCATCTGCAGGAGCCTGCACCCTGCACCCATGAGAGCACAGCCGCTCTGAGCTGGGCGCGGCCAGGGGGCGGGTACCCACGGCAGGAGGCGGCCCCCTGTGCCTGAAACCAGGCTGGGTTAGGCCACTGAGTCACTGGATTAAGGTGCGGCCTGAATACCCCCTGGCGTCTGGCAGCTGTCCACACCTGGTCACCGGGTGAGGAGCAGGGCCAGGTTCCCAGCCCGCCTCGGAGACTCGCCCCAGGGCACTGGGTGCCTCCTCTCATTCCCGCAGCCATCGGCCGACCTTCCCAATTCAGCCTCATGCTTAGAAGCACAGGCTGCCCATCTGTGGTGCAGGGGTCGGCAGGTGGGGACACCCTTGCCATGTGACCCCAAGGCCTGTGAGACTGTTGCCAGATGCCTCCCGTTGAGTGCGGTGGTTCTGCGATGGTGCCATGGGCGGCTCGCCGCCTGGTCGGGCCGCTCGCCTGTCGGGCTGCTGTGCTCTCCATGAGGCCGGAGGTTGTCTGGCTACCTCACGGGCAGAGTGGGCCACACCTGGCTGTGAAGCTCAAGTGAGTCCCAGCCTCCCGTTTGGGCATGTGACAGTGATCTGTCTGATGTGCAGTTAGACTCACACAGTGGGAGCTGTGTCAATTTCATATCTCTACAGCGCCTGACTCCGCCCCCAGGTCACCCAGCCTCACGGTCGCAGCCTCGGTGGCCACCGCCTCAGTGGCAGCCGGCCGTCAGCAGATGGCGTCCCCGTGGCCCGCCTGGAGTGGCATGCTTGCCCACAGCCTTCCTTTCCCTCACTTCCCAGCTGGTAACACCAAGCCCTTCCCCTGCTGTCTCCTGTCCCCACTATAGGACGTGGAGGTGGGGGCCCCTTGCACAACCACCAGAAGAGCGCTGGTGCCAAGCAGTGACCGGAACCCCGGGAGCAGAGACCACGCGCTCCTGGCCTTCCCCAGTCCCTGTCGCTGTCGGGCTTGACACGACACAGCTTTTTTGCGGAGGCTCTGTCCTCACGCTCAGATCAGTGTGGACACTATAGGTCACGGCCAACCACAGGGCAGGGGGGACAGGCTCTTCTGTCCCAGGCTGCGTTCACTCGGCCCAGTGTGGTGACAGAAGCCTCGGAGCTGGTTGCAGGGATGGGCAGCTGCTGGGCGGTCTGGGTGGGGGGGTCCCGCTCAGGGGCACCAGCGTGCCCACTTTCCCGCCCTGATGCGAGCTTTATGGCGCCGGATTGAGCCTTTTGTGGAGGAGTTAATAAACCTCTTAGTGGGACCCGCCGTGTTCTCACAGTGGCCCTGGTGGTTAGCAGGAGGGAGAGCTCAGCGCGCTTGCATGTCCCCTGGGCCTGCTGTGGGGCAGGAGTGACTGTGGGGAACAGGGATGCGTGGCTGGGTCTCGTCCCGAGGACGGGCTGGTGATGGCAGGGCCTCTGGCCTGGTGACTGGGGTTCCTGCCTGGGAGGAGGCGAGGAGGAGCCTCTAGCCCTGGCCCCAGCCTGAGCCCGTTTCCTGCCAGCAGCGGGGCTGTGAGGAGCTGGCTCGGGGCCTCTACTGCCAGCTCGTTCCTGTTCTGAGGGGAACACGGGACCGCCCCGTGTCCTGGCAGGTAGCAGGAGGCGCGAGGAGGCCTTTTAAACCCCTTCCTGTGGCAGCACGCCCCGGCCGGGCCTGGAGCCCGAGGTCCTGAGCGCAAGAGGACCAGGACAGCTCTCCCCCCACAGCCTGCCTGGCCCCGAGCGCCGGGGCCATCACCTGTCCCCTGACCCCACTGCATCTGTCCCCAGTGAGCACCGCTGACAGTGGGTTCCGCTCTACGGTGCCATCAGCAGTCCTCCCTGGTGGGAGTCTCTGAGGACGAGAGAAGCTCCGTCGTTTGTCCTCCAACCGGGAGCCGGCCACTGGCTGCCCTGGGGTGTCCCCACACACAGTGGTGGCCACAGGGCGTGCCCAGGTGCTGGCCCAGGAGCCTCTGTGGCAGGTCGCGCCCCCTCCCCGGCGTCCTCGGCATTGGTGGGTGGGCCAGCACATCAGAGCCACTGCTGATGCTCTGACCGCAGCTGCCTGGTGTGCGGATGACCAGTCCTCTCCGTTCCTGTGGGCTCCGTTCCTGTTTGTGTCTCCCAAGATTTAGAGCCAGTCGGTGCCTGAGAGCTGGTGTCCACTCGCAGTTAGTCAATCAGGGAGCCCGAGTGGGTGGGTTGATGGACAGGGTCCTCCGTGGCATGTGGTAAGAAGTCAGCAGCAGCTCCTCCCCACGGCCTGGGGTCTCCTCTGAACCCCCGAGGGGGCTTTGCTCAGCTTCTGTCCCCTGGGGAGCGGCCATGCTCTGGGGTGGGGGAACCTATGCCCTTCCAGAGGGGAGCGGGGTTTTCTCGCCTTCCAGCTTTGGGCCTGGGTCTGCCCACCCCCTCCCCCAGCCCCAGCCCTGAGGCCCATGTGGCCTCCCATGACCGGGAGCTGGGGTTCGCTCTGCCAGGCGGCCTTCGTCACTCACATCCTTGCTTTGGATGGAAACGTAGGAAGAAAACTCCTCTTCTCTGTTCACACCTCACATCTTGCAAATCGCATCAGGCAGAAGGAAACACGTGGCTCTTTGAAGAGCGTGGGGCTGGTGGGTGCTGAGTCCGCTGGAGTCGAGTGCCAAGGACGAGGGAGGCGGGGAGAGGGGCACAGGGGGACGCTGCTGGCCCCGTTCTGTCTCCTCGCGCGTGTCCAATCGCCTGGTGCTGCGGCGGGACCCGGCTCAGCTGCGGCCTGCCCTGCCTGTGGGGCCAAGACGTCAGATTGAGCCAAAGTCCCTGCCAAACCCCCATCCGCCTCTGCGCATCACCCAGGGCCCAGCCCANGTCTCTCATGAGCTAACAGGTTGAGCACCTTCTCACTGCTTAGTCCCCGGCATTTACCTCTTTAGTGAAGCATCTGTTCAGCTCTCCCCCCCCCCGCTTTTTTTTTTTTTCTGTTGGGTTCTGTCTTATTGAGCTGTCAAAAGTTCCCTGTGTATTATAGACAGACATTCTCTCTCAGAGAATGTATTTTGCAAATATTTTCCCCCAGTCTGGTTTGCCTTTCATTTTTCTGTTTGTAGAAGAACAAAAATCTTTAAGTTGAATGACATCCAATTGATTGATCTTTTTCATGAACTTTAGTTCATGGGTTATCATTATGATTTTGACAAGTTTGATTTTTCTGGGGTTCATAATTGCCTCGCCCTTCACTTGCTGAGTCTGGGTGTGCTGTCACCGCCTTCCTGCCACACCCTGGGACAGCACGCGGGTACCCCACTGCCGCAGCTTCTCCCACCTCCCCTTCCCGAGAGTCTGGCTGTTCCTCCTGTCGACGACGCACCCTCCTGAAGCCTTGTCCCGCTCTGCTCCCCCCCAGCCAGCTCAGCTGTGCACAGATGCCCCCTAATGCATCCTGAAACTGCGTTTTCTGGGTCCCATGTTTCTAGTCCTGTTTTATTCCCTCTGTCGGGGAGTCACCCTTCCTTTCATGGCCCCTCAGCAGATAAATGGGAAGGATTTGCACCTGGTGCTGATGGCTGGCTCAGAATTCCAGCTGGGAGAGGCTCTG
The DNA here is from genome assembly GCF_001890085.2 of Hipposideros armiger. Classification (NCBI taxonomy): domain Eukaryota; kingdom Metazoa; phylum Chordata; class Mammalia; order Chiroptera; family Hipposideridae; genus Hipposideros; species Hipposideros armiger. Next base: position 192,086 of record NW_017731712.1, read on the forward strand.
CCCTGGAGTCAGAAGGCTTCACCCGCTGTCCTCTGACTCCCTTGTTACTGACTCACTGATGTTTTGATGCAGATTTTTTTTTTTAACGCGAGTTTTTTGTTTATCCTCCTGGAAGCCTTTGAGATCTTTGTCCTGGGTTCCTGGGTGGGTACTGTGAAGTTCCCGGACACTGTGCCTGCATGTGTGTGGGGGAAGGGCCCTGAGGCGGGGCTGGAAAACAGCACCCCCGGAGGTGCAGGTGCATGTGCTGTGCAGCCTCTGGGGCCACAGGAGGGGTAACCAGTTAATAGCCTTTCAGCTGTGACCTGGGGTTAGAAGCAGAGGGGCCACCAGGAGGGGTGAAGACCCAACATCCAGACATGCAAGGTGGACAAAGCAAGGCGTCTGGGCACGACGGGGAAGGTGTGGAGCGGAGAGGGCGGCCAGACTGGGGGGCGGTCAGGGGCCCGGCCGCGGGAAGACGACTGGGCTGTCAGGACCCACTGTGGGGGCGCCGGCGGTGCATGTGTTCACGGCTGTGGGGTCGTCTTTGAACACATGGTAAACACAGTGCATTCCTCACCCCCAGGATGGTGGGCCCCTGTGTGTCTGTCAGGCTTTCGCTTTACGTGTTTGCGGCCATGTTATCGAGTGCGTACAATACACGTTGTGCACACGCAGCTTCCTGGTGAACTGGACCTCACACGTGGGGACCTTGTGTGTCCCTCGTAACCCCATCGTCCGTCTGTTCTGTGCTGCGTGGAGTTCGGTTTCTTCCTCTTCCCATCTGCAGCCCCGGGGCCTTGCTCCGTTCGGGTCACTTGCTCCTTGGCAGACCGCACCCCCCAGCGTGGGAGGGAGAGATGCGACGTCCCTGCTGTCTGGGTGGACCAGGACCCTCAGGAGCGGCCCTGGGTGGCTCTGGCCGGGTGTGAGGCAGCTTCAGGTGCTCTGCTCACACTGACCGTGCCTGAGGCTGGACCCAGGTCCTTCTGGCCACAGGTTGCTCTCAGACGTCATCTCAACGCCCAGCACCCGAGGCTTCACCTGCCCTCTGGCTGCAGACGTCCCGCCTGGGTCTCTCTGGGAGTGGCCCCCGGTGACTGTGGGGTCAGGGGGGCCACTTCCCGTTCATCCTTTTTCTGTCATTCTGTGGGTTCTGCTGGGCTTTTCTTTCCCACTCAGGGCGGAAGTCCCTCAGAGGTGGGCTGGCTCTGCCCCCTGGGCTTACAGCCCTGAGGACGATGTCGGAGTCTCGCGTTGACCCCAGTCTCACCACTGAGGAGGGCAGCACCCCCCCTCCCGTCCCCTGCACAGTCTGTGCCTGTCCTTCCCCCACGTTAGCCAGACATGTGCCGCTCAGAGGGAACCCCAGTTGCAGAACAGAGACCCCAGCGCACAGCTCCCCGTGGTGACCAAAGCCAGCGGCCTCGGGCCGCGAACAGCAGTCGGGCTGCCCTCTGCGCCCCTGTCCTGTGGAGCCGCGTGTGGCTGCTCTGCCTTTAGTCCTGGTGGCCTCTGTGCTGCAGACCTCAGAGGAGCCGCCTCTCATCCCCCGCCCTTTCTTCCCTGCGGTGGGCAGTGTCCGCTGTGGCAGGCGTCCAGGGCTCGCTTTGATGTGTAGGATTGCCATGTTCCGGAATGTTCCACAGCCCTGCTAACCCCCTTGCCCGCAGCCAGCTGCACCTGACTTAAGTCCGTCAGGCCTGCTCCCTCAGGTCCTTGTTGAGACAAGCCTAGTACCATCTCCGCCCTGCAGGGCTCTACAGAGCGGGGCTGCCGCTGTTCTGTGCGCTGCGGTGGCTTTTCCAAGCTCCCTCCTGCTCATTCTCCTCAGTCGGGCTGGTCAGTCCTGGTTCGAGGCTCCAGGCCGGTCCCCAGTGTGTGCGGACACGTGCCTGCCCCAAGGCCAAGGAGCTAGGATGGCGGCCACAGGGAGGATGCCCCCCAATCTGTGTGCGTGCCCAGGCGCCTTGCAGGGGCTCGTACTCCCGAGCTGATAGGCCAGGGACCCAGGGGTTGCTGAGACCTGGGAGCGAGCATATCTCCCCACTCTGCCCCACCTGTCTGGACCTTCCTGACCATGGGCAGTCAGAAATGCCATCAGCCCGATGGGGGAGCATAGCACAGAGCCGTGGATGTTTCCGGAATGTTTAGGCATGGGCTCTGGGACTGGTCAGGGAAGTCAGGTCAGGGTCCAGTTCTCTTCGCTCTGAAGGAAGACTGTGTTTTCCTGGCTCGTGCACACCTGAGCATGTCCCACCTGCAGGCAGGCCCCTAGCTCTTGTGCCCAGGTGACTGTGTGCAAAGCGCCAGGCTGGGCCTGAGGCGGGCGGCGCAGGAGGTGGAGGCCAGAGCGCCAGGGCACAGTGTGTGACTGTGGACAGGTGACTCAGGCACCCTGTGCTGGAGTCGCTCAAGCGAGAAGAGGGTCACAACAGCTGCCCTTTGGCCCTCCCTGGCTTTGCAAGGCGGACGGTTACACGGTCTCCTAGAATGTTCTAGACTTGTCAGGAAGGCAGCACCGTCAGTGAATGGGGCACAGCCTTCCCTGAACCCTCCGTCTCCTCCGCTCGTGGCTGAATCGGTCCCATCCGCAGCTTTTGCCCAGAACCTCACCGGCTCGTCTTGTCTGCCTCGTGGCTGAGCAGCTATTTGTTCGGCCTTTGCAGCTCCTGAGGCCTCTGTTGTGCTCTCTGCCTTTGAAGAGGCCGCTGGTTTGTGATCCCGGGCGTGTGCGTGCTTGCAGGGCCCCTGGGCCCGTGCAGGGCTCATCTGCAGGAGCCTGCACCCTGCACCCATGAGAGCACAGCCGCTCTGAGCTGGGCGCGGCCAGGGGGCGGGTACCCACGGCAGGAGGCGGCCCCCTGTGCCTGAAACCAGGCTGGGTTAGGCCACTGAGTCACTGGATTAAGGTGCGGCCTGAATACCCCCTGGCGTCTGGCAGCTGTCCACACCTGGTCACCGGGTGAGGAGCAGGGCCAGGTTCCCAGCCCGCCTCGGAGACTCGCCCCAGGGCACTGGGTGCCTCCTCTCATTCCCGCAGCCATCGGCCGACCTTCCCAATTCAGCCTCATGCTTAGAAGCACAGGCTGCCCATCTGTGGTGCAGGGGTCGGCAGGTGGGGACACCCTTGCCATGTGACCCCAAGGCCTGTGAGACTGTTGCCAGATGCCTCCCGTTGAGTGCGGTGGTTCTGCGATGGTGCCATGGGCGGCTCGCCGCCTGGTCGGGCCGCTCGCCTGTCGGGCTGCTGTGCTCTCCATGAGGCCGGAGGTTGTCTGGCTACCTCACGGGCAGAGTGGGCCACACCTGGCTGTGAAGCTCAAGTGAGTCCCAGCCTCCCGTTTGGGCATGTGACAGTGATCTGTCTGATGTGCAGTTAGACTCACACAGTGGGAGCTGTGTCAATTTCATATCTCTACAGCGCCTGACTCCGCCCCCAGGTCACCCAGCCTCACGGTCGCAGCCTCGGTGGCCACCGCCTCAGTGGCAGCCGGCCGTCAGCAGATGGCGTCCCCGTGGCCCGCCTGGAGTGGCATGCTTGCCCACAGCCTTCCTTTCCCTCACTTCCCAGCTGGTAACACCAAGCCCTTCCCCTGCTGTCTCCTGTCCCCACTATAGGACGTGGAGGTGGGGGCCCCTTGCACAACCACCAGAAGAGCGCTGGTGCCAAGCAGTGACCGGAACCCCGGGAGCAGAGACCACGCGCTCCTGGCCTTCCCCAGTCCCTGTCGCTGTCGGGCTTGACACGACACAGCTTTTTTGCGGAGGCTCTGTCCTCACGCTCAGATCAGTGTGGACACTATAGGTCACGGCCAACCACAGGGCAGGGGGGACAGGCTCTTCTGTCCCAGGCTGCGTTCACTCGGCCCAGTGTGGTGACAGAAGCCTCGGAGCTGGTTGCAGGGATGGGCAGCTGCTGGGCGGTCTGGGTGGGGGGGTCCCGCTCAGGGGCACCAGCGTGCCCACTTTCCCGCCCTGATGCGAGCTTTATGGCGCCGGATTGAGCCTTTTGTGGAGGAGTTAATAAACCTCTTAGTGGGACCCGCCGTGTTCTCACAGTGGCCCTGGTGGTTAGCAGGAGGGAGAGCTCAGCGCGCTTGCATGTCCCCTGGGCCTGCTGTGGGGCAGGAGTGACTGTGGGGAACAGGGATGCGTGGCTGGGTCTCGTCCCGAGGACGGGCTGGTGATGGCAGGGCCTCTGGCCTGGTGACTGGGGTTCCTGCCTGGGAGGAGGCGAGGAGGAGCCTCTAGCCCTGGCCCCAGCCTGAGCCCGTTTCCTGCCAGCAGCGGGGCTGTGAGGAGCTGGCTCGGGGCCTCTACTGCCAGCTCGTTCCTGTTCTGAGGGGAACACGGGACCGCCCCGTGTCCTGGCAGGTAGCAGGAGGCGCGAGGAGGCCTTTTAAACCCCTTCCTGTGGCAGCACGCCCCGGCCGGGCCTGGAGCCCGAGGTCCTGAGCGCAAGAGGACCAGGACAGCTCTCCCCCCACAGCCTGCCTGGCCCCGAGCGCCGGGGCCATCACCTGTCCCCTGACCCCACTGCATCTGTCCCCAGTGAGCACCGCTGACAGTGGGTTCCGCTCTACGGTGCCATCAGCAGTCCTCCCTGGTGGGAGTCTCTGAGGACGAGAGAAGCTCCGTCGTTTGTCCTCCAACCGGGAGCCGGCCACTGGCTGCCCTGGGGTGTCCCCACACACAGTGGTGGCCACAGGGCGTGCCCAGGTGCTGGCCCAGGAGCCTCTGTGGCAGGTCGCGCCCCCTCCCCGGCGTCCTCGGCATTGGTGGGTGGGCCAGCACATCAGAGCCACTGCTGATGCTCTGACCGCAGCTGCCTGGTGTGCGGATGACCAGTCCTCTCCGTTCCTGTGGGCTCCGTTCCTGTTTGTGTCTCCCAAGATTTAGAGCCAGTCGGTGCCTGAGAGCTGGTGTCCACTCGCAGTTAGTCAATCAGGGAGCCCGAGTGGGTGGGTTGATGGACAGGGTCCTCCGTGGCATGTGGTAAGAAGTCAGCAGCAGCTCCTCCCCACGGCCTGGGGTCTCCTCTGAACCCCCGAGGGGGCTTTGCTCAGCTTCTGTCCCCTGGGGAGCGGCCATGCTCTGGGGTGGGGGAACCTATGCCCTTCCAGAGGGGAGCGGGGTTTTCTCGCCTTCCAGCTTTGGGCCTGGGTCTGCCCACCCCCTCCCCCAGCCCCAGCCCTGAGGCCCATGTGGCCTCCCATGACCGGGAGCTGGGGTTCGCTCTGCCAGGCGGCCTTCGTCACTCACATCCTTGCTTTGGATGGAAACGTAGGAAGAAAACTCCTCTTCTCTGTTCACACCTCACATCTTGCAAATCGCATCAGGCAGAAGGAAACACGTGGCTCTTTGAAGAGCGTGGGGCTGGTGGGTGCTGAGTCCGCTGGAGTCGAGTGCCAAGGACGAGGGAGGCGGGGAGAGGGGCACAGGGGGACGCTGCTGGCCCCGTTCTGTCTCCTCGCGCGTGTCCAATCGCCTGGTGCTGCGGCGGGACCCGGCTCAGCTGCGGCCTGCCCTGCCTGTGGGGCCAAGACGTCAGATTGAGCCAAAGTCCCTGCCAAACCCCCATCCGCCTCTGCGCATCACCCAGGGCCCAGCCCATGCGCTTCACGTCCTCTGCACAGCAGCACCCTTTGAAGCAGCCCCCAGCCATCCTGGCAGCAGGCCTGGGACCCTGGAGCTCCCCCTCCCCAGCCCCCCACTGTGTGACTCAGCCATGCAGGTCCCTGAGGACTGTGACCAGGAGGCCCGGGGACACCTGAGACGATTCTGAGATCCAAACAGACTCCCGGGTACAGCTGATGCCAGTCCCGGACCTGATTCCAAGCAGGTGGGGTGGAGGCTTGGGATGGAAAGGACAGGGGAGGGTGGCCAGCCTGGAAGGCAGGGGCTGTGCGTGCGGCCTCTCCTCTCCCGCGTTCCCCAAACGCCGGGGCCCAGGCACGGAGTGTTGACACAACGTTGGCACTGAGGGGCTCTCCGGTCCTGATCTGTTTTGGAGCAGCACGTCGGAGAGGAGCCCGTGTGCGCTCATCGCCATGGCAACACAGCCATCGATTTTTCTCTTGGTTACGGCACCGCCACCGCCACCACCACCTTCCATTTTCGCCTTTTCTGTAGGCGGGACAAGACCCCTACTTCCTCTCAGGGAGAAGCTGGTGGCTCTGAGGCCAGCAGAGAGGACGGCGGCTGGGAGCTGATCCTGGAGCAGGTTCCCTGTCTGAACTCTGTGCCTGACCGGTGGCTCTGACAGGCCGTGCCCCTGCAGCCCCTCAGCTGTCCGTCTTCCGTGTCCGTGCCCTGTTCTGGCCTGTGTTAATTATGTCTCCGAGGTGCCTTTCTACTCAGGAAGCCACCAGACTAATCAAGCATTATGGCTGTTTGCTTCAGAAGGTTCTGGAAGGTGATGCACACTCCCAGCCAAGTCTTAGCAGCTGGCCCCTTGGCTCGGAGCCCCTCTGCCACCAGCAGGGAATGGAAGCTCTGGCCCCTCCTAAAATGACAGATACCCAAGAAATGAGAGTTTCTGGCACTCTCGGTGGCCACTTGCCCAAAAGGAATGCCATGACCACTTGGCAGTGACAGTGCATCCTGATTGCCAGATTCAAGATGGAGCTGAAAGTCAAGTCACTGAAGGAAGGTTAGGTGCCTTCTCTGCGTCCCCAGCACCATCTGGGGCTGCTGAAGACTTCGCACACAGGACTGTGCCCAGAGGTGGAGAGGGCCAGGGTCTCCCACCCACCCCAACACAGCACACACGTACACTCGCCAGTCTCATGCCTGCAGAGTCACGGCAGGCTGGTCGTCAGATGCCCAGTGTCAGTGCCCGGGGAGGGTCAGGGCTCCTGCAGGCCTGTGGCCACCGTGGTCCCTGCCACAGTCCTCACTCACCATGCACTTTGCTGTGGCCTCGACCTGCAGCTCTGGTTCCCAGACCCACCAGGACAGGCCGGCCGAGTAACAGAGTCCCACTGGCCTGAGGGTGGCCAGCACACCCTCTCCCGTCTCCCACCGCGTGGGCCCACCGCAGTCCATGCCCTCACCACCCTGCCCTGCCTCAGCCTCCCAGGCTTTGTCAGGCTCCTCCGGCGAGGCAGGGGTGCCCTGGCCTGGCCCACCTTGGTCAGGGAGCAGGGGATTCTCCTGGCACCCATACAATCATGCCTCGTGGCCTCATCAGTCCTCAGGGTCCTGCCGAGGTCCTCCTGCTTCCTGGGACACCCACACTTGTCAGTCTGGCCTTGGCACCCCAGTGTGACAGCACGGACCCCCTCTCCTAGTCTCACCCGGGCCATGGCCTCGCAGCCACCCCACCCAAATATTTCCATGATCTCAGGCCCTGCCTGAGACATGGGATTACCTGCAATCAGAGAAGGACCCGCCCCCCTCGGAAAGTCCTGGCATCGTCACCCAGGGCCCCACCTTCATGGGGCCATCCTGTCCTCTGTGACAGCTTCATTTCCAGCCACGGCGGGGCATGGCCACCCCTGACCAGTCACACAGTTTGAGCCCCAGGAGGGAGCATGATTGGCCACTTTGGAGTGGCTCCTTCGCTGTTTTATCCTGGGCTGTCACCGTCACCGTCGGGTCAGCTCAGGCCGCTGGGTTCCTTCATGGGAGCGCCAGCCGCAAGCCCGTCTCCTCGGGCCTGTGGTGCGTTGGCAGAAATGTGTTCCTTTTTAAGCCTAAGTGGGGTGCTACCTCAGATCCTTGTGAAATGTCTCATTGCTCCTTTGGGATTGGTCCAGCGTATGGCCCTGAAGGGGCCCTCAGAGGGAGCAGGTCCACCCTCCAGCCTCACCGATCTGCCGGACGGATGCTGGCCTGTGAGTGACCGAACCCCAGGGCCCAAGCCCCCCTCCCCACTCTGTCTTCACAGCCTCCTGGATTCAAGCTCCCGCTGAGTCTTATCATTTGCAGATTGTAAGAACACATCTTTTCTGAAAGACAAAAACAAAAAACCAGCCTGAATCCTTAAAAACCTCAGTGTTGAGGGGAACACAACACGTGAGGACTCTTCTAGATCAAAGAGATGAAAGACCCCGACGGCCAAAGAGAAAAGGATTCCGGTGCCGCTCCACATTGTCTTTTTGTGGCCCACGTTTTATGATTTATTTCAAACACTTAAGAAACAACATTCAAATCAACAGAATACTGATTTGTTGCGACGTGAGTGAGATCCCTGACGGGGGAGCTCACAGCTGGCTTGCAGGGGGCTCCCGGGACACTGGTGTGGACGAATGTCAGGAGGGGCCATGCTGATGTGGCACAGGCTCCTTGCGCTCAGGACACCAGGCGGATGAGGTGGGGGCCATGCTGTTACGCTTGCTACTGAATCTCAACTGGTTTAGGGAAGTACATGTGTGCCTGTGTGTGCATGGGTTTGTGAGTGTGTGCACGCGTGCATTTGTACATCTCAGAAAAAGGGCTAAAGCAAATGTGGCGAAACGTTGGCAACCAAGGACCCCCGTGATGGGTGGATGGGTATTTGCGGTATTATTCTTGCAACTTTTCTGCAGGTTTGGAAAGTTGGGCTGGGAGGAGAGTGTGTTGTGTCTCCTTTAAGCCACAGAGAAGGGTTGGATTCTGCAAAGCAGTGACTCACAGCCCTTTTGATGTCCCGGCCATTCCCACCGGACTCACCCAGGGCCATTGATGGGAACCTCTGGGTGTGGCTGTGAGCCGGCCCAGACCCACCCACAGAGCCCTGTGTGCCAGCCTCTGGTGTCCTGTGGGGCTGCCTGGTGCCTTGTTGAGTTGTGGGAGGCAGGTCTGCACCTGTGCTGGCCCGAGGCTCGGAGAAGCAGCGAGCCTCCTGGGTCTCCTGGCTACTGGCTGCTCCTGCGGTCTCTGTGCCACAGGAGCCCGTCCTTTGAACACCGAAGCCAGGTGCGCCTTCCCCCCCATCTCCCACCATCCCTCCGTCTCCATCTGCTTCCAGCCTCGCCGGCCTCCGTCTTCTCCAGGCACCTGACCCCCGGCCTTGTCCTCCAGCCCCCCAGGCGGCTCTCCTTTCTGAGCCGGCCTGGCCCCCTCCTTTCCTCTCAGCCTCATTTTTCTCTACTTGCCCCTCACTTGCTTTCCTCTCGCAGAAGAGTGCTCAGGTACCACGAAGGCACGGCCTCTGTAACAGTCTCAACCAGCAGGGCGCCTGGCAATAGCAGCTGCTCACTAACCAGCCACCCTCCCGACTGCCGTCAGCACGGGGACGTCATGTGAGTGTGCGCCCCAGGCCGTGAGCCGGTCGCCTCTGTCTGGGTAACGGCTCTCCGTACCCGCCTACAATTTCTAGTCTGAACCTTTAAACATCTCGTACCTGTGATTTTCTCTAGTCTCCTGGAGAAAATCATTTATCGTTTTTTATTGTATTTTATCTTTTCTCAAAGAACCCAGTTTGGGGAAATTCTCAACCGTTTTCCTGGTTCTGAGACGTCACTGGTATGACCCTACGTCCCTGAACAAGTGTAAAGCAATTGAAGATGTCCCTCCATCCCCCCAGGCGGAGCTCCCGGGCAGGCCAGGCCGCGCTCAGTGCCATGGCCTGGAATGAGGGGTCCTTCGCTGTCATCTGCTAAGAGGTCACTGGGCATATCACAGTGGGCGTGGCCCTGCCGAGTGCCCCTGGGCTGGGAGCTCCAGTGCGAGTTCTCCGTATTTCCCCTGAAGACCTTCCTGTGTGAGCTGTGATCCTGCTCAGGCCCGTGTGGGGGTGCTCACCGCCTGGCCCTCCTCCCTGCTGTGGGCCTCCCCCACCGGGGCCTCCCTTGTCTTAGGCCTTGTCCTGTGTGTCCTGGCATGTCACCATGCGCCCTCTGCGCCTGTGGGGGTCTCTATTTTTACCTTTTTCTCTCCTCGGTGGTTACCTTCATCCCCGGGTGCTGGCCCTCCATGTGGGGCCTGCCAGGCCCCTCCACCCTCGTCCTGGCACCAAGGCTCTTGCCAGGGTCTGTGCACATTTTTGAGGGTCTGTGAGGAGATTGTTTTGTAGCAGTGGTGAAATAAAATGGTTAAGGACAAGACGCAGAAGCGACAGCCCAGGCGTTCTCTCTCGCTCATGGTCCCGAGGTTTGGCAGAAGCCGGCTCCTGCTGGGGGCCAGTGAGGCAGAGGCCCCCAGGACGGCGGCCCTCCCGGCCTGCTGGGCTCTGATGGGCAGGTGCAGAGTCGTCAGACCTGCTGGGGAGGCCGGCCTTTCTCTGTGGGATCAGGTCCTCAGTAGCTGCAGCTTCCCGCATTCCTTCCTGGGGGAGTGGGGTTGCCTGGAGCAGGGAGGTGGCCGTGGGCTCCTGGGAGGGGCGCTGACTTCGGAGGCTCAGGCAGCTGGGTTTGGATCTGGAGGGAGCCCGAGGGCCTGGCAGCTCTGAGTTCCGAGGCTGCAACCCCTCTCCAAACGGCCACGTGCTGGCAGGGGGACCTCAGTTTGCTCAGCTCCCTTGGGGTCTGCAGGCCAGTGTGGACTATTTCGCTATAAGCAGATGAGAAAACCTCAAAATGCTTATTGTGAAGACTTAATTGTGTGCACATATTGCTTAGAGTTATCACAGAACAAAGCTGGTTATCGCAGCAGCCCTTCGGGGGCACCCGCAGTCCGATGAACAGAGCATGTGACCCACACACTGGCTACCATTCCACGGTGCAGAGGGGGCGCACTGACACTTAAGACCGCGCAGTGAGCCTCGAAAACCTGCTCAGTGAAGAAGCTGACACAGGCCACAGTGTGACCCCACTTATGCAGTGTGACCTGCGTGGACACGGAGAGCCACGGTCTCCAGGGCTGGTGGGATGGGGCTGCTTTTTGGAGTGATGGAACATTCTGGAATCAGGTGTGGGGGTTGCTCACACTCAGTGTGCACAGGCCTGGGCTCCGCAGCCCCCTGTCCAGCCACCCCAGTGTTGGTCTCCAGTATTTGCCCTTGTTGGGGGCTGTGGCCCCACTGGAAGGCTGGACCAGTTTCTCTGCCCGTCGCCCAGGGCTGGGCCACCACCCTGGGGGACAAGGGCCCCCGCCTGGCTCCTGAGGCTGCTGGCCCCTTTTCAGCTGCACAGAGACCCTGCCATAGGGGGCCCGGCTCCCACAATCGAGTCGTGCAGAGCAGATGTGACTGTCCTTCCGTTGCCCTGTGTTGGCCACACGAGACACCGGCCTGTGTCCAGCCAAACGTTTCCTGACATTCCACTGACCACAGTGCGCGTGTGAGGGAAGGAGATGATGGGCACATCGCACGCGCGCGTATGCGCGTGCACATGTGTGTGCACGTGTGCGTGTATGTGTGTGTGCATGTGTGTGTGCCTGTGTATGTGCACACATGTGTGCACGTGTGTGCATGCACCTGTGTGTGTGCACGCACATGTGCATGCATGTGTGTGCCTGTGTGTGCGTGCACACGTGTGTGTGTGCGCGCGCCTGTGCGTACATACCTGTATGCTGGCTGCCCTGGCCTCTGCTTTTCTGCTGGGGGATGGTGTTGCCATGTGGATTGAGTTCCACTCTTAACCTAGAGATGTGTGGCCACGTTCGAGGTCTCTGAGAACACCAGGAGTTTTAAAGCTCAGAGCGGACTGGTGGGCAGGGGTGACTTGCCGCTGACCCGCTGCTGACTCAGCGTAAACACTTGGTGGGAGGGGTGAAGAGGGCTCGGTTTTGAAGTGGCTTGTCCCACATGTGCCCTGTCTGCTGTCCCTGTTCCTGCTGGCCCTTACCCCTCTCCACTCCCAAAACCTCTTCTACTGCCCGGCCACCAGGCTCCAGGGTTTGTTGACTCCCTGCCCCGGGTGTGGCGGGGGCTGCCCTCCCACGCCAGACTGCCTGCTGTCCACTGCCCCCTCCGAGACTCCTCCAAAGTCAGCGTCCCCTCCCAGAAGCCCTGGCCCATCAGGTGGTAGCTCCCGGCACTGAGTTACCCGGCGTCCTCACTGTTTGCTTGGCAACGCTGGGTCTGAGCTGCTGTTGTGAACCTGCTTTTTGGAGTTTAGGGCTGCCTGTGCTCTGGACCTAGGGGCTGGATTCCAGGGGCCCAGGGCACCAGCACTCTGATGAGGCTGGGAGAAGTGTCCTGCTTCCCGGGCAGGGTGGGCCTGGGACCGTGTCTGTGCCTCGTGCTGTCCTTTGAGCTCAGGAGGGGTGGAGAGGGTCACAGAGCCCAAGAACAAGATGCGGCCCCCGCTGACTGGCTCTGAGGACCTTCACCAGCCGCGTTCCGGGACCGGAAAGGATGGGGGTTAGGGCAACGACATTACCACTGATGACCAAGGCTCCCTGCGTTCCTGGGAGCCTGCTTTGGGGAACAGCCTGGTCCCTGCAGCAGGGTGGCCGTCTCCTGCACTGGCTCGAGGCACCCTGCATCCTCCAGGAGCCCAACACCTGGCAGCTCGCACCACCACACTTCGTGAAGTTGCTTCTAAAATGCTGTTAAAAATCCACGGTGGGCTGGTTTGTGCAGCCACTGGCTTACAGCCGGAGCATGTGTGCTTCTGCTCTGTCCTGGCTGACAGCACAGCCCTCTGCCTGGGGACGGGCTGGCTCCAAGGGTGGGGGCCCCGGCAGGGAGGGTGGGAGCCGGTGCAGTGGCCCCACGTGCTCTCTTGGCCTCAGGAAATCCTTTCCGCAAGGGTTTGCTCCTCCTCATTCCTGTGTTTCTGTAATGTTCTCCTGAGCTAGTTCTGTGCGGCCTTTTAAGGAAATACGTGCTTTTGCTTTGATCTTGACGTGAACTTATAATTCTGAGGGGGTTTGGCTGACAGCTTGGGCGCCGCCCTGGGGAAGGGGGGTCTTGTCGGACCATGCACAACTGTGCCCACCACTTGTTTGCGTTTTACCTCTGACGCCCCTCTCGAGGGCTGTGGGGGCAGAGGGTGGGGGTGTGAGGGCCGGGTTCATGGGGCTGGGAGTTAGGAGATGGACCCAGGGCCCCCGACACAGGAAGACCCCACATCACAGGAACACAGACAAGGCCCCAGGCAACTTCCTGATCTCAGAGCTGTGGCTGTTCATCCGGGAAATTTACAGAACTCCGTCGGAAAAACACGGAGAAGCAGGGAGCCCGGAGCTGCCCTTCTCGGCCCTCGGCCTGATTCTGTGTCCAGAAGTCGGGCCTGAGCGTCTGCATTCCCTGTGTGTGCCGTTCTGACAGCAGGTCAGATCAGCAACACTGAAAGGCCACGGACGATGACCGGAGCCTCACTCCCCCACGGATGCTGATGGGAGCTGGGGGGCCCCTCCCCGCGGGGTCCTGCAGGACAGGGCAAGGTGGAGGCAGCCCAGCCTTGTCTCCCGGGCTGTCCTGGGCGGTGCCCACTTGTGTTTGTCCCAGTGGCTTCCTTTCAACCGAGGAAGAGGACCGTCTCCTTCATGCCACTTTCTGGCCCCATCCTCCTTGGCCCGTTTTCCACTGGGTCAGGATGGTCAGGATGGGGTGAGAGTGGGGTTGGGGCTGGGAGAGGCTGAGTGAGACCGGCGTCCTCTCCTGCTGGGGCTTGTCAGCCTCAGCTCAGCCCCTCAGCGTGTGGTTCAGCGTGTGGTTGACCACGCGTGGTTATGACTCCATCCCCACTGACCGCAGGAGGCCACAGCAGAGGCGGGGCCTGGTTCCAGCTGCCAGGTGGCTCTCTCAGCGCCTTGGACGTGCTCGTGTTTCTTTCCTCACGTCCCTCGACAGAAATATGTGTGTCTGACGCAAAGCCAGGCTTTTGGGAACGCGGCCCAGCGGCGCACTGAGAGTGAGAGGAACTCAGGACCCGGATGGCTGGAGCAGCTCTCGCAGGCGCCCTCCGATAGCAACCGCCACCCGGGAGGCAGCTCCCGCCCCACACAGGGGGTCCTGGCTCTGTGGCCACTTGTCAGCCGCTGATTGGGTGCCTGTCCTGTTGCTCGGGTGGGGCTGGTGGACCCATGGGCCATGCTGATTGGTGTAGATCCATCCGCAGACACCTGGTCGTAGCCAGTGTTCCGCAGGCCCTGTGGTCACCACGGCCAACACAGCATCAGCACATAGTAGGACGGCCAGGTGATCAAGAGAAGCTGGCCTCTCCCGGACCCAGCTGTGACTGCTCCCATGGTGCCCTCTGGGCAGCCGGCGGCGCGTCTTGGAGGGTGATGCCATCCTGTTAGTGCTTCTGCAGTTCTCACGATCTTGGCCTCCAGGAGCCAAGGCTGCTCCTCGTGGCTGCCCGCTGGGTCATGTGACCCCTGGCAGCCTGGCCGTGAGCAGGGGAGGGACGACCTGGTGCAGGCAGCCCTTCAGGGACAGGGTTTGCCAGGAAGTGACTGCCCTCGAGGGCAGGGGCCGGGCTCCTGCTTCATTCGTGTCCACCGCACGTGGTCAGCACCCGCCACTGAGAATGGCCCTCAGCAAATATTTGCTGATCAAGTGAATGCGGCCAGACCGCAGTTTCAGCCCCTCCCCCTGCGGACAAGGAAACAGCCGTTTGTCCTACGGGGGGTGGGGGTGGGGGTCCGTCCTGCCCATGCTCCTTGACATTCAGGCTGGATGGAAGGGGCCTCCAGGTGACAGCCGCATCTTTGTGTTGCCACCTTCCAATTTCTTCACCTGCCTCTTGGAAATGCACCACGGAAGCCCCCGTGTCCCTGAGGCTTGGCTGCTCTAGAGAAATACCGGGAGAGCCACCCGAGTGTTTCATTGTCCCCAGAGGCCCTCAATGACATCAGCCAGGACTTGGAGCACTGATCCGGCGGCCTGCCCATCAGCCAGTGGCCCCGTGGGTCACCTCAGGCAGGCTCGCTCCCTGGGTTTGTAGCCAAGACATGAGCCGGGCTCCCAGGAGCACCTGGGGCCTGCAGCCGGGCCGGTCTCCTCTGTTCCTGAAACTCAGAGGTGACATACGGGCTGAGAAGCCCCTTTCCTGCCTCCCTTGGGGTTGAGAGGCTCCCCACCTGCCTGCGTTTCCCACAGGCAGCGCTCTCCGAGGGGTTAGTTCACTCTGGTGTCGCCTGGGCCCAAAGCGGGAGGGGTGGGGCTGGTGGTAGTTGTCAGCTGAGACGTGTCTCAGAGATGTGTGCGCTCACAGACTCAGACTCGCACGGGCTGGCACAGGCTCGAACCACACAGACGCGGGGTCTTCTAGTCTGCTGCCTCTGTCATTGAACCTCAGCTCTGATGCAGACATTTGAGGACCGCCTCCCACCTGCCACCCCCAAAGACACCAAGCAATCATGCATTTGAGGTCCACATCCCCTGTCGGTCTAGAATTTTCCATTTGCTCTTGGTGGCGTCATCAGGAGAGGCAGCACGCCTCTCCCCTGCCCCCAGCGCACCTCTGCCCGTGGGTCACAGGGCCTGGCTGGGCGCAAACCTCCTGCAGCCCAGGCCACGGGGCCCCCAGTGCCTGGCCACCCAGTGGCCCCGCCGGTCCGGTAGGGGTGACAGAGATGGCATTCAGGATGCTTAACTTGCTTCCCCCTTTTTTCTTTCCTGCCACCCACCTTTGCAGGAGACGTTCTCTTCCAGATGGCCGAAGTCCACAGGCAGATTCAAAATCAGCTGGAAGAAATGGTGAGTCCCAGCCCCCCACTGTGGGCCTCGGGAGGGGCCAAATGCCGGCTGGCCTGTGGAGGGCCAGGACCGCCTGCCATTCGGACGTCCGTTCCGCGCCCACTCCCAGAGCCCCGGCCTGTCCCGCAGGGTCATCAGCTCACGGATCAGATGGGCCCCAATTCCCCATGGGAGTGCCGGCCCGCCTGTCCCCGGGGGGGGCCCCTGCCGCCTCCCCCTGCCCGCCGAGTGCTCCCGGGCCTGCACGTTGGCTGAGTGCTGCTGTCCCTTCTCTCCGTGTCCAGCTGAAGTCCTTTCACAATGAGCTGCTCACCCAGCTGGAACAGAAGGTGGAGCTGGACTCCCGGTACCTAAGTGTAAGTGTCCCCAACACGGGCTGGGCCACCTCGCCCCGCTCCACTGTGGCTGACTGTTGAATCCTTCCCCCACCTCCCCACCCCCATCTGAAGGGTTTCAGCTTCCTACGAGTGTCCCACCCAGTGGGCTCCCCTGCCCCGCATTCTTGCCCGTTTGAGACAGAGTGCCGTCCTGGGGGTGAACCCCGCATACCCGGTTCCACTGCCCCCGCCTCATGGCTGCTTTAGTAACAACAGTGCCATGGTGGTGCCCATGGAACTGTCGCAGACTCCTTCTCTGACCTGCTGTAACTTCGTTGAGTTCCTCGTGCCTTGTCCTTGCCCCATCACGCCGCCCCAGCCAGGGAAGAGCCAGGGGACCCGCGTTCACAGTGGGCAGGAGGGGTGAGGCTCGCCTGGCTTTGCCTGGCCCCGTCTTCACCTCTGGGAGCCGGGCTGCCGTGGCGTGGGCAGGGCGGGGCCTTCACTGTGCTGTCCCCACTCGGAGTCGCAGTGGGCATTTCCTGCCATCCCTCAGGCTTGGGCCACTGCCGCCGGAAGGGGAGCCGGGAGGGGCAGGCCCGCTCATTGGCCGTTGTGTTTTGTGTTGAATCTCAGGCTGCGCTGAAGAAATACCAGACGGAGCAGAGGAGCAAAGGCGACGCCCTGGACAAGTGCCAGGCCGAGCTGAAGAAGCTCCGTAAGAAGAGCCAGGGGAGCAAGAACCCCCAGAAGTACTCGGACAAGGAGCTGCAGGTAGGCGCGGCCGCCGGCCGCACGCCGGGGCTCTGGCGAGGGCCAGCAGCGTGCCCGTGAGCCCGGCGCGGTGACTTGCTCTCTGCGCCGCGACTTCTCACCCCTTCCGCCTGTGGCGCTCGCCTGCTCCCGGCCATGGGGGCTGAGGTCGGCCCCTCTCGATGGAATTGGGCAGAGGCAGGCTCACTGTCCTGGTAGATTTCGGGGGCAGCAAACGCCCCACGTCGTGGAGCTGGCAGGACGGCCGGTGTGGCCCAGGGGTCCCCTGCCCAGCTCTCACTATGTCTGTGGGGTGCTGGAAGGCTCTCCACCAAAAGCACAGAAACACAGATGGAATGTCCCCGCCCCGTCCCTCTGCATTCCAGCCTGGGAGAGAGACCCCAGACTGTTCTTCTAATCAACTCGCGCTCACCCGCCTGGGCCTGGACCTCCAGGCATGCAGGCTCTCAGCAGCCCTGCCGCGTGGGGCAGATGGCATTGGAGGGCGCAGGAGGGACCAGCCCTAATGTCAGTCACGTCACTCAGCATCTCGCTCAGCATCGCAGGCGTCCTGTGCTGAGCGCGGCCGGGATTTAGGACAGCGTGGCCTGCGATGGGCCTGGCCCCGATACGCCTGATTCACCACAATGCCTGGCCAGAGACACAGATCAGCCCAGAACACCTGCTCTCCAAGGTCACACATAACCCAGATAGGGAGGAAAACCAAAACAGGACACCCTGCCATGTGTGAAGCAAACGCAGAAAACAGTCCTAGCCAGTCAGGGGTGGCGGCGTCTGGGAAGCACCCTGGGGGCGTGCGTGTGTGCGTGTGTATATGCGTGTGTGCGCGCGTGCGCATATGTGTGTATATGCGTGTGTGTGTGCGTGCAGTGCCAGGACTTGATTGCCCGCAAGTACCTCTGGCTGGTACTTGTAGCTGAGAGGCTGCCCCGCTGTGGAGTGCGCCCCACGCCGTCCCTGAGCACGGTGTACAAGGGCAGCCCGACCTGCTGCGTCCATCTGTGTGTGGGAATCACTGGTGGGGAGGATGGACTGGGCCCTGGCGGACGAGAGACGTCACCCTGTATGGCCAGCCGCCGAGTGCTAGTGGGGGAGCAGGAGTTGCGTTGCAGCCGCTGTGCGGCCACTGCACACAGTGTCGGCGTCTCGCGTGTGTTTCTGGCAGAGTTGCGGTGACACGGCCCCTACCTCCTGAGTCGCCTTCCCATTCTTTTCCTGCGTCAGCGGACCCGTCACCACCCTCCGGCCTTCCCACCCACAGCCCGTAGATGCTGCCTCGGTGGGCGGTGCTGGAGTCACTGCATGAATAAGGTCCCGGGAGTGGCCGGAAGCACGCTTGCACTGCTGGCTGCCTTTTTCTTTTTTGTCCCACCTTTGGTGCGGTTGCCATTTTGCTTCCTGAAAGCCCTGAACAGGGAACAGTGCCCCACCTACCCCCACCCCCCACCCCCGCCTGGGAGGACAATAGGGTCCTTAGCGCTTATGTAATCGCATTAGAGGTCCCTCTAAGGGAACCCCTGGGGCGGGGGTGGCCGGGCAGTGAGACAACTTGTCCAGGTGCAGCCGCCGGCCTGGGAGCCTGTGCACCCCTTTCTCATCAAGGTCCTTTTTTTGGGTAACAGTTTAATCAAGGCAATTCACATACCATGTAATTCACCCATGTAAAGTGCATAATCCAGTGGTTTTGGTATATTCACAGTTGTGCACCTGTCATGTCCATTTCAGCCTGTTTTCCACAGCACAGAAAAACCCCGAGCCCTTCAGCAGTCACCCCCATGTGGCACCCCCAGCAGGCCCTGCTGTGCCGTCTGTCTCTGTGGATCCCCGTTCTGGGCGTCTCGTGTGAATGTGGCCTTTTGCATCCGGCTTCTCATGCTCAGCTTCACACGGGTCGTAGTGTGTGTCGGGCATCGTTCCTTTTTATTGTCGAGTGTTGGTGCGTCTTTCCCTTTTACGGCCGTGAACCTGGAGGTTTGTCCTGAGCTGGGCTCGGTCCCTGAACCAGCTGGCCCTCCCGTGACCAACTCGCTGGGAAAGCAGAGGGCCAGTGAGGCTGGAGGCAGGTGGGCCGGCAGCACCCACGGTGTGTTCCCTGCCACACACCATGGAGCTACATGGGCTGAGATCTCGTCTCTGCGGAGTCCTTGCGACTTGGCTGCGTCTGGCCCCGTGGCACACCCCTTCTGCCCACTGGGAGCCCTCTGCAGGAGAGCCCTGATGGCCCCCCAGCTCCCTGCTCCGCTCAGAGGGTGGGATTTCTCCCTCAGCTGTGCAGGGCCTCCCTTAGCCCTCGCCTATCCCTGGAGGGAGTTTGGAGGGCCGCCCAGCAGGTCCCCAGCTTGGGGAGACATCACATCCACCCCGGCCTCCCCAGCCTCTCCTTGGAGATGCCTGATGCTGACCTTTCTTCCCGTGTCCAAGGGTCACCCTATGACCGAGGCGCCCCTGTGCGCTGTCCCCTCAGTGCAGCCCCGCCAACCCCCGTAGAGGCAGCTCCTTGCTGGGGGCTCTGGCTGAGCAGCCTCCTAGAACTTGCTTTTCTTTGCCCCGTGTGGCTGTTCCCTGCCCCCCCCCCGCCACCTCCGTGTGGCCCTGGCAGTTGGGTTTGAGTCCCAGCTCCATCCCTTCCAGCTCAGGAAGTCCCCTCTCAGCCTCAGTTTCCTTGTTTGTGAGATGGGGTACTTCCGCCACCCTCCCTGCTCTGAGCTCCGACAGGAAAGGCCCCGTCCCCTCCTCCTGGGCACTGGCCCTCTCCTCTCGTCCGCCTTCTCCAGGCCCAGCCTCCTCCTCTGCTTGGCCCTTAACCTTCGAGGCTTTATCGTGGTGGTTTTTCTCAGATAGCTGAGTTCCTTCCGGGAGGCGTGAACGCCCACCACACGTGTCTGCATCTTCTGTGCTGTCATTTCAGCTATTTGTTTAGGGGAAGCAGAGGGACAGTCTGACCACTGTGTGTTCTTTGCTCTCCAGTGGTGTAGACCACCAAGAGGCCAGGCTGGGGTGTCCTCAGAGTCCCTCCCCCACGTGTGTGCTGAGGGCAGGGGGTCCATGGGGCTGACGCTCTGAGCTGGAGGGAGGCCCAGAGCCACCTGTTGAGATGCCCGGGCAGCCGAGGGTCCCTTTGCACCCGGGGCCCTTCCTTGTGGCTCTCGGAGCCACGGGACGTCACGGTCACTAGACCCACTTGCTTCGAGCTCTTTGCGCCCCTCCTGTGTGCCCCTTGGCGGGCCACCGGGGACGTCAGTGGCTGTCGGTGACCCTGGAGACGAGGTGGGAGTAGCAGATGGGCTTGTGCACTGTCGCCGGGGTGAGAAGCAAGGTTCTGACCCGATCGGGCTCCTGTGGGGGGCTGTGTCCTTGAGCCCACCTGGAGGTAGTGATGCCCCCCCAGGAGGCAGCAGTGGCCTGGAGAGCCCCTGGGTTGAGCGCTGCACGCTGTGGCCTTTTCCCGGCCCTTCGAGACCCTTCAGTGCCCCTGGCACCTCGCACTGTCTCCAGGGATCCTCCCGGGGTCCTGGGCCACCGCGCAGCCCAGCGAGCAGCGCGAGCAGGTGGACGCGGGTCCTGGCCCCTGCACCCGGCACAGGGGCCTCACTGAGGTCTCCGAGCTGCCCTTGGCAGAGGAGGTGGTGTTCCCAGACCACCTGAGCCCCCGCGACTGCTTTTCTCGGGTGTGGGCGCGGCTGCTCCAGCATGTGGTTGTGGGCGTAGGTTTGCTCAGAGCTCAGGAGAGCTGAGTGAACGTCCGTGCGAGTCGACGGACTGCTGGGATCCCCCCGGCCCATCTGAGCTCTGGACGTGGGACAGTCACGGGGAGGATGGTGAGACCACTCGGAGCTCGGGGCACTGGCCCAGCAGCGGCCACCGCTCTGCCCTCCAGAGGCTCGTCCACCTGGGCCAGCGGCCCGACCTGCACAGAGGACAGGCCGTGCCCAGAGCAGCGGTCATTGCCCATGAAGTGATGAAGGGGGTAAAGTTGATCGGACTCTGCCCCAGAGAGAGAGGAAGATGGAGGGCATCGGTCTGTCCATCTGTCCGTCTGTGGTGAGTTCCCGTGGAGGGGGTTGGGTCACAGCCGGCTGCTTTCAAGAGCTGCTGATAATTGAGACTGTGTTTTGGGATTTCTGTGAAGAGAACTGGTTTTAATTATAGGTCGGGAACAGGTGCTCAGAGGCATTTGGGGTGCTAACTAGGACGAAGGGCTCTTTGTAGGAGGAAAGGCTCCAGCTCTGCCCTCACGGCCGGGCACTCTCCCCACGTGCGTGTGGAGGAAGCCACAGTGGACACAGTCCGTGGGGGGTGTGGCCACAAGCCTCATCTGGCGACTCTCACCCTTTGGCCCCCAGGGTCTCAGCCAAGCCTGGTCCCCTCCACAGGCACGTGGGTTTGAGTGCTTGCGCTGTAGCCTGACCGCCAGGGTTCTCAAAGCTTCCGGGTGATTCTGACCAGCGGCCTCTTCCCCGGCCAGCCAGCGGCCTCCAGGGCTTCTGACCGAAGGGTCTGGGCTGGGGTGCGGCTGTTGCCGAGAGCCGCTGTCCCCGGTGGAGCCGGTCAGTTTGGGGCATGTTCTCCCTTCTGTAAGTCACGTGGGTCTTGGGTAAAGATGTCTCCGGTTTATTGTTTCTCCCCTGCCCAGCTCGGACTGGGACAAGAGTGGACCCAGGCAGCATTTCCGCCCCAGGAGGGGCATCAGGGCTTAGAACGTCCAGCAGTCGTCCCTCGTGCTTGGGGGTGCACGCTGGGTGTGGGCCAGGCCAGAGCCAAGAGGAAGCAGTGTGTCCTTCCAACCTGTCTGCAGGCTTTGGGAGCTGAGCGGGGGCCACCAAGACACCCAGCAGTGTTGGGGCCCCAAGGGCAGAGGCGAGAGCCCAGGGAGGAAAGGCTGGCAGCAGATGGGTGTGGTGCAGGCCAAGCCCGCTGCCCCTAGGGCAGAGCGCCAAGGCCCAGTATGTCAGGGGTTTTCGGGCAGGGTCCTGCTGTTGGGGAGGGCGGAAGGCCCGCCCACCCACCCCCTGGGCGCTGAAGTTGCCAGGATCCCCGGAGCCACAGGGACAGCCCTGTGGCGGTCAGTCGTGGTGGTCGTGACGGTCGCTCCCTCTGAGACGACGGCCATGGGAGGAGGACGATGAGCAGCCCTGGCTGTGTTACGGGAGGGTGAGGCATGGCGTCCTGGGGACGGGGTGCCGGCCGGCGCCGCCTTAGAAGGCCGTGTGTGGGGCTCCATGGCCACGTGCGGGCTCTAGTTGGGCCTGGTGTTGACTGAGCCCAGTGGTTGGTTCAGTCGGTCAGCGTCCCCCACCCTGAGCTCACTTGTTCCCGAAGGCGCTCACATCCAGATTGCGGTCTGAGAAAGGGGAGCGATGCCTTCTATTTAAAGGGGTATATAATTAACAAAGCAGAAACAAGATAACCGTAATTTAGGTCGTCAAGGAAGATAATGGCAGAGGCTGGTCCCGTTAACGTGTGACGAGGTAGCTGAAGCTCTGTGTCTGCTGTCCTTGGCTTAAAAAGCTCTTCAGTGATAAAGGCAGTCTGTGGACAGCCCCCCACCCCATGCCTGGCACCTTTCTTTGGAGTAAAGTCGGGGTCCCTGCTGGAAATAACAAGAGTGGGAAAGCAGTGTCCTCTGAGCCCTCACAGGGCCTCTGTGTCCAGAGGTGGCATTGGTGACCGGGAAGGACACTCTGCTTCTTTAAACCCTAGGACCAAGCGCCCCCCGCCTCCCAGATGGGGCATTGCAGCGGCTGCGACCAGGGTTCCTCAGCGCCCAAAGTGACAAGTGACGGGGGGCCCCTGTGCAGTTAGCGTTGGGAGAGACTTGAGGGCAGCAGCTGGCACTGCCGTGCACCTATCACGGCACACCTGAAGTGGCCACATTAAAACCATAGAAAGACACAGGTGAAGTCGGTTTTAATGTATCTCGTTTAGCCAAACACAGCTAGAATGTCTTCCCACACGTCCGCTTCCTAATGAGACGTGAATGAGACGTTTCGCATCTTCTTTTCCTGTGAAGTCTTTGAATGTGTGTGACTTTTGCGCCTGCAGAGCCTCCTGGGCCCAGGGAGGCAGGGGCTGCCAGGCCGGGGCGTGCCATCTGCATTATGTGGTCCGGCCCCTCCGATTTCCAGATGAGGAAGCCGAGACCCAGCGACCTTAGCGACTTGGCAGAGGTCACCCAGTGACGCAGGCACAAGAGCCCGGCCTCCGACCTCCTCCAGGTCCTGGAAGGCCGGAGCAGACCCCAGACCCAGACAGTGTGGCCCTCTGAGGGGCGATGCACTCCCTGGCAGCCACCCAGCACCTTTGCTCAGGGCTGCCTGTGGTGTGCTGAGACTTGTCCCCTTGGCTCTCGGGGACAGGTTGGTCTGTGGGACTCAGTCCTTTATCAGTGTGTCCATCTTGCTGGGGTGGACAGGAACGGCCCCACGCGCCATCCTGGGCCTCTGTGGAGCCCCGGGTGTGGGGATGCCATGGGTACATCCTGAGCACCGGTGTGGAAGCGTGATGGGGCAGGGTGTGGGCAGCTGGCATCTGTTGGCTATGGACTCCCCCTTGCCAGTCTAATGACAGCTGTGGGCCCTTTCCTAGGAGAAGAAAAGCATGCCAGAGAGGCCCCACGCCCTGTCCCCAAGCGTTCTCAGTGCACATGGTCGTGCAGCCTAACGGCCAGGGCCGTGGGCACCGTGGTGTGGTTGCCCTCTTCGCAGCCCCAGCCCCAATCTGCTCTGAGCTCTTGTGTGTAAGTGAGACTTCAGGGTCCTCTAACCCACTGCTCCAAGGCCACAGCCCCTGTCACACCCACGGTCCAGCAGCTCCAGGCTTCACCTGCTGACCCCAGGCCAGCCTTCCTGTCCTTCAGCTGGATGCAACCCCATCAGACCAGGGAAGGGGCACAGGCCTGGTCTGCAGGCCCCAAGGAAGCCAGCGGCTGCCGCCAGCAGGTACCCTGTGTCAGAATGCAGCCTGGGTTCTCGCTGTCCCCTCCCCCCGCCCCGGTACATCACAGCTCATCGGGTTCCCTCGCTGTCCCCTTGGAGTAAGTTACCCGCGGTAACAGCTGGGCTACGCGCTCATTCATAAGCTGCAGGGAACTCGGGGGCAGCGTACAGTTGGTTTTTGATGGTTTTTGAGCGACGTGGGGAAGCCACAGAGGCCATGTGGGGTAAAGTGGATCGAAGGTGTTCACGCCCCTCCCCACCGCTGAGTCACCGGCTTGCTTTGGAGGGAAGAGGAGACATATGTTCTGGTCACTTTTGTCTTCTTGGATTATAGGGCTGTTCAGCCCAGGGTGACTAAGTGGGAGCAGCCTGTGGGTCTTAAATGTTCTCAGCTGGGTGTTTCTACAGTGCTGTCGCCATAGCACCCACTAAGCCGGGAGAGGCAAAGGCAAGGCGACCCGGACTGGGGGGGGGGGGGTGTCCCTGCCCACACAGTGGCCTGGAGCCTGCAGGAGTGGGGTGTCCCTTCCCCCCAATCCCCTTGAGGGATGAAGCTTTCAGTTGGCCTAGATTGCCATGTTCTGCCCAGTGAAGTCATGGTCACTTGCTACAAAGGGCTAGCGCCCTGGAGGAGGTCAGGAACATCCGCTGTTCCTCAACAGAAGTGGTGGCTACATGTCCTAGGCGGCTGGGGCCCTGCCCCGGCCAGAGTGCTTGGTGCTGGGGCTCGGGGCAGAGGAAGGTGTCTGCTTGGCTCTCGCCTGCCCTAGCCTGGGAGGACATGGGTGATGACCTGGGTGGCCATCTCTTGGGGCTGGTGCAGCTCAGAAAGCATCTCTCTGCCTGCGCCCCAGGAGGCATGGTCCCTGACGAGAGGCTCAGTGGCGCCCACGGCCCCTGCCCAAGCTGCGTGCCCCACCAAAACTCCTGCTCCCCACGTGAGACCTGTGCCACTCCAGCTGGTCACCAGGCTCATTTGAGTAAATGGAAATCTTCAAACACCACACCCTCCCCTGCTCGGGAAGCTGCCAGGCCCCGCTAATGAGGCCAGCGCCCTGCCTGCTCGTCCAGCGTGGGTTTCTCTCCACTCCAGGGAGTGGGAAGCTGATGTGAAAGACGTGACCGCAGCCTGGAAACCCAGAAACCACGGGCAGGCCGGCTGGGTGCCCCAGGGGCCCGGGCTGAGAAGGAGCTGTGCTCAGCCGCGTGCTCGAGGCCAGCACACCCAGGGGGCCCTGTGTCCCGGTTTACACCGCGGTCACCGTTCAGAGCTGCGCCTTCCCTTCTCCAAAGTCCCCATTTAGATGACAACTGGCATGGAGGCCACCGCTCTGGGCAGCCTTTCCCCTTGGGCTACCTGCAGCTTTTTTCAGCACTTCAGCCCATCCACCTGGGCAGGGTCTCCACGTGCCTGGCTCACCTGAGCCCACACACCCTCCCAGGCCCGGCCACCACTGGAGGCGGTGGGGACTCTGGGGCAGCCCCCAGGGAGGGTAGGAGGTAGTGACACAACGTTAGGGGTGGATTGGAGCTTCCTGGGGGTGGGGTGGGGATAAACCCCGATCTTCTTCCAGAACCTCGCAGGCATCCATCCTCCTTGGCTGCCCCCTTAGAGGCTCCTGGGCACCAAGCCCCTGTGTGTGTGAGCGTGGGGACCAAGGAGGTGCCCTTGTCACGGGCTGGTTGACACCTGCAAGGCCATACTGCTGATGTCCCTGACAGTGCCTTGGGGTGGGGTGGGGGTGAGGAGTAGGACACTCATGAAGCAGAGCTGGCGAGGGCCTCGCAGGCGGCTTCGGCCTAGGGTGGGGTGGTGTTTTGTTGATGGGAGCCGGGGGTGGGTCGCCAGGAGTGGCATCTGTTTTCTGCTCTCCGTGCCTCTGCCTGTCTCTGAGCGAACCCCAGCCCTTCCGGACCCTTCTATCCAGAGGGTGTTCCCAGGGCCCAGGCCTCTAGCCTTCCTGTCCTCACAGGCGCCTCGTGGGCTTTCTAGGCAGGGGATGTGGGGTGTGAGTGGTCCCCTGGGCAGGCGCCCTGCACCGCTGCAGCCTAGTGGCGTCTCCCCACAGCATGGCCTCACCCACTGTGCCCTGCACAGGCCCCCAGGTCACCCCAAACCTGCAGGCTCACTTCCCGGCTTCCTGGAGGAGCCGCCATGCAGCGTGCAGGGGAGATTCCGTGGGAGCAGGCGCAGGAGGCACTGGGAGGCACATTTCGTAACCAGAGGAAAAGTGCTCTGAGCTGCTGGGGCGGGGGCGGGGGC
>NW_017731712.1:218009-250731 GCF_001890085.2 Hipposideros armiger
GGGGGCGGGGGCGGGGAGGAGGCGGGCCTTAGGACAGCCTGCCCAGGAGGCCTCTTGCCCTTTCTCCCGGGCTAGCCAGGGTCGCTCTCCAAGTGCCATCCCGGTCCCGAGGCTGGGGCCTTGGTCTGGGGGTGGGATAGTTATTTTGAGACCCATTTAGGCTGCCCCCCCAGGCAGTAGGAGGTGAAGTTCTACAGGGGATTTGTGGGGAGGTGGGTGGTCTGCAGGGGCAGAGGGTGCGGGGACCCAAGTTCTGGTGCTGGGGCTGGGCAGGTCCTTCCTGGGGGTGCTGTGACTCCCTCGTGCTGGCAGAGCTGTGCACTGGTGACAGCACTGGGGCCGCTCCTCGCCCCTCCAGCTGAGTGCTGCTGCGAGGGGAGGTGGCAGGAACAGCCTGCTGTTTGCTCCCCCTCCAGTCACCCATCCGGGCTTGGCACCGCCCACACATGCTGAGTAAGAGCTGGGGTGGGGGGGGGCCTGTGAGTCAGGCGGGGAGGCTGCCCCTTGAGGCCTGGGCTTGCCCCTGCGGAGATCAGGGCTGCTCCAGGGAAGAACTGATTCTGGAAAAGCCACTCCCGGACAGCGGTCCTAGCAGCCCACGTAGACAGTCTGCACCCCACACAGACAGTGTGCTCGGGGTGTGGGGAGGGTGGGAAGGGAGCTGCAGCCAGGATCCCACAGGCCCCGCACACAGACGCACCCAGGGGGCTCTGCAGACCCCATGGGTGTGCATCTGGGCTCCTGCCCCCCGTCCCCCCATGACAGCCGCCTCCGGTCTTCCCTGCACTTTATTACAGAAAGTTTCACTGGCAAAATCAGAACATTCCCGTGTGCCCGGCATCGAGCGGTGTCGCATGCGCTCTGTGCCCGCCCCCTCAGGTTTGGGGGTGAGTCATCCTGGAACACCCAGTGCTTGCTGCTGCCACCGGCAGGGTGGTTTTACACGGCTGGAACCGGGATCCCCAGGCGGGGTCACACCGCCACGCGTTGCCACCAGATCTCACCAAGTAGCCGCCAGCGTGGTTGCCGTGTGTGCAGCTCTCACGGTTCAGAGGGGGCACCGGGGCAGGGAACGTGTGCTTCCAGGGCCAGAGGCGCGGCTGGCGCGGGGCGGCCCTGCCGAACTTCTAGGATTCCATTGGCCAAAGCCAGTCACATGGCCGAGCCCTGCACCAATGGGCAGGCTGGGAGGGCGGGGCCAGCAGTGACTGCTGTGGAGAGCAGCGTTCCCCTGCAGCTGGCCGCTCCGGCGCTTTTCATCCAAACTTCCCCTCCCTTTTCCTCCCTGCTGCTCATCTGTCAAGGTGCTCGGTCCTCTGTCCAGTGGCCTTCAGTGTCAGGGTTGGTTGATTCTGCTTTTTAATGACTCTTAATTTTGTTTACGTATTCAACATGAAATTTGCCAGTTTTACCATTTTTCAGTTGAGGGGCATTGAGTACATCCGCATTGCTGTGCAGCCATCACCTCCATCCGACTCGAGAACTTCATCACCCCGCACTGACACCCTGGCCCCACGGGACACCGCCTCACACTCGTCCGCCCCAGCCCTGCCCACCCTCCCGCCTCCTGTCCCCTCTAGCCTTGGGCCACCTTGAATGCGTCCCTGGGACCTGGCATTTCTGGAAAGTGGTAGTTGGATGTGGAGGCTGGTCAGGTTGAGGTGGTTTTCATTTGGGGCGCTTGCCAGAATCCTTTATGGGTGAGAATGGCTGGACCTGACAGACGTGGGTCTTGGGGCGACAGAGTGGCCCCGTCGGGAGACCTGGAGGTGGGCGGTGGGAATGGAGAGAGGTGCGCACCACCTTCCCCGGGGCCAAGGGTGGCTCGGAGCCTGCCTTGGTGAGGTCGCCTTGTTTGTCTCTGCCGGTTCTCAGCCGCTCCCGAGGCAGCACTGGGAGGGCACCCAGGTAGCTGCGAGTGGGAAGGTCGGGGGCCCTGGTCACTTTGAAGTCCTGTCTCCGTGCAGCCCCTTCTCCCCAACTCTCCCTCATCCCAGGAGTGTGAGCTGGCGTGGCCCCAGCAGCCCACCCTCAGGTGCTGGGCTCCCTGCTCCCGGGGTGACTGTGTATCCTCTCCATGAACTCACTGCCCAGGCTGTGACCTCAGCCTGTGGCTGTCTGGAGAACAGCCACCAAGGGGTCTTACCTGTCTCTGCGCCCCCCCCACCCCGCCCCCCAGATCTGGGACCTAGGTGAGAATGAGCTGAGAGAAGCCCTGGGCCTTCCCTCTAGCAGGGCTCTCCTCAGGCAGTAGAAGGCAGGGCCTCCCATGTCCCGTCTGATTTTCCCATGGCTCCCATCTGAGCGGAGACATAGAGGTTCTGGAAACATCCACATCTGTGGGCCAAGGGAATGCCAGCGAGGCAGGAGGACGGAGAAGCGGGGGCCCTCGGCATTGACGCTCTTGGGCCGTGGCCTTAGGGGGGCTGGCCTGACACCTGCCTGGGCACGCAACACCCTGCTTTTGGGAAGAGCCCCACGGAGATGAGCCTGACCCCCCTGCAGACGGCCTGCCCTGGCCCTCCTGCTGGAGGCAGGACCTGCGGGCAGCCGAAGGCATGAGAGGCGGCTGTGCTGTGAGTGGTCCCAGAACGCCACCCGTTTGCAGTCGCCACTCTGCAAGAACGCGGTGCTTGACGCACCGGTGGGGCTGCCCAGAACGGATGCGATGGGGCAGCATCCTTCACCGTCCCACCTGTGCCCACCCTCTCCCATCCCCAGTACATCGACGCAATCAGCAGCAAGCAGGGAGAGCTGGAGAGCCACGTGTCCGATGGCTACAAGACAGCGCTCACCGAGGAGAGAAGGAGGTTCTGCTTCCTGGTGGAGAAGCAGTGTGCCGTGGCCAAGCACTCGGCCGCCTACCACTCCAAGGTGAGCCGCTCGCCCGCGTTGGGCCTCGCTGGCAGGCAGGGGCTGGCTCCCGGGGAACATCAGGGCGGGCCGCGAGCTGTGATGAAAGTCACACGGTGCAGAACATCCCCATGCATTTCGATTTCCCAGGGGAGAGAGAGTCCTAGAAGGAGAATTACCAGGTCAGAGGCTGCAGACGTTTCTAAGACTCCCGGTAGAAATCGCCAGGTGCTTTTCTGAGAATAGTTACACTGACAGCCTAACGGCGAGCCCTTCTGAGGGGCTGCAGAGCCAGGAACCCCATGTAGAGGCCAGCTTAACTCCTGGGCCAGTGAGACCCGTAGTCCACAGGCAGGAGCTGGAACATTCCAGAACATTCTGAGCTTGAAAGGTGTGGTCAGGCAGCCAAGCTGATGAGGGAGGCCCTGGTTCCTGTCCTTTTTCCATAAAGGGTCAGCAGGAACACACACACTCACACTCACACACACTCACAACTTGGCTTCTGGTCCCCACGGCCCGGCGACCAAGGAGATGGTTGCCCTCCCTCCATGGAGAGGCTCTTGCCGGCCCAGGTGTGAAGCAAGGACGGTGGCGGGACCTCCTTCCCCTGTGGGAGTTGGGAGGGCTCGTGGCAGCCGGGATGTGGGAGTGGGCTGTGCCGGCCACGGTGTTCAGAGCGGATCAGAGCAGAGGTCGCTGCCGCCCACGTGGCCCCAGGCAGGCTGAGGCGGGCGTGTGCGCCCTCTGGTGGCAGCCGAGCCCTGTAGTGGGCCAGGGCCCATTTGTGTGGCAGGCAGGAAAGCCATTGTCCTCTGGGGCACTGCCATTTTAGAGAGGTGACAGCTGACTTCCCAGGGAACGCCCCCACGGCGGGCTTAGAGAGGACAGGCGCCTGGCCTCGGGCACCAGGGCCTCCCGCCTGTGCCCAGCAGCCCACCTGGCACGTCTCTGGATTTGCACCCTACAGCAACGGAGCTTCATTTCCCTCAGGAGCCCTGGGCTTTACTCGTCACCTCAGACCTGAAGCCACTCAGGGCCAGTGCCCTGATCCTGGGTTTGTCCCCTCTGGTACTGGGTCCTTGCTGGCCCATGTCACCACCACCCCAGACCCATCAACCATTTATGTCAACCAGGAGCCAGATAGTAAAGATTTTCGGTTCTGGCCGTAGCCTGTGGAAGCTGCCACAGGTGATGTGTAAGTGAACAGAAGTGGGTTCAGTCAAACCTTACAAAGCTGGCGGCCAGCCCCGGGGCGTGGTGTGCTGGCCCCTGGTCTAAGCCAGCTGCTGGTAGCGGGGCCACGGCCTGCTCAGAAGGCTGTTTGCCCGACATCCCGTAGTTGCCCCACGCAGGAGCCCCCGCCCCAACCAGCCAGCCTGGCCTGACTGAGGCTGGCCTTTCCGCGTGGTCTCCCTGCCCCGGCTCTTCCTGATAACTGAGGTTTGTCCGTGGAAGGTCTGGCCCTTCCGTAGCTAACTGAGGGAGCCCCGTTCATGTCTTCTTCCTCGGGCCCTGGGGAGGCCCCCGGCGGGCCAGGCCTTGCTGTGATCTCATGCCTGCTGGTCCCTCGCCTGCGCCGCTCACTGGCGCAGACCAGCCCCTTTCCTAGGTTGGGGGTCGGGGGCCCACAGGTGTGGCTCACGTGGCGAGGAGGCACTGCCGGTGAAGAGCCGCCCTCTGCCCCAGCCAGGTGCGCCCCTCCTGGGGCGGGGATGTCGTGCCAGGAGCCTCCTGGTGCCCAGCGGCAATCGGGGGCTGTGGCCATGAGGTCAGCAGCAGGCCCTCCAGGGAGGGGTCCCGGGATGCACCCAGCTACGCTTGGCCCTGACCCCCACGCTGCCCCATTCTCTCTGCTTCAGGGCAAGGAGCTGCTGGCACAGAAGCTGCCACTGTGGCAACAGGCCTGCGCCGACCCCGGCAAGATCGCGGACCGCGCAGCGCAGCTGGTACAGCAGATGGTCAGCAGCAACGGCGCCCTGTCGGCCTCCAAGTCCAGCCTGGTCATCTCAGACCCCATTCCGGGGGCCAAGCCCCTGCCGGTGCCGCCCGAGCTGGCCCCGTTTGTGGGGGTGAGTCCTCGGCCTCCGGAAAGCATTATGGGTGTGGGGGGACTGCCCCCCTTGGCAGGGCGCCCCTGCTGGGGACAAGGAGCTCTCCACGCTGGCCTCGCTGGGCTGGGCCCTCCTGCAACCCCGCGCCCTTGCCGCTCCTTCTCCACAGCGGCTGTCTGCTCAGGACAATGCGCCCATCATGAATGGCATCTCGGGCCCGGACAGCGAGGACTACAGCCCCTGGGCTGACCGCAAGGTGGCCCAGCCCAAGTCCTCGTCTCCTCCGCAGCCTCAGACCAAGCTGAGCGACTCCTACTCCAACACGCTCCCCGTGCGCAAGAGTGTGGCCCCGAAAAACAGCTACGCCACCAGTAAGGGCTCCCCTGGGGGCTGGGCTGGGGCCCCAGACCCGCCGCAAGTAGCAGAGACACCCCTGAGGGGAGGTCGGGGGCTCCGAGGCTCACGCATGTACACGTGCGTGTGCAGCACCCTGGGGACCCCTTTGGGACTTCATCCTGGACCCTTGGGCTTCATGGGGCTCCCCGTTAACATCTGGCAAGGAGTGGAGCCGTGCTCAGAAGCAGGTGGGGGTGCTGGGGGGGGCGTTAGTTGACAATGGGACAGCTCCTGCCCCCTGGGGCCCCTGGGACACTGCTCACTCCTGCCCCCACTGCCAGGAGCCCGGCCGAGCGTCTCCTGATTAGTAGGGGAGGGAGCTGCGGCTCCGCCCACAGGATGAGCTCCAGGCCCTCAGCACCCAGGTCCTTCCAGAATCAAAGCTCACACAGCCCTGGAGGCGTGGCAAGTGTCCACCAGGATGGACGGTCCACCTCCAGGCCTGCTTGGGGCTTCTAGTGTCTTCCCCTTGGGCCGCGGAGGGACGGGAGGGTGACTGCACCTCGCTCCTGCATGGGGCGGGGCGCCCCTCACACCTGCCCTGTCCCCAGCTGAGAACAAGACGCTGCCGCGCTCCAGCTCCATGGCGGCCGGCCTGGAGCGCAACGGTCGCACGCGGGTGAAGGCCATTTTCTCCCATGCGGCTGGTGACAACAGCACCCTGCTGAGCTTCAAGGAGGGCGACCTCATCACCCTGCTGGTGCCCGAGGCCCGGGATGGCTGGCACTATGGCGAGAGCGAGAAGACCAAGATGTGAGCGCCTTCCAGGGCGGCGGGGCAGGGAGGGCGGGGCGGCCTGCCCCTTTATGGAACATGGGACGTTGGCCCCCTGACCCTGGGCCCCTGGGGGCTCTGGGTCGTTTTTAGACTATCGAGGTCATATGTTTCCACCATACAAAACCTGGGCAGCTCAGACACGCCTAACGGCTTCTCGCCCCCGGCGGCAGCCTCTGTGGCCGGCCCAGCTCGGGCGTCCCTCACTCCCCACGTCTCCAAACTTGTCCCCAGGCCCCGAGTGTCCAGTGCTTTTCCTGCTGTCAGTGCGTGGCTTCCAGTGCGTAGAGGCCAGCCTTCCCCCCCAAAGCCTTTTCGCCTCCCCTGTGTCTCTCCTGGACAGAGCTGGGGTCCTAGAAGTCACTCTGAGTCCCACGGCTGTGCCTTCACGGCTTAGTTTGTTGCCGAGAGGCTGTGTCAACATCCCGTTCTTGCTCGACCTGGGGGCTGCCCGTCAGGGGCTCCACCCTCCCACGGCCCCCACTGTCGTCTGGGTGTGTCTGTTGGTGAGATGGGAGACCCCACTGGGGCAGAATCGGCTCTGACACTTGCCCGCCCTAACCAGGGAGGAGGAAGCTGCTCTCTGGCCTCAGGCAGCCACCACCCTGGGAGACGCTGAGAGAGCAGGGACCCTGGTGGGACGCCTCTGTTCCCAAGTTCACACCTGCCTCCCTCCCTGGCACCTTCTCTGGTGTTGGCTTCACATGTGGCCACTCGGGACCGAGGCCAGAAACCAGCCCTGCTGTCAAAGCAGCTGGAGCTCAGCCTGGGTCCCCAGCCTCACAGTGAAGGCAGCCTCCGTCCAGGATGGGGCAGCTCAGAGCCGGATGTCCAGCTGAGGTGCAGGCTGGGGTCCCCTGGCTTCCCTGGAGCACCCACATACGTCCCCTCCACAAGCACACACAGCCAGGCCAGGGAAGCGTGTGACTGGGGCCCCGGCACGCTCTCACCTGGGCCGTCTGTTCCAGGCGCGGCTGGTTCCCCTTCTCCTACACCAGAGTTCTGGACAGCGACGGGAGTGACAGGCTACACATGAGGTGAGGGTGCTGACTGCAGTGGGTGGCCCTTAGCTCTGGAGAGGGGCTGTGGTGAGTGGGGTGCTGTGGACGGGCTCCCCTCAGAACAGCCCCAAGCGCTCTTGCCAAGAGCTTGGCTGGGCTTCCAGTCCCTTCCCTGCGCCAGCAGAGCTGCCCCCCACAGCCCAGCACGCTGCACGTTTGAGGCCCTGAGGTTCATGGGTGTGGACATGCTTTGTGAGGTCTGCGAGCCCTGGGGGTCACCGGGCGCTGTGTGGGGCAGCCCTGTTCACTGGCCCATTGGGGTGCGGGCTCTCCTTGCCCCATGCTGGGCCCAGGCGCACCCCCCCCCGCTGCCATCTCCTGCAGGCAGGGTGTGTGAGGGGGGCCCCAGCCATCTCCCATGAGCCCCCCAGATCCTCCCAGGCTTCAGGAGAGCAGGAGACTGGCTGCTGGGGCCGCAGAGGGGCTGAGTGGCTGCCGGGAGGTGGGATCGCCATAGGACTCAGCCCCAGCAAGCCTTCCGGACTTCCCAACTGGCACACTTTCGTGCCCAGTTCTGAGGGAGGGGTCCACAGGGTCAGCGCACCTGCCACCCAGGCCCCTGACAGCAGCATCTTGTCACCCCCTCCTTGAGGGTCCAAGTGAAGCACAGGAGAGGTGGGGGCCAGGCGGGATCCTGGGCTGGCCCGGCCTGAGCACTGTCCCCTGTTCCCCGTCCCGCAGCCTGCAGCAAGGGAAGAGCAGCAGCACGGGCAACCTCCTAGACAAGGAGGACCTGGCACTCCCGCCCCCCGACTACGGCACGTCGTCCCGAGCCTTCCCCACCCAGACGGCCAGCACCTTCAAGCAGAGGCCCTACAGCGTGGCCGTGCCTGCCTTCTCCCAGGTGAGTGGGGGAGGGGCCTGGGTCCCCAGCGGCTGCCGGGCTCAGGGTTGGGCCTCTCGCCTACGCCCTGCTGTGGCCACCTCCTGGACCACTGCCCTCTGCAGACTCAGGACTCTAAAGAAGGCTCGGCGGCCCCCCTGCTGCCCTTCCCTCGGGCTGGGGTGTCCCTGACCCAGGCTGCTCTGGACGCTGCTCCTCGGGAGGGGCCTGAGCACCATGGAGGACCGGGTATCCGGGAGCCTCTCCCTGAGAGCCGGGGGCTCCTGAATCACGGGTCCAAGAGTGGAGCTGGGTGCTGTCACTCCGGGCCGAGACCTTCAGGGGGCGGCTGATGCAGTCTGGGCAGGTGTGGCCCCAAGGTCACAGGCCAGCCTGCTGGGCATTGAGATGCTCTGGTCCCATCCAGCCCTGCCCGGGCCTCATGGCACAAATGCCCAGGCTTGGAGGGCTCTGACCACTGCTCCCTGCTCTCACTCCCTGGTCTCTGGGTTTGGTTTTGGTGCTGAGAGAGCTGAGGAGGGTTCCCCAACACCCACTGATGGCCCTGGGGCCAGGCCAGGCGGGCAGAGATGGGGCAGCTAGCCACAGCACAGCCCCACACCCACGGGTTCCCCTCCTGGGCCAGGGGCACTGTCCCCAGGGCCAGGAAGCTGCAGCTGGGGTACAGGGGCTCAGGGGCGATCTGCCCAGGGGCCAGCCCAGCCCAGGCTTGCTTGAGGCGGGTCTGCAGGTGGCCATCCACGGTAGCTGCCCTCCCCACACCCGCCTCTGTCAGCCACCCATCCACCGCCCCCTCCCCTCAAATGTCACTGGTTTGGGGCCCTGGGTTCCTGGGGAGGCCCTTGTACCTGACCTGAGACTGCCAGCTAGTGCCACCCTCACCTGTCCAGGTGCTCCACCGCTTGACCTGCAGGCGCTTGCCCACCTGGGGCACTTGCAGGGCCCCTGCCCGCCTGTCACAGGTGACGTGTGTGGATGGGGTCAGCACGCGTGTGTGCGCCGAGTGTGAGGTCACACAATCCACAGTTGGATGTTTGCGGGACGTGGTGTCCCCATGAATTTGGGGGGTCACAGGTCACCTCTGTTGTGGGGGAGGGACCGTCTGTGCCCTTGGCAGCAGGCTCCACTGCACACCCTGGGGTCGGGAGGGGCGGCTGCCACGCCAGCGCCTGCCCTGCAGGCCACCTCACCCCCTGGGACCCCAGTCTGACTTTTTCTGCCTTCTTCCCCAGGGTCTAGATGACTACGGGGCACGGGCCGTGAGCAGGTAAGGGCTTTCTGAGTTGTCCTTGGGAACGGGGGGCAGTAGGGAGTGGTCCCCTGGAAGGCTGGTCTGGGGTGGCCCTGCGGGCTTGCTCCGTGGACCCCTGGCTGGAGACCGTGCAGTCTCCACTCCATGTCAGAACGAGTGGGGCCTGGATACCTGTTTTCTGTCCCCCGCCCTACAGCTCCCCAGGCCTCTGAAAGGCAGGCCCTTCGGGCAGGGTACCCTGTCCGGAGTCAACAGCCCAGCGTCCTGGGACATCGCTGAGTGGGAGGAGTGGGGGCGGCCCCTCCCAGAGCCGTCTGCGCTCTCCGTGGGTGGATGGGTGGGTGGGAGGACGCAGGTGCTTCTGCGTGAGCCCAGCCTGGCTGTGCCTACCCAGCCGCTCGGGGGGCTCCCGTTCTCCCCCAGCCCATGGCCACTGCAGGAGCCACCCCCCTAGTTCTTAGCAGTCCTACTCCTCCTTCCTGGCTCGTGCATTCTCGGCCAAGAGGGGGTCCACTCACCCCTGGCTCGTCTCCCCAGAACCAGTCCAGGCCTGCACAGAAGGGTAGGGGCTGCCCACCCCCCAGGCTCTGCCCTCTGGTCCTAGCTCCAGGGCCTCTCCTGTCACCCCTCCCCCAGGGCCTGGTGGCCAGCTGAGCAGGCTGCTGTGGGGGAGGCGTGCGGCCCGGCAGCTGTCCTGTGCTTTGTTTCACAGCGGCAGCGGCACGCTGGTGTCCACAGTGTGAGGACTCTGACCACGGGCAGCTGCTGCTCGGAAGAGCTTCTGCCCTCCCCTCCCCATCTGTCTGGTCTCCATCGGTTTCCTCCTCAGCGCTCTTGCTGGTTTGTTCTTGGGTCATTTTTCTTTCCCACCTGCCCCCTCCCGCCTTTTGGTTGGTGACCCCAGACTCTGTGATCCCCAGGGTCCATGGTGCTGCCCCATTAACGCTCCCGTGTTTAAACGCCCCCACCCCACGTGTCCCGCCAGGCAGGACCTGCCAGCCGGACAGCACGGGTGGGCGTCCTCGCCTCTGCTCCCCGTCTGCTGCGTTCATAACGCACTGTCCCTTTTCAAAGGCTCACCGCGAGCCAGCTCTAAAGTTTGAAGAAAAAGAAAAATCTTTAAAAAAAAAAAAAAAAAAAACCAAAAAGCTGAAAAACAGGAAAAGGACATTTTTTTTCCTGGAAACAAAAACAGATATGCATGGACTCCGGTGTACGTACTGTTTTTTCTGCATCTGACTTCCCCTGGCGCACGCTGGCATCTGTGCCAGGAAAGGGGAGGTACTGGGGCCTCCAAGAGGCTCACGGCCCCATGGGCACCTGTCCGAGGGCCGCAGCCTGCTCAGGGCCTCCTGAGGAAGCTGGCCGCTCCTGTGAGGGAGGCCACGGCCCCAGCCCTGCCTGTGCCTCCGGGCCGGGCCCCTGAGGGCTTTCTTCTCCGTGGACGCTGTTGGACGGTGTACAGAGACCAGAGCACAGGCGTCATTTTTAGGCGTGGTGACCTCACACAGTGCACTGGAGGGGAGGGGTCAGGAGCAGCCGCTGCCGGCCGCACACGGACATTCCAAAGACCTCCAGAGAACCCCTGCTCCCCACATTCTGGAAATCGGCCCTTGAACCAGCCTGTGAGGGAGTCCAGGCCGCCCAGCTGCTCAGGGCAAGGGTGTGGCCAGCCCCAGGGAGGGCGGTGTCGGCACTCCGCCCACACGCCTCCCGTCCCTCTAAACGCTGTCGTCTTTTTGTGTGTCTTGGTGACTTCAGAAAGAGACATGCTGGACTCAGTGGTTACTGGTATTGCCTCTTCACACCCTGAATCTGGGAACTGAGTGGGGGTGCAGCCCCCGGAAGCTGTGGACGCCCCTTTTCTGATGTGATTTAGCAAAGCCCGCCTGCCCGCCCACGGACTAGGACATGGCTGGTAGCACTTGTGAGAGAAGGCGCTCAAGACACAGACAGACCCTGTTTTATATTTAAGGAAAACACAAAGCCAGAACATGGACCTGTGTAAAAGGAGCCCTCTGCGTCGGTGGTCTCATTTTGCTAACAGATCTCAAATCCAGGGGATTCCATGCTCAGTGGATGAATGTAGACACAAAACCGCAAAACTTGTATGAAGATGTAAAGTGCTGAAGATATTTTTCCTGTTTCCTTTTTTTTTTTTTTTAAATCTGAATTGTGCCCTGTGCTGCAGTTGTTTGAATAAAAGTTTTATTTATTGCATCGAGTTGGGTGTGGCGCCTCCTTCCAGCCCCTGCATGTACCCGGGCATGCACACAGCGCCTGCCCACACTGCGCTCCGAGGGGCGCCTGCGGTGGCCCCGCCGGTGGGGCTGGAGAGTCCGCTGTCTGCCGTGTGGCTGGCGTCCCGTGCTCCTGGCAGTGAGCTCCAGCCCCTGGTGTCCCCTCGGTCCTCAGACCCCACTGCCACCCACACCTGCACCAACAGCCCTTGTGTTTCCTTGCAGCACCGATGTGGAAGTGGCCAGATTTTGAGCTGCCCCGTCTAGAGTTAGTAAGTGCCCGGTTTGCTTGTGCTGGTCAGTCTGCGTTTGCAGCGGCTCTGGAGACCCTCTGGCCCCAGCCCTGCAGGCAAGGTGGGGCCCGAGGGTCGGCCAGCCTGCTCCGCTCGGGGCTCCCAGCCTTCGCTTCCCCTGGATCACTCCTGGGGCTCACGGATTTCCTTTCTCGGGAAGCTTGTGGGGCTGACCCGCCACTCTGCTCGCCGCCACCCGCGGCCCCCTGCCCTCCACTGCTGGGCGTGGGTCTGGCCTGGCCCTCCCTCCGGGTTTCTGTCCTGCCTCTGCTGGGCGCTTCAGCCACAATCAGGGTGGAACCAGTGATCAGCTCCTCTGGCTGAGGTGCCTGCGGACCGGCCCCCGTGTGTATGGGTCTGAGCCCGGCCTGGCCCGCTCCTGGATGGCAGCCCCAAGGGGACTGGGGAAACCAGGGTGGGACCTGGGGACAGCTCCACGGCTGTGCCAGGTGAGTGCTGTAGGCACCCCGGTGCTCGGGACAGTGGATGCAGCAGCCTGGCTGCCAGCTCTGCCTGGCTCACCTGGCCTCTGCCCCGGTGTGGCTCCGAGTCTGTGCCAGACTCTCCAGACCAGGCCCTCGGCCGCCATGCCCAGGTGTCCTTGCCAGCCTCTGAATCCCTCCTGGTGACGGTCCCTTCCCGCCCTTGGAAAGCAAGCTCTGGCAGCCAGGAGGAGATGAGGGGGCCCAGCACTGCTGCCATGTGTCCCCACCCCACCTAATCACAGGTTACCCTGTGCATCCTTTACAAAGGATGACAATCACTTCAGTCTACTGGGCATCACAGAGATGCCACCCTCCCTGCAGGCAGCCAGGCCACCCCAGCAGATCTGGGTGCTCGCTTTTCTGTCACTGCCTTTGTGTTGTGAGCTGCACTGTGAGTTCTGGAAAGTCCTGGAGACAAATGCTCCTGAAGTTTGGGCACAGGGTAGACATGCCTTTGACCCTGGCTCAGCAGTGGCCAACCCTGGGCCACACCCCTCCTGCCTCTGGGCTCCTCTCTGAGGGGCCTGCATCTCCCACCAGAGCTGTGCAGGCCCCACCTGTGCTGCCCCTGCGGTCCCTCCGAGCTGTCCTCATCACTGGAGGTGCCGGAAGGACCCAAGGCTCAGGGACCATACCGCTTGGTGTAGGGCAGACCTGGGCGCAGAGGGTACCTCACCCCAGGAGCGCGCAGCACGTGCCAGCAGCCAGTCCCTCGCCACAGTCACCTGGCCCGAAGGTTCAAAAGACACTTCTGGCTGGTTAAGGGGCCCTGCCCAGCTTTGCCCGAGCTTATGCTGGGAAGGGGGGCTGAGGACGAGAATGACTCCATTCCAGAAGGGCCGACGTTCTGAAGCTGTGGAAGAAACACTTAAGTTTGAGAAGAAGCAACTTCGGGAGAAAGTGGACACCTCTGCGCCAGTCACCCTTTGGCTCCCTCTGTGCTCTGGACTCAGCGAGAGAAGGAAGCCGCACGTACGGACACGGCTGTTCTCAGAACTGTTCGTCGTTCACGTAGTGGATGCAGAGAGTAGTCACAGGGTCCCCTCACACCTGCAGCCACGTGCGTTTCAGGAGACCGGAATTGAAAGCTGCCTGACTGCAGGGGTTGGTGGGGGCACGGGCCCCCCGTGCTGCATGGTGGCCCTGAGGGCTGCCCACGGAGCTCTGCAGTGCCCTGGAAGTCTGTGCCCACCGTCCTCCCGGTGGGGGAGGGTCCAGCTCGTGCCTCCTTAGCCCCGCTGGGGACCGTAGGCCTGCTCTGCGCCGTAAGTGGAAATCCATTCTCTGTGTGAAACCACCGCCCGTCACTCCCCTCCCTCCTCAGGCGTCCCTGACGGGGTGGCTCCCATGAGGGACAGAGCTGTGCCCTCAGAGCCCCCACCAGAGGGAAGAGCCTGCACAGCACCCAACTTGAAGGCACCCTGATCTGGGCTCCACTCTGTGCTGGCACCGGACAAGCTTGTCTTGTCTGTTGGTTTGTCGTCAATCGTCCGCCGACAGTGCTGCTGGCAGGGAGCCTGGCCTGGCGCCGGCCCGGCAGCAGTCGATGTCTGCAGGTCGGGAGAAGGTGCGGCGGGCCTCGGGTCCCAGTCTTGTCCTGTTTTGTCATCTCAGTGTTGGCCCCAGCCCCCACCTGGGGTCACACAGGCGTCCTCTCCAGGGTAGCTCATAAGCCTGTTCTTTCACAGAAGAAAGAACGTTCCAGAAGGTATAGCTACCTGAGAGGCTGAGCAGGGGAGTGTCCTGCCCACTGCGGTCTCTGGCCTGGGCTTCCAGGGGCTGCGGGCAGCAGTGGCTCCAGAGGCCTGGAGCGTTTGCGGCAGCTGCCCGCTCCCGCAGAACCTGCAGTGTGGAGTAGTGTACTCCAGGGCCCCCATTTGGAGGAGGAGAGGAGAGTGGGTCAGTGGCTAGACGCCCCCCACGGCCGCTGGGCGGGGCCTTTCTGGCCCTGCAACTCCCTCTGCGGCCCAGCTGACAGTGCCTTTTACCAGTGACCCTTTCTGATGAGAATTCGGGTGTGTCAGGCAGGAGTACGGTGTGTGCGGCCCAAACCGGCCACTCTGCCCTGGCTGTGCTCAGCACAGGACCTATCCTCCCTTCTCGGGGGCGCAGGGTCTGCACCCCTTCCTCTGCTTGGTCCCTGACTTTAGGTGGACAAACCTGCCCCATTCCCAGAGCCCAGGACCTCCCGCTGGGGACAGCGAGGGCACAGAGCCCTCCTCTAGAACCACTGCCAGGGCACAGCCAGGGCACAGAGGCAGACGTCACTGGTCACTCCAGTAGACCCGGCTGAAGCTCATCTGCACAGATCAGTGCCAAAGAGAGGCCGTGAGCGAGCAGAGCCTGAGGCCCCACGCGGGGCTGGAAGCAGCCTTTCATCGGGGGCCGTGGCGCCCTGGAGGAGCCTTGAAGGTCGGCTTCCTCCAGTAGGTCTTCCTTTTAAAAACTCAGCCGAAGTGTCTCAGTGTTTTAGAAAACACCAAGTCCTCGGGAAAGCACAGGGCGGTGCCCCCAGCCCATGTGCTCTCCTCCTGGGCACACTGGATGGAGCGCCCGCCCACCCAGCTACCGTGGACGCCGGCCCAGCGGTGCCAGAGGCGCCTCCTGCCCAGGTAACGGCCCCAGAGCCGAGCGCTTCGCCAGGAGTGTGGTCCTGTCCGTGCCGAGCCCTCTGTGTCCCACGTATCATCCGTGCTGTCACCCCTGGGGCTGCCTGGCGTCCCCCAGCTTGTCGTCCTGTGCGTCCCCACCCGGCAGGGACTCGGAGAACAGGCTTCTGCGAGGACCAGGCCAGGCGCTGGCCCCTCGTGCTCATCTCGTCCCATCTCAGCTCCTGTCTGGCCCATCCGTCTGTCCGTCAGCTGCGGCCGTGGGCATATAGGGGAGGGTGTGGCTCCCTGGGGTGACGGGTGGCTGAGCCCTCACCGGGCAGGAGGCAGCCCCTCTGCAGGGGCCCAAGGGCATCACCCCTGCCAGCCTGTTGCTGTCAGTGTGCGCGGCCTTGTGTCTGTCGTGTCAGCGTGGCGCGGGCCCAGGCCACCCTCCGGGACGCATGGGCCGGGTTGTGTGGGCTGCTGAGCTGTCCCTGTGTGTCAACAGGCATGTCCTTGCAGACGGGCTCAGCTACTGCTCCCGCGAGGACGGCACCTGGGCCACGTGGCCTTGTGGGCGGCTCCCCAGACTCGGACTCAGCCCACTGAGGACTGAGAAAGAGCTGGCTCCCAGCCCCTGCCCCCGGCCACGTTGCCTGGGAGGGTTGACAGTTCTAGGAGGGGGTGGCAGGAAGTGGCCACTGGGGGTCAGCTGGCCCTGCAGGTGCTGCCCCTCCGAGGCCCTTCCAGCAGCTTCTATTGCCCGCCTGAGCTGAGCCCAGAGGCTGGGCCATCCGGGTCCTGGATGGCGCCATCTGCAGGCCTGGTGGCACAGCGCGCACAGGGCACCCCTCCTGCACTAAAACTGTTATCTTTTCTCCTCAGGAACCCCTTCACCAGCGTCCAGCTGAAGCCAACAGTGACCAATGACAGGTCTGCCCCCCTCCTCAGCTGACAGCCACGTCGGCACCCACTGCCCGCCCGGCCCCTCCTCCCCACTCCACATGTAAGCTCTTGTGTTACCGTCTGCACAGCCCCCTTTAGAGGACGTTCTCCTCGCGTGCACTGCACCTGCTGATGTTGCCCCCACT
This sequence comes from Hipposideros armiger, assembly GCF_001890085.2. Classification (NCBI taxonomy): domain Eukaryota; kingdom Metazoa; phylum Chordata; class Mammalia; order Chiroptera; family Hipposideridae; genus Hipposideros; species Hipposideros armiger. Next base: position 233,941 of record NW_017731712.1, read on the forward strand.
TCAGTCTGGCCTGGGCTGGACCCTGGCCGTTCCTGTGGACAAGGCACCTTGGGGCCATGGCCGAGGAGAGCACAAGGGGGCTGGCCAGAGCTGGGACCCGCTGGCTGGGCCAGGGGGCTATGGAGCCTAGCGGGCGCAGGAGGACGTTCTGTCAGCGTGTGGCTGGAAGGGGAGCCTAGCTCCCACGCTACTTGTAGCTCCTAAGTGTCTGGTCAATAAAGAGACTGCCCCACCTATGCCCAGCTGTGATCTGTCGGCCTTCAGGCAGGAGGCCTGGGGCCCGGGAGGGGAGGGCCTGCCATCCTTCTTTGGAAGAAAATGAATTTATGAAGAACAGTTAACTCCCTGGCAGGCCCTCGGCCGGGGGTCTGCAGGGCCTCCCCACTCCTGCTAGCAGTTTGGGGGGCCTCTCCATCCCAGTTCCTCCCTGCTCAAGCCCCAACTCCCATCCAGAACCGGCTGCTGGGGCCCCCAGCTCTCCTTCCTGTCCTGGGCCAGGTGGGTGGTAGGTGCTGTGTGCCACTGTTGGGGGAAGGGTTCCTGCTGCAGGATTCCTAGGTGGGCCCCACCCCAGCTACTTCCATATTTCAGCTGAAATACCGATTTTAGACACTTCATTATTGGATCCACGCTATTTGCCATTTGTGGCTGAAATACAGCCACGGTGACCAGCGTCGGTGACAGCAGTCCTCCCCTGGTGAGAAGCTCCAGGCAGAGCTCACTGCTCCCAGGCCCTCTAAGGAGGGGTTCTGGGGCCCTGAGCTGCCTGCAGCCTGCCCACACCCCAGGACAGGAAGCAGAGGGCAGGGCCGGGGGGTCCAGGTGGGCACACAGGCCCCCCAGCTCACCAGCGTCCCCTGGTGCTGAGGGGCAGTCTTGGCCTCCTGAAGGCAGTCAGGAGGGTTTGGAGAGCTCCATGGGCCCTCCTCGCCCTCACCTGGGCCAGAGCGCAGGGCAGGAAGAGGGGGCTGCAGGTGTCCACTTCCCCTCTGCTCCAAGGCAGACCCCACCTGGGCACATGATGACCCAGGTCACTGTCCTGTCACCAAAATGTTCTAGGGACAGTGGAGAAAGGGTCAGCCTGCCTCCTGCAGCCTCCACCCTCTGCCCCACCGTCAGGAGGGACTGTGCCCCCAGACAGAGCTGGCAGCTGGGTCTCCACCCCAGCATGGCCATGCCCCCTCATGACCAAAGCTCTAGCTGCAACCACCCCCCCAAAAAAAAACCAAAATAAAACACACACACGCTTGGCGTGAAGGCTTTTTTGTCTTAGCTTGATTTCTCTTAAAAAAAAACAAGGAACAAGAAAATCATTGCACCAGCATCCTAAGCCTCAAACTAATAAGAAACAAAAACACAAACCCAAACGAGTCCCCACCCACACTCCCAAAGCAACAATAAACTTACATCTCTTTGGCAACAGTAACTTAAGATCATCCCATTTCCATTTGCTCTGACAATAGCGGTTACAAAAATATCCCCTGTGCTGCTCCCTGCCCCCACCCCCTCCCCGCTCCACCCCTTCCCGAGGCCCCTTCCCTGCAGGCAGGAGCCCTGATACTGACCATGGGGGCGGCCCCCCACTACCCTTTGACAGCTGGGCCAGGCTGGGCAGCGCCCTGCAGAGGGATGCTGCCCACGCCAGCCAGCAGCGGGCACCTCTAGAACGGGGCCATGACTGCCAGCAAGGGTGTAGCCTGAAAGCCCCCCATATTTCATGCTGCCCACCTTGGCTCCAGCAGCGGAACCCAGGCAGAAGCCACCCCAGACCCCATGGGGAGGGAAAGCTTATAGGTCTGAGTCAGTGAAGGGAGATACAGCCACAGACTTTGAGGTAAGGGTGGTGGGGCCCCCAAGCCTGGGGTCCTCTTGCTCTGAGCAAACCCAGAACAAGGCGGAAGGGGCCAAGGGGGCAGGGAGAGGCCGTCCCAGCGGGCCTGTGCCCACTCTCTCACCCGCTGTGGGGACACAGCATCCTGCAATGCAACACGGGAGCCAGTGGGCAGGGCGTGGCAGCCTCCCCATGCCACGTGACCAGGTCCCCTGGCCTCAGACAGAGGCCAAGCAGTCTGACAGCAGTGGCCAGGGCAGAGGGAGCAGCTGCATGGTGAGATGCCACCGGGTCTGGGGCAAAGGGCATCCCTAGGGTCCAGCAGCAGACCCGAGTGTCCAGGAGGAATCCTGCTCCCAGGGCAGCACCGGGCTGGCGTGCACGGCTGCTCCTGTCCAGGGTGCTGCGTGGGGCATTGAGGTGCTGGAGGCTGCTGCCGACCACCGCGAGGACCGCAGTCCCCGTTCGCTCTTGGTTACCATCCTTGCTGCTGCCTGGGGCAGGACGGGCAGGGGCTCCAGAGGGGGGCCACCTGGGCCTCAAGCTTCTTTACAGCTGCCCCCAGCACCTCCTGCCGGGCCTGGCAAACAGGAGGTGCCACATGAGTGTTCGGGGAGATGCCGGGGATTGCCAGAGCCCCCTCCCCCAGGACTCCCACCTGGCCTAGAGCCACTGACGGGCCAGGGCTGCAGCAGCTCTGCTGGTATGTCTTGGATGCAAGGCCCACCTCTCTTCCCACTGCATCACCAGCACCCATGCCCAGGCCAGGGTCTGTCCTCAGCCCAACAAAGCTCAGCGTGCCCTCCGAGCCCTCCTCTCACAGGTGGGGGAAGGGGAGGCCTGACCGGACCCAGCTGTCCAGAGTTACGCACTTGCCTCCTGGAGACTGTCTCGCTTATTAAGATGTCCATTCAGGACACACTGTGCCAGGGACAGACCAAGGGTAGCAGGGGAGGCGCTGGGTCTGCCTGGAGGACGAGATGACCAGGAGGCCTCTGGGTGGGCTCTCAGGGAAGCCCAGCAGGCTCAGAAGAACTGGGGAGGTGGGGAACCACCAGCCTGATCTGAGGCCGACAGGTGTGCAGCATGGAGGGAGGGGTGAGCTCAGTGAGGCCCTTGAGTAGGGCCCCACCAGGCACCTGAGCCGCCACCCCTGGTGCCACTGGGCAAGGGCCATCAGATCTGAGACGTGCGAGGGTCCTGAGCCAGCAGGGGTGGGAGGGTGGGGACAGTGGCTGAGGCGGAGCGGCAGGGGCTGGCAAGGTCGGGGAGGTTAATTAAGGTCAGGCGGAGAGCAGGGTGAAGGGCGTGCAGCCGGGGCCTCTGGAGGGGCGAGAAGAGGGTGAGGCCCGAGGGCCAGGCAGCGTCGCGTCTCAGCCCAGAAGACAGGGAGGAAAGGCCTTAGCCAAGGTGGCCACGACAGGCCTGGCGCGACCCGCCTTCTCCCAGCCTCAGTTTCCCCGTCTGGAAACTACTGGCGCGGAAGACTACAAATAACGGGCACAGGGCCCGGGCACCCTCGGGCGCCCCTCCAGGTCGCCCACTCCCTTGTCCCGACTTGACCCTCCCGCTAGCCCCGCCGCAGCCTCACCTCCCACGGACCCGGCGTCCGAGTCGGAGACGTGCGTGATGGAGAAGCGGGACGCAGGTGCAGGCGAGACGGAGAAGCGCGACAAGAGGCCGGGCGCGGCCGCCTTGGAGGGCGCGGTGGGGGCGGCCAGGGCGGGCTCCCCGGACGGCGTCAGCGGAAAGCCGTCGTCCCACTCGAACCCTCGGCCTGCAAACGGCTCCGCGGTCACTCGCGACCGCTGACGCGGGCCGGCCCACCCCGTGACGTCTCAGGCACCGCCCTGGTGCGGCGCCCCGCCCACCCAGGAAAGCGTCGCGTCCCGGCCACGCCCCTAACAGGCCACGCCCGCTGCACGTCGCCCCGCCCCCAGCTCACCCTGTTCCTCCGCGAAGCCGTCGGGGGGTCCTGCAGCGCGTCGCGGCCGGCAGGGGGCGCTGGGCGAGCTGGGACTGCCCGCCTGGCGCGTAGGGGGCGACTCCTTGGCGCCCGGGAAGGGCTCCCCAAGCTCCCGGGTGGGACTTTCCTGCAAGGTCAGAGCAGCATGTGGCTCCGGCCGCTAGTAGCGGCCACTCCCACCAAGTTCAGTCCCGCCGGGTACCCTCACCCGCGGGCAGAGCTCAGGGCGGCCGCTCACCTGGTCGAAGAGGTAGACAGTGACATCATCGAAGAAGGACACGGCCTTTTTCTTGCGCTCCAGGTCCTCGCAGAAGGCCTCGGACAGCAGACTGGGCATCTTGAGCAGGCTGCGCAGGTTGCGCGCGCTCTGACTCTCCGCCACTACCACGGGCACGGGCGGGGCCTCCTCCTCGCTCTCCTCGCTGGGCTCTTGGACACTGTAGCAACGGAGCTCCTCGTCCGACTCGTCGCTGTCTTCGCTGTCCTCCTCGTCCTCCTCCTGCCGGCCCTCCGGGGCTGCGGGGAGTCCTGGCAGGGCCAGGCAGAGTGGGGCTCTGGGGGCGCCCGGGCCCCCTGTCCGTTCCTGCGGGGCTGACAGCAGTCCCTGGGCCTCCTGCAGCTCAGGGCGGTGGCTCTCTGAGTTAGGTGGGACCGGGGTCAGCAGGAAAATCTTGGAATGCGCGGGGCTGGGCACTGGAGGCACCTGGGCTGGGCCTTGGGTCCAAAGAGGCTCTGGCCTGGGACCTGCGGAGCAGGCGCGCGGCTCAAGGGAAGAGACTTCACACAGTTGCAGTGGTGGTACCTCCCTGGGGCCCTGGCTCTGCGCCTCTGCAGACACCCCAGACTCAGAGGAGGACTGTGCAGGCTGCAGCCCCGAGCTCTGCCCGCTCTCCAGATCCGGCTCTGGCCCAGGGGCCGGGACACCTCTGCCCCTCTTCTCCGGGTCCACGGGGGTCTCGGGCTCCGTGTCCAGGTCCGAGAAGTAGGCTGAGTCACGGTAGGGGTTCTTCTCACTGAGGCTGCTGAGGGAGGCAGAGAGCCGAGACTCGGCCCCAGGGCTCTCGCCCTCTGAGGCCAGCTCCCCAAAAACTTCCGGCTCACAAGGCTCGTGCGTCTCCTTGAGCACAAACTCAGGGGACTCGTAGTTCTCTGTGTCATAGCCGCTGTCCAGGGCTCGGGGCTGCCCTCCAGAGGTGCCGGCAGCCGACGGGCTGAAGACCTCACAGCCACCATCGCTAGCTGAGGACGGGATGTCCAGTGAGTCCAGGGAGTCAGGGGTTCCCACCTGCTTCTGCAGGGAGCGGAAGGCCGGCATCATGTCCAGCTTCTCCGCCTGCGGGCCGTCACTGGACAAGTCGGTGAAGACACCAGAAGTGGCCTCCGTGGTGTCCTCGTCCTCACTGCCTGGCGCCTCCAGCTCCAGGGAGCTGCTGCCGCTGTCCAGGGCTCGGGCTGGCTCCGTGGCAGTCGCCCAGCTGCTGGCAGGTGTGGGCAAGGCAGGCAGGGCGGCGGGGGCGCTGGCCTCCTCAGTGGGAAGTGGGGCTCCTTCTCGGGATGGGGATGGGATGGATGGAAGGGACAGTTGGGGTCCAGCGGAGCCCTCGGGCTCCTCCGCAAGCCTGGGCTCTATCTGGGGGCTGTCGAACCCACTTACAGCTGCCTCTGTCCAGGGGGATGTGACCAGGCTGGTGGCAGGTGCTAGGCTCTCAGCAGCACACAGATGGGGGAGGCCAAGGCCTGGCTTCTGGCCAAAGGAGGCCCCCTCCGGACCAAGGAGAGGCTCTCTGGGGTCCTCTAGGGCCAGAGGGTGGCCCAGCTCAGGGACAGCCCGTAGAGTCGGCTTCCTGTCAGGGCAGCCGGCTGCATAGCCACCTGCATAGCCTGGGGCCCAGGACTCCGGCGCTCGGCTGCCACTGTTGTTGTTGGCGGACATGTTGGAGCTCCAGTTCCTGTGGTGGGCAGCCCTGCGAGCCTCGGCCTCCCCTGGCTCCTCCTCCTCGCCCAGGGACCCCTGGGCCCCTGAAGTCCCAGAGGGAGATGTGCCCAGCGGGTCCTCGAAGAAGGGAGGGCAGAAGGTGGCCACGCCCCAATCAGTGTCCTCCACGCCGGGCTCCGCCAGCATCAGGGCGGCGGGAGAGGCCGAGCGGGAGAGGCAGGGCGGGCCCTGAGTGACGCTCCTGTATGGGTAGTAGTCGCAGTGGCCCCAGGGGCTGCGGGTGGATGGCGCCCGGCCCAGCAGCGGCTCCATAGCCAGCGAGGTGGCCGCGCTGCAGTCGGAATTATCATTGTGGTCGCTGCCCTGGGAGGCCAGGGCTGCGGCAAGGGGACTGGGGGCGCAGCCGCAGTCCGGGTCGTGGCCCACGACGGGCGCGGGCTCCTCCAGGCGGATGAAGTACTCGCTCCCCACCGAGGGGCTGTGCGCGCTGAGCACCGGCACCACGCCCGGGGGCGCGCCGTCGGGGGCGCAGAGCGCCTGCAGGTGCGCCGTGTGGCCCGGGCTGGGCGCGCCCCCTGGCGGCGAGAAGGCCTCCGCGCCGCGGCCCGCCTCCCACTTGTACTCGAAGTTGAGGCCGCGGCTCGTCTCGGTCACCGTCAGCACGTCGTCGCCGTCGGCGTGAAAGCCGTCGCCCGCGAACTGCTCCAGCAGCGGGAAGGACGAGGCGGCGGCGAGCTCGCCTGCGCCCCCGAGCGCCAGGCCCGCCGCCCCCAGCCCGGGGCCCATGCCACCCCCGCCGGGCCGCAGCGAGCGCCAGCGCTGTTCGAACTCCTCCTCTGCCTCGGTGGTGCCCTTGGCGCACAGGTAGGACAGCAGCAGGTGCACCTCCTCAGCCGTGGGCCGCTGCTCAGGCTGAAGCCAGCAGAACTGCATCACCTCATACCTGCCGGGAGGGAGGCGTGGGCTCAATACCGCCCAATCTCCAGACCCCGAGTCCCTTTAGGAGCGAGGTCATCTGCGCTCAACATGAGAGTCTGGGGTCCCCTCCTCACACTGAAGATACCTCCAGGGCAATTAAAGGACTCTCCCACTTAAGTAAAGGAGACCCCAAATCTCCCAAGGTGGGCTCAGAAGTTTGGGAACCAGTAGTGCGAGGAGCACTTTTCCTTTAAGTCACCCTGCCCTGCCTGCAGGCAAGCTTGTGCTTTGGGGAAGGAAGCCATTGTCCTTTGGACACAGGGTGGGACCCAGAGGTCAATGCTGGCCATGAGGGAGCCAGGGTGAACTGGAAACCCAGGCGGTCAGGAGCCGCTTCTGTCCTGGGGACTCAGAGCATCCCTTTGTGTAAGCCAGCCTGCTGGGGACACCCCCACCTTGGCGTGGTATCACGGGGCCCTCACCAGCGGTCAGACAGGGTCAGCTGCAGCTGGGGCTTGGGCAGTTTGAGCTGCTGCTCGCGGACGGCGTAGGCCAGCACTTGCCGGTCGGAGTGGTGGGGGTAGGGCTGCGCGCCTAGCTCAAAGAGTTCCCAGATGGTCACGCCCAGGGACCTGCAGGGGCAACGGCCGTCAGAAGAGGCTGGCGTGATCGGCATGGCGCGGCTGCACAGGACCTCGGAGCACGGGACAAGGGGCAGCTCCTGGCATCACACCAGCTTCTCAGGGACGTCCCTCCCAAAGGCACTTTCCTTCAGTAAGCGGGCAGGACGTGCCACCCAGCCAGGCCCAAGCCCATGCCCAGAGTGCCTAGGCAAATAAAAGCCAAACTGCCTTTACACGAACCCAAGTCCGTTCGTGTGTTCATTCATTCTCTTGCCATGGTGAAGACCAGACACTACCAGGTATAGAAGCTGCCCTGGCAGAAGCTCCCGGACCTGCCAGTCACAGTGGAGGCTGGAAGGAGGGACTGGTGCCAAGACTGAGGGAGGGGTGAGTCTAGGGACATCTCAGGCCAGTATGGGCGAGCCAGGAGACCAGGCAGGGGCGTCCAGAGCATGCAGGGTTCCTTCTAGTGGGTGACAGCTTCACCCAGCTCCTTGGGACCCTGGGCTGTCCCAGAAGGTTCGGGGTGTGAGGGACAGAGCAGATTTGACAATGGAGACGTCACGATGGCCTTGGCCAGAACCATCTAGGGGACCCCAGTCAGCGTAAGGAAGGTGGGCAGGCAGGGGAGGGTCAGCTGGATGGACAGCCGAGGATCAGAGAGGGGATGGTTTCCACTATGGGAGCATGGTTCAGGGGCTCAGGGGAGGTCCCGGGGTAAGCTCAGGAAGGGGGGCTGGTCCATGGATCCAAACTCTGAGGGTTCACAGGACTAGAGGGGACGCCAGACCAAGGCCTGGGGGGCTGGGAGGAGGCATGAGGGGTAAGCAGAGGCTGGTCAAGGCCAGGGACCAGACTATCATGGCGGAGACGTCCCTCCCAGCCTGTGCAAGTCCATGCCTTCAATTCTCATGCTAGCTAGGGCCCAGACCTTCCAGGGGCTGCCGTTCTGGGTCTGAGTGCCCACACTGCGGCTGGCTTGGTGCCTCTAGGCTGTGGTCAGCGGAGATCCCCAGGCCCCACCAGCCCCTCTGCATGGGAACAGGTGCGTCGTGAGGCCCCCACTCTCAGTCCAGCCTACTGTCACTCCCACAGGGCTCTCCAACCTGGATGCACGCTCTCACCATGATGTCTGTGGGCGCTGGCCCAGTGGGTCCTCCACAGACCCCGCCAACCCAGCTGCTGTGGGCCGCTGGCCCCGGCAGCTACAGGTGACCCCAGCACCCCTGTAACCTCACTTGGGGACTGTTTGGCCATCTCCAACAGAGCCATGAGGTTGGACAGACAAGCGTGTCCTCACACACGGCCTTTCTTTGAGCAGCCAGCCTGCATCCCCTCAACAGGAAAACAGGTGGGTCGGTGGGACTCAGTCCCCTGGTGCCCGGTGGGCCTGCAGGCCCTGTGTGCTCACTGGACACTCACTCAGGGCAGGGCAGCGTGAGGTCTGACAGCAGCAGGTGGGGTAGAGTTGTGGGCTCTCGGGCCCGAGACCTCAGGTGGCACCATACAGGACCCACACTCACCACACGTTGCTGGCCTTGGTCTGGTCCACCACCAGCAGGTTGCAATGTACCTCGTCCACTAGCTCGGGCGCAATCCAGCGCAGTGGCACCCACAGCTGGTCAGCGGTCACGAAGTAGTCCTCCTGTGGGCACGTGAGACCGCGTCACCGCCAGGGCCCAGGCGGCCCGCCCTGCCTCTCCGGCCCTGCCCAGCCTGGCCCACTTACCCTGTATTTGCCGTGAGACAGGCCGTAGTCGCCGATCTTCACAGTCAGGTCAGCTGTGAGCAGGCAGTTCCTCAGGGCCAGGTCACTGGAGGGCAGAGGGATGGTCAGCCAGCTGTGCTGGGGTGTCCAGGCCACTGAGGGGGCTGAACCACTTGTTGCCAGGACCATCTTGGGCTCGGCTTGGTGGGTGGGCAAGAAGGGACGTTGAAGAGGCTGCCCACCCTCCCCGTTTAGAGCCCGGGCCCCTTGCCCAGCACTGGGCACTTTGGAGGACTGGGCACCACGTGGCTGGGCCTCAAACACTACAACATAGATGAGGAAAATGAGGCCCAGAGAGATGTAGAACGTGCCTAGAGACCCTCGGCAAAAGTGTGGCCCAGCAGTCACTGGAACCCCCTCCCCTGACGCCAGCCCACTCCCCACTTCTGCTTGGACACCAGCCTGCTGACTCATCCCTCGGGGACCAGCCAGCCCAGGGACATTGCAGTCTTTTCTCCTCACTGTACCATCACCTCAGCTCCCCAGGAGGTCCCGAATGTCCAGGGGTTCCTGCCCTGCCCACACGGGGTCCTAGGGTGAGGTGGGGTGTACAGTGCCCGTCTCCAGCAGTGTGGTTACCTCCACCCCACCTCCACCCCGGCGGCCAGCCTTGGCTGCCGGCTTCTCCCCTGCCTGCCTGCTGGGTGTCTGGGCGTAGGGCCCTGGGGCAATCATGGGGTCAGCCCACATCTGCTATAGTGCTCCTACGCAGAGGCCACAGACGGGCCTGCGCGTGCGGAGCGTGTGGGCATTTGGGGCGGGGGGGGGCCCGGCCGGCAGGTCAGGAGGCTGGCAGCTGCCCTCTTCAACAAAATCACTGATGCTGGAGTTGCAGGTGTCATCACTCAGCACCAGGATATTGTTGGGGAGGACGGCCCGTGCGGCATCCGGGGCTGGCGGGGCCACGTCCATCGCCACTTCTTCTGGCACGTCCCCCTACACTGGGCACCCTGGCCCATCTTTTCGACTTCCGGTGGGAGGCAGGACAGAGCGGTTCTTCCCCCCCAGGGCCGGAGGAAGACGGGAGAGCAGGGGCTGGCAGGGTGCCACCAGGTGGCGCTGACCACCAGGTGGCGCTGACCAGGCCTGGGACAGAGGACAGGCCTCAGGCCGTGTGTGCCTGCCCAGGCCAGCTGGACAGTGCGTGTCACTTCACTTAACCGTCCTGCAGAACAGCTGTCCACCCCCACCTGCCCGTGTTTTCTGTTTAATCCCTTTGCAGTAGCCCCTAGAGGCTGAATGACGACAAGCCCCCCCGCAGAGAGCCCAGAGACCCAGGGCTTCCGGCCCCGCCCCTGCCCTCACCTGTGTACGTAGTTGTTGTTGCGATGCAGGTGTAAAACGCCGCAGGCCACCTCGCAAGCCATGCGCTGCAGGGTGAGAGGGTCAGGCGCCATGGACTCTGCCACCCGGCAGCTCCGGAGGTAGCCCTTGAGGTCCCCCTGCCAAGAGGGGCAGCACCGTCACCTGCCGGTGAGGAGTGGGCGCGCAAGCCCTCGGCCAGGTCCCTCCCCGCTCCCCACACAGGGCCTGCTGGGGCGACCTGGGGTCCTGCCAACAGGCGCCCACCCCCAGGGGCTGTCTCTCTGCAGAACGACCAGTCCAAACCGCCCCTGCAGACCCAGGCAGCCCAGAGGGGCCAGTAGGGACACATCCATTGTACAGACCACTGGAACCTAGCTGACGGCCAGCACACAGGCCACACAAAAGTGACACCAAGCCAGAACAGAACCCAGGGTGACCAGAAGGTCGGGGGTGACTCCCTGACCTGCTGACATCGCCTAGCTCCAGGGAGGGCCCAGCCGTCCTGGGGAAGCCCCAAGGTCAGTGCTATGGCCAGGAGTCCAGAAAGCAGACAGCGGGCCCAGCGGGCTTCAGGGACCCATGTCTGCGGAAGGCGCCTTCGTGCGGGAAGGTGGCTCAGCTCAGTGCAGGAGCTGTGTGTGCGGGCAGGGCCCTGGGGGCAGTTTCAGGCCCAGCTGCCTCTGGGAGATGACAGGCAGGGCCCCCATCCCACTTTAGGGGGGAACGGGAGACCCACAGCATGGGGCAAGCGGTCCCCAGCTCAGCCAAGTGCTCTCTGCAGGGAGGCTGGGCCCCAGCCCCTGTCCTGGATAGAAGCTCGGGGCAGACAGGCTGGAGAGCCAGGGGGGTGCGACTCACCATGGGGCAGAACTCCATCACCAGCAGGTAGGGCGTCACCTCTGCGCACTGGGCCAGGCACTGGAGCAGGTTGCCATGCTGGAGGGCCCTGTGGGAGCCAACAGGCTGCCCCCTGACTCACACACGGGCAGGAGGGGTGGGGGGGTCTGGGAGGAGGGGGGGTGGCACAGACCTTGCCTTGGATTACAGAGCCCAGTGCCCAGCGCGGCCCCCACCTCCCAGCTCGGCCCGTCGCCCACCTCCTCCAGCCGCACCTACCTACCCCGGGTGCCACCCACCTGTAGGGCTGCGCCTCCTCCAGGAACTGCACCTGCTCGTGCACGCTGGCACTGGCCTTCAGTTCCTTCACCACCACCTGAGTGCTGAGGATGCCCGAGCTCACCTCCCCCAGGAACACCTGCAGGGGCACACGTCACCGCCCGCCCTGGATAAGGTGCTGCTCTCTCGGTGCCTTACTCATCTGCAAAATGCGTTCCGGACCCCTCCCCGGTGAACCCTCCGGGTTGTAACATTGCCTTTTGCTGCTCTCAGCACTCTCTGGGGGTCCGCAGTGAGGAAGAGGGAGGCACGCAGGCTGGGGGCCAGGGAGAAGCCAGGCACAAGAGGCCGCTCCCTGTGCCCTGCCCCCAACCCTCTTGGAAGCCCCTCTCAGCCTCTGCTTTCAGGACAGCTGAGAAGGCTGCAGACCCTGAGCGCCCCAGGAAGGGGCCCAGCAGGAGAGGGGTCCCCAGTGCTGGGGCAGCTCCCAGGAGAAGCAGGTCCGTACCTGCCCCCTCCACCTCCCAGGGAAAAGAGGAGCCCACGACGCCGGCCCCTCCCCCACCCCAAGGTCAGCAACTCACCTTCCCGAACCAGCCGTGGCCAATCTCCTCAAGGTACAGGAGGCTGTGCCGGCCGAGGTCTGTGGCCTTGAGCAGCTGCACTGTAACATGGCGGGGGGTCAGGGACCTCAGCTCAGCCTAGGCCACCGCCCCATTTTCCCTCAATGGGCCCCTTGAGGGGCTCCCCGCTTGACCTGTTCTGGGGAGCCACCCTAAGCCCCCCAGAGCTAGGGCCACAGCTGGGGGCTGCCATCAGGATCAGGGCGCCGCCCAGGGGAGCCATGGACCTGCAAGTCTCATCCAGGCATCTTTCTGGATGGATCTGGGAAGGCTGTGCCCAAGCCACAGGGACGAGTCAGGCTGGGGACTGCGGGGCCTGGAGCTGGACCGGCGCTCAGGGAATACAGTGTGGCTGGGGCTGAGGCCACTGCAGTGGCCTGTCCCCTCACCCCTGCCACAGGCTGGCATTCCAGCGCCAGGCACCCCAAAGGCTCCTTTGTTGGGGACTGCTTGGCACTGCCCCGCACGGGACACACTGGGCTCATTCTCCCGCAGGCCCACTGGGTGAGGTCAGCGGGGGGAGGGCCAGGGCTGCAGAGGCCACTCACGCCCTCCTGCGCCCGAGGGATTCCCCAAATTCTGCTCCCACGCCAACCGCCCGGAGGGCCCAGGGGAATGCTGACCTTGATACTGAGCAGAATTTAGAGTGGGGGGTCCCACTGGGCCCCGAGTACTCCCCCCCGGGGCTACAGCCTGCTGGCCCCCCTCTCTGGCCTGGGGTCTCGCAGAGCAGGCTCAGTGACCTGACAGTGGCCATGGGGGCAGTGATGGAGGTGGGGCCATCCAACTCCAAGCCCAACAGGAAGGTTCACATCTCAGCTGCAGGAGGCAGAGTGGGCCGGGGCTGGGGGTGCTGGGGTCTGCCCAAGGGGCAGTGCCCACAGAGCTGGGCGGGGGGCCTGGAGACCGGGCCTGGCTGGGCTATCCTCCCCGCAGTCTGGAGTGTGCTACCTGCTGCCCAGGTTCTTAACCTGTGACCTCCGGGTGAGCTGTCCTCCCAGCATCACCCAAAATCTCCCCCTCCCTGGAAGCAGGGGACCCTGCAGAAAACAGACCAGAGCTGCAAAAAAGGAGAAAACAGACAACCACTCTCCTGGACCCCTGTCCCTCAGCCTGGGAAACGCTGGTTATCATGTAAGCCCCGTTTTTTTTTGGGGGGGGGGGGGGTGCTAATGCAAGTGCCTGACTTAAGCTTTGAGTGCAGAGGCATCCACTTCAAAGATGGGTGTCTCAAATATACATGCGGCCAGCCCCAGGGCCAGAGAGCCCACCCCTCCCCCACCAAAGCCCCTTTGCTCTGGAGATCGTGGTTGATTTTAATGACTGACCATTTGGGCCACTTGGGTTCCCCTCAAGCCTGCTTCCTGCGTTTTAAATTCCCGCTCCTATGTTTTAAATTCACCATTAAAGAGCGAGCCCCCACCACGGACCCCAATAAAAGCAGCACCCCTGGCCTATGCACTCTCTCTCTCTGCCCGCGACCTCGCTGCATGGCCCAGGGGTGCTGTGACATTTCATTTCCACGTCCTGTGAGTAATAAACCTGCACATTTTCAAAATTCCTGACGTTTCTTGAGGGGGTTCTTGCAGCCCTGGGAAGGGCCACAAGGCCGGGCCAGGTGCACGCTGGTTTAGGAACGGGAGATGTCTGTGGGAAGCTCGCCGGCCCAGGTGAGCCCACAGGCATTTCTACCTGCACACTGAGACTGGCGTAAAACACTGAGTCTCAAAGGCTCTTCGGGACCCCAGCCACATACGCCTTGGGGTGTGACAGGCCCAGGCCTGGGAACAGTGGCCCCTGGCTCCCCACCAGCTCGAGTGTCCAGCAGTGTTAGCACAGGCTCAGGGGCCCCCACATTCATCCAGGTGGTCAGGGGCCCTACAGCAGAGAGCCTGCCTTCAGGGTTTTATGGGCTGTTCCTTTGAGCCCGTCGACAGATGTGCACATGCCTTTGACCCCAGCTCTAGTTCTTCCCCAACTGGTGGTATGGAGACGCTAGCAGGGGGTTGGAGGGTGGTGACAACTGGAGCCCTGAGCCCTGGGGCTGGCGGCCGATGGCCCCCTACATCTACTCTGGGGTCCCCAGCGCATGAGGAAGGCTGGGCTCTGGGGTGGCAGCATCTGGTCAGGCCCTGCCAGGCCTGGAATGGAAGCAGGTAACAGGCCTTGGTGGCAGCACAGCCCCTACAGGGCCTGACACCCCTTCTTCAGTGACCCTGGAGGAGCTGGGGGTGGCACAGGCATTGCTGAGGAGTTTTTAGGGAGGCGACCTGGGGGCAGGCTCCAGGCACAACCTGGGGCTCCTGCAGTACTGGCTTCAGGCAGATGTGGGTTCAAAGCCGATCTTGGCCACGGACCTGTAAGCTCTCGAGCTCAGCTACAGGAGGGCAGTGGGCCGGGGCTGGGGCGTCTGCCGCGTGGGCGGTGAGCCTGGTGGACGGGCCCTGGGGTGGGAATGAGTGGGGGACATGGCCAGGAAGCCACAGGAAGAGGACCCTGCCTGCACCTGCACCGGCCCCCCACCCCGGGCCCTGGCTGAAAGGTCCATTCACAGGACGCCCACATCCCCACGTGGGTGAACCCTGCCCACTGGGCACAATGGAGCCGATGTCCCTGAGTGGCCAGCCAGTGCCAAGGTGGGGGGGAGTATGAGGTCAGGCATCCCGAGAACAGCAGAGGACCCCCTCCTCCCAGCACACGGGGGGTCCCTCCCAGGACCAGAGTGGGCAACCCCTGCAGGGGTGCCTGTCACCGCCCCTTGCACAGCAGCCCAGGGCAGGGCGGAGGGCTGTCCCCAAGCCTGCTCGCAGCGCCCAGGTCCCAGCAGGAAAGGGCATAGCAGCCCCTGACCACCCCTTCCCTGGCATCACTGGCCGCTGAGCCCCGACCCACGCCCGACACTCCCACCAGGCCCCCGGGGGCTCACACACCTGAACGCCCCGGCTGCTTGGCCATGGGCAGGGAGACCTCGGTGAGCGGCAGGACGTACACGTCAGGCCCGTTCTGCGCAGTGGCCGCTGGGGAGCCCTGGGCCGAGAAGTCGGGGTACTCTTCCCCTTCAGCATTCTCAAACTCCTAGGCCAGGCGGGCGACATGAGTGACAGGGTGAGCTCCGGCCGGAGGCAGGGAGGGGCAGGGGACAAGGCAGGGCGGGGCGTGGGGGTGGCACAGAGGCAGGCCAGCCTCTGAAAGGCCCCTTTCTTCCCAGGATCGGGCCCCCACCCCCTCAGCGGGCAGCCCTGCTAGCTGCCCCCTCACCCACCTCCTCTCCCCTCAGGGACACCAGTGGCCCCAGGAGGGCCGGTGTTGGTTTTATGTTGGCAGGTTTTGTTTTTTGGGGGGGTGGGGTGGAGGGCGGGGTTTCTCCCCAAATGCAGAGCCTCAAGGGTGGGCCATGAGCCCCAGGGTAGCAGCGCCTCTCCCTTCAGGCCTCAGCCCACCCCCACCCATCCCTCCCAGCACTGGCAGGGGATAGGGTAGAGCTGGAGGCAGGGGACCAAGAGGCTGAGGCCAGCTGCCCCCCGCCCGCCCACTCAGCCCCAACTCCTCCCAGCTACTCTCCACCATGACCCCTGCCCAGGCCCCACCTGCCACGGGGCAGTTGTCTCAGGATCGGGGCTGGGCAGTGGGGAAAGGGGCTCCATCAGCCCTCCCCACTCTGCCCCAGGGACAAGCAACTAAGCACCTCTTCCCCTCCCAGACAAGGAGACTCCTGAGTGCCCAGAGTGGGGGGCCCACCTGCAGGCCCAGCACCCTGCCACCTACCACAGCCATCTGCCGGCAGGCCGCCCCTGGACCTTGACCCCGGCAGGCCAGAGTCCACTCCCAGGCCCTTCAGAGCCTGGCACAGGGCTGGGCCCCACCTGGCAGCTGCCACGCCTGTCTGTCTGGGGAAGACCATCCCACCAGGTCCAAAGCGCAATCCTGAGGAAAGCCAAACCTGGAGAAACCCTGGGGCTGATGTAAAACCACCGCCTGAGGCAACAACAGCACTCATCCGACAGCCTCTGACCCGACCACCCTGCTGCCCGTGCGGGGAAACTGAGGCCCGGAGCCCGTGGGGACAGGTGCAGGCCTGGGGCCAGGCGGTTCCTCGCCCTCCTGGCGGTGTGTGACCTGGGGACCCTCCTCTCCATGATTTTCTCAGCTTCAAGAGGGAGGACGGGAGCCCTCGGCTGTGTCCCTAGGGGCTGGCCCTGGTCTGTACCCAGAGAGGGCAGAACCACTGGGGCAGGGGCAAGGAGGCTGGCGCCTATGGCAACTCCCCCTCCCAGGGCCCGTCAGAACCACCCCGGGGCCCTGTAACCCAAGCGGCGTGAGCTTCTGCAGAGGGCACAGATGCCCACCCACCCCCACGGGGTCTGACCCCAGCCCCAGCCCATTACCTGAAGGGGCCGCCTGGAGGCCCACCGGATTGTGCCAGCACAGCGGGCAATCAGGTAGGACAGCGTGAGCATCGCTGCCTAGCCCCTTCCCCCAGCAGCTCCAGGTGGGGGAGCCCACTGTGCAGGCAGGCTCGCCCCCGAGGAGCACTGCAGCTGGAATGTTCCAGCACCATGGTCCCCAGGAGTTGAGGAGGGCGCGGGTAGGAGGGGCCGTGGCTGGTCCTTGTTTGGGGCCTTGTTCTCACGGCAAACAAGGAGGCGCTGACTTATACAATGACCCACAAGTCCCACCCCTGGGCCCCCGCCCCCACCCCTGCCCC
>NW_017731712.1:250776-261490 GCF_001890085.2 Hipposideros armiger
CCCCTGGGCCCCCGCCCCCACCCCTGCCCCCCAAAACCTTGCAGCTCTGGCCCCAGGGTCCTCCAGGAAATGCCAGTGTTGCCTTGCCCGCCCCGAGTGCCTGCAGGTCAGGGAGACGGCCTCCCCAGGGCAGTGTGTGAGTGCATGGCCCTGCTGCTTAGGCTCCCAACTTCCCCAGCTGACCGGGGGGGGGGGCAGCCCCCCTCAGAGGATTCTGGGAGAATGGCTGAGCTGTCCAGTGTGGGCTTTATAAGAGGCAGGTGCCATGTCCATGGTCCTCACTAGGTCGGTGTCAGCTCCCCGGGGCCCTCTCTGTGAGGTGACATAGGAGGGTGATATTCCTCTAAAATGGCTAGGGTACAGGCCACTTAGCATGAGACCAACTGGGGTGCTGTGCTGCCCCCAGACCTTCCCCTCCACCCACTCTGGACCTCGCCAGGCCCAGGAATCTGACCTCCAGCCCAAGGGCTGGTCTGTGGGCGGGGACTGACCATCAGCCAGCTGCTATTTGCAAGTCAGCAGGAACTCAGCCCACGCGGGCTGGCTGGGCCTCTGGTTGGGGTTTTCAGCTCCCAGCTTTTCAGATCCACAGTCCACAGATCTGCTGCTGGATGTGGGGGCTTGTAAGATGAGGGAATAGCACCCCAGCGGGCGCCCCTCCACCGCTGTCCTTAGGAAGGGACTCAGTCCTAGAATGCAGCCCAGGATAACTGCCGGGAACTTCGCCCTGTTCCCGGCGACTTTAGGGAGGGTGGGTGGTCCACTGAAGCGCCATCTGTGGCAATGATTGCTACCACTGTCCGCAGTGGCCCTGATGGCTGGTGCCACACAAACTCCTTTCCTCCTCGGGGCCCAACGCCAGGTGGTACCAGCTGGTGAGGTGGTTTTGGTGCCAGGAAGCATCTCCCCCGCCCACCACCTCTGAACACAGAGGGGCTGACTTAAACAAGGGCCCACAAGTCCCACCCTCGGGCCCCTACCCCTGCGCCCCAAAACCTCGCAGCTCTGGCCCCAGGGTCCTCCAGGAAATGCCAGTGTTGCCTTGCCCCGAGTGCCTGCAGGTCAGGGAGACGGCCTCCCCAGGGCAGGGGAGTGCATGGCCCTGCTGCTTAGGCTCCCAGGGCTGTGGGCAGGCCAGGCCCCTCCCACGCCAGTTCAGGAGCCCCAGTGGCCCCCTGCAAGCCCCATCCTCACTGTTCTGACGCCCCATCTGTGCACAGCCCACAGAGGCCTGACTCTGAGCAGGGATGTGACAGGCCATGACCCCACAGAGGGGACCCAAAACAGGGGAGGTAGTGGGCCGGGGTCTCCGAGTGCTCTGGCCTCTCCTGTTGGCAGCCCCGGAGGAGGGGCTGTGGGATCCCAGCCCAGATCTACATGGTCCCCGGGGGCCCAGGAGGGAGGAAAGCTCTGACCCCTGGGGCCCCCGGCCTCACCTTGAACCCGATGCCACCCTTCTTGCAGCACAGGCAGGCCAGCATGAGGGCGATGACAGTGAAGAGACCTGAGAAGGACACCGCCACCACGGCCAGGGAAGACGACCAGGAGAGCTCGCTGAGCGGGGCGCCGTCTGCCGAGGGGGAGAGCAGTCACCGGCAGTCTCTGAAGCCGGCCCACAACTGCACGGAGTTCCACCCAGTGTGCTCAGGGGCCAGCCACACCCCTGCCTCAGGCTCCCCAGTCCACAACTCTGGCCTCAGCACCTCCACCCTTGCTCTGAGACCCCACCTGGAGGCCCAGCACAGGTGGACATAGCGGGTGGTGGCAGTGGCCCGAGTCTGCAGTCCCTCGGCCAGCCACTGGGTGCCACTCTGGCCTCACCTGGGGGACAGGGAGTCCTCGGTAAAGCGGCCAGCGCCTGCCCGCCTCCCCATCATGGGGGTTCACTGACACCCCTACGTGAGGTCAGGGTCTTAGGGCTGTGGGGGACCCCCTCCACGTCTCTTTCAGACTCTGGTCACCCCGCCTCACTCCTCTGGAGCCTGTCCCGGGGGCTGCCATCATGGCCAAAGCTCTGGGGATGGCACTGGTAAAGGGTGAGAGACCCCAGGGGGACTCGGCCCGCGAAGTGGGAAAGACTGCGTAGCTGGCTGCTGTCCACCGGTCACATGCCAGGTTCTGGGCAGCTGGGGGTCAGAGCTGTGAGCTATAAGTCCTGTCCAGCATCTGTCCCAAGAAGGTGGTGCTGTGTTGGCCGGGCAGCAGAGCTCTTGCACACGGCCTGGCATGTACAAGCCACTCCTTGCTGAATGGACCACCAGCGGCACCTTGGTGCTGTCTCTGTCCTGGGGACAGGGCGGACTCCCTTTCTGCAGCACCCGGTTCACATGAGCCCCTCATGGCTCACCCTCACTAGATGGGGAAACTGAGGTACTGGGACAGCATGACATGGCCCCCACTCCCTGGCTGAGCCACGGCTTTGGGGAAGGTCGGCCCGTCTGGTGCCCACAGGACAGTGTGGAGAGGCCAGCGTGGCGTCGCCTAGACAGAGGAAGGGCAGCTCTGGTCCTGGCCTGCTCCTCGTCTCACCACAAGCCTTCCCCACGGGCCTTGTCTGTCCATATGTCTGTGGAGGCTTTCTGCCCCTCAACTCCTCTGCCCGTTGTGAACTCCCAACCACTCAGCCTACAATGGCTGATCCCCTAAGACCCCGTCACCAGACACAGCACGCCTGTCATCACAGCTCAGGTCAGCCCATCCCAGCAGAGCCTCACTGGATCCTAATGGGCCTCTGAGGCAGCTCCCATGCTGTGCCCACCGGACGGGAGGAAATGGAGGCTCAGAGAGGGTCACGGGCCTGCCTGCGTCCGCACAGCAAGCCAGGGCCGCCTGCTCACGGGGCACCTGGGAGGCCTGCCTGGAGGCGGTGTGAGCCTGAGGGCCTGGAAACACAGTGAGCAAGGCCTGCACTCCCGGCTCGGGCCTCAGAGCCCATTCATTCCCCACAGCCACACACAGGCCCGTGGAGCAGGGCCAGGCAGGGCTGGGGGCTGGGACTGCAGGGAAAACCAGGCAGCCTGCACCTGGAGGGAAACTGCACAGGGTGACTGCACACCGCAGACCACGCTCCCCAATCCCTCACAGGGGCCTCCACAGGCACGGTTTCGGGTGTGCATGCGTGTGTACGTATGGGAACACGCCTCCACCCACCGTGTAAGGCCACCCCCATCATATGCTCTCACCCAAATAGCGCACGACGCATGGGTGCCCGCCCACAGCGTGTTCACTGCTCAGCTCCCAGCACCCCCAGGAGGTGCCGTTGCCGTGGTGACCCGTGGGCACTGACTCCCTCTCCACTGACCCAGCATTCCCAGGCCCTTTGTGCGCGAGACAAACTGAGCCAATGAGCCCGCCTGGGGCCAGCAGCTGGGCTCCTGGCCCACCGGGTCCTTGCAGAAGACAGCAGGCACCGCGGCCCATCACCCCCCACCCCCACTTCCCCTTCCACCCAGGCCGTGCAGGCTGCTGTGGGCAGGACTGCCTCCGGGGCCCAGCCTCCACCGTCAGCCTCCTCGACGGTGCTGGCCCTGGGGTGTGGCCCTCCCGTGGGTCCTCTCCTGACCTCCAGCAGGCTCTGGTCACAGGGCGTGATGTGCTAGACTCAGCAGCAAAGGAGGGTGGCAGACAGAGCCCTGAGTGGGCCTCCCGTCACCCAGTGCCCATGTCCCTGCAGGTGGGTCAGCAGGGGTGGGGAGATGACCCAAACGTGGCTCAGAGAGGGGCCTGAACTCCCAGACCTACGAAACAGGTCACAGCAGTGCCTGGAACAATAGTGACCACAGCAGCCCCCAGCACCCCACAATGGGGGAGGCAAGCCCAGACCCCCGGAACCTGCCCAAGGGGTGGCGGGAGGGTCCCTCCAGCGCCCTCAGCCGAAGGCATCCCTCGCTTCACACTCCCCGAGCTGTTCTCTGTGCCCTTGTGGACAGACACCTGCTCCTAAGACAGAGCGGGATCTGGCCAGGCCAGGGCCCCGGGCATCCTGACACCTGTTGCACACACGCACCCCGTGTCAGTCCCCACAGCAAGCCTGCTCGGGAGGGGTCCTCATGCCCACCTCACGGGTAAGAAAACTGAGGCCTGGGGAAGTTACAAACACACCCAGACGGTGACAGGGCTGGTTGACAGGGCCCAGCCCAGCCTGCCCCTGACTTCCTGCTCGCTGCCCCCCACACACCCCCAGAGCTTCCCCCAGAGGACGGTGCTGCTTACGCCCTCAGGATCAACTCCTAGTGGCAGAGGGGAGTCTGTGTGGCGTCCTGCCGTTCACGCCCCCTCTTCAGGTGGGGCTTGTACTCCTTCAGCTCCCCCTCCCCGTCTCAGAACTTCGGGCCCCATCTTCCAGGGTCTCTAGGGCTGGTACTCCTCACAGGCCAGTGTGCCCTACGAGGCCCCAGCAGCTGGCCCCCAGGAGTCCCTCCGCCAGCCTCCTCCATCTGAGTCACCTTGGGCAGGGGCAGCTGGCCGCGGTGGCCCCGTCACTGGAGGGGGGGGTGGCAGCTGGGATTTCCAGTGCCCAACCCCCTGCTCTGCCCCACAGGCTAGGTTTCTACATTTGTGGCTGCGTGCACCCCTCCACTGCCATGCGGCTCGCTCGCCTGGCGGCCCCTCCCCCTTGGGCAGCACCCACAGCGAGGGGCACCTTGCAGACACACACAGCCTGACTATCTTCACTCGAAGAGCCAGGACAAGGAAGCTGCTGACACGCACCTGGGGTCAGACGGCGCGGCCCCTTGCCCTGGGCCCCCGCCCTACGCCTGCTCTGTGGGCAGAGCTGGAGGCAGGGTAGCAACATTGCAGGGAGAGGCAGGGGGTGTGGGCGGCTGAGAGCACAGGGTGAACCCCGGCCCAACCCCTCGAGGGGGCTGCAGAAGGCAGGGGCCTGGGCCAGAGCTCTGGAGGAAACCCCACAGGGGCCTCCCTGAGAGCAGGGGCTCCCTTTCCCTCCTTTCGAGATTTGTTTTTAAGTTGGACGCGTCCTTCAGGACCCCCGCTCCACACCTTCACTGCTGCCCCCAGCCCACCTCAGGGACCTGCGACTGGGATGGAGGCCCCGAGGAAAGAGGCAAGCTGGGGACCTCCTTCCATCCCCGGGGGCCAGAGGCCCTGGCCCAGGCCCCTCCTTGCCTCATGGACACCCCACGGCCCCATGGAAAACCTGCGGGTGCTGGCTCTGGGACATGGCCTCTGCCCTGCCCCCTCGTGAATGACAATACACACGGGCTGTGTGACAGGCTCTTTCCAGCAGCTTCTCCAGGACCAGGCCTGATACTGCTGGCCGAGGGGGGCACGCAGGGGGCCGGCGTGGGGGCCATGTCAGGGGCCAGGCCTGAGCCACACCCACGGCTGTGGTGTCAGCGGACAGATGTGAAGGGAAGGGGAGTGACGCTGGCTTAGGCTGGAGCAGGGGGGCTACTGCAGGGCCGGGCCTGGGTGTCGTTTGGGGGAACACAGAGTGGAAGGCAGGTCCCCCACGGCCCACCCCTGAGGTAGTGGAGGATCCCTGGAGGCTCAAGGTACCTTTATCAAGGGGCTCCTGTTTTTTGGGGGGCCTGGCCCTATTGGTGACATGGGAGGGGTGCTCCCCAAAGGGGTGGACTCAGCGCCCGGCACAGATTCCTCTGGAGTCCGTGCCCTTGGGCTCCAGCATCACCACGAGGGCGAATCCCACCTGCCTCTGGGGGAGGGAGCATTTCAGGGGGGCTGTGAGGATGGGGGGTGCACAGCTCAGGACAGAGCCAGGCACCGGCTGGGTTTCTTGTAAAAGGGAAAAGTGACTTATTTCTGCCAAAGGGGTGGGGTGAGGGTCAGGTGAGTGGAGTCTGGGGAGGCTGTCACATGACTTAGGTCACCCCAACTCCCTTATCCCCTCTCCAGCCACCTGTCAACAAGTCCTGAGAGCCTATTGTGGAGGAAGCCCGGAAGTCAGCGAGAGAGGGAACTCGCCTTTCTAGCTCTTAGCATGTCGACGAGCGAGGATGACTGAAACCAGCCGCAGAGGTGGCCGGCCCAGCGGCAAGAGTGGAGTCGTCAGCTGGGAGCCAGGCCTGGCCGCGGTGGGAGATCCACCATTACGGAGCCCAGCTGGGAAATGCGTCGGCCTTGGCCCACACACCAGCACTTCAGACCTCTGTAAGTCAAATTTGGGCATCTTAGAAAATAGGCAAATCCCAGGTTTCTTAACGGAGAAGTTTTCAACTGAAAGCAATGCAAGCAATAACAAAAGAGAGATGGGTTTGGCTACATAAAAATGTACATTCCAGAAAAGCCCCTAATTAAAGGCAAACAGCACACCAGGATAAACGGTTTATAGACAACATGTCACAGGTGCCATTACTCTGTAGGGGGCACACAATCAGCCAAAAGTGAAAAAATACGTTAAGACCCCCAAACGTACAAGGAACCTAAGCAAAGTCGGACCACCAATGAGGGAAATGATCCATCTGACCCACAAGGAAAGAAACGTGCAGCCCAGAGTCGGAGAAATGCACGTCGCAAGCTGGTGTCTGGCTCTGGGTGAAGCCGTCCCAGGGCACGGTGGGCGCACATCAGGACGGCCTCCGGAAAGCGATTCGGAGCTGCGTGCATGCGCCTTGGACACCCACCATCTCTTTGGCCAAGTAACTCCTCGTCTGGGAATGTAAATAAGAGAGTGGCCTGGCGGACACGTGGATCGGAGCAAAATAAAAGACAGGATAAGTACGCTAACCGGCAGACAGATGCGCCCTCCACACAGGTGTTTGCTCAGCCGTGTTTGTGAGAGTCAAAACAGCCTAAAGGCCCAACAACAAAAGAAGGGTTAAATACAAACAAGGGTCCATCTGCAAAAGGAGCCACAAAAAGTGTAAGAAGAGGTTTTAAATAAATGAGGAAACATGGACGCACTAATTAAAAGGAGCGGGATACATAGCGCACGTCTGAGCATGATGCAAACGTTCATGATTTGATGACAGGGTCCAGGCTTCATGGGGCCGCCCAAATATTATATTATATATATACAGACAGACATATCAAAACCCACCAAATTGCACAGTTTAGTAATTTCAGTTTTACCTGGATAAAGCTGAAAACAAGAGGCAGGATGTAGAATTGTTTATAAATCCTAATCACAACTATGTAAAAAAAGAAAAAAACTGGAAGAACATATCTGAGAGTGTGACCAGCGTTGTCTTGGCCGGTAGGATTCTCGGTGGTTCCGTCTTCCTAGCTGCCTGCACTTCTCA
Source organism: Hipposideros armiger (assembly GCF_001890085.2). Classification (NCBI taxonomy): domain Eukaryota; kingdom Metazoa; phylum Chordata; class Mammalia; order Chiroptera; family Hipposideridae; genus Hipposideros; species Hipposideros armiger. The sequence goes on from NW_017731712.1 coordinate 258,000, forward strand.
CCCTCCCTACAATGAGCGCGCGCTGTGTCTAGAATCAGGTGTGTGTCATTTCACTTTCATCACCCACACCCGCTCCCATCACGCCCATCTCTACAGACCCACCAGCCTCACTGCACACAGAACAAAGCCCAGGTCTGCCCTCGCCTCACGAGGCCTGGAGGTCTCTCCCAGGTCTCTGTCAGCCCCCAACTCCCACTCAAACCCCACCCAGGGGTGCCACCTGGCCAGAGGTCCACAGGCTCTCCCCAGGGAAGCGATGGGGACACAGAGGTGGAAGGCAGGGTGGCCTTAACGACACAAGAGAAGGGGCAACAAGTCCGGCTCTGTCCTGAGGTCGGTGGACAAACCCTGAGGGACTCGTTCTGGCCACGTCCAGTGACCAGCATGCAAAAAGGACTTCGGGTGCAGCCTCGTCCTGGGCCCTGGGGTGGCCCAGCCACACCCTGGACCTTCTCAGCACCCCCCTCCCCCAGACGCAGCCCCCGCCCTCTTCCTGACGCCACCCGGCCGGCTCCTCCCCCGGCCCCCAGCACTTCTGGAGCGCCAGACCCCAGTGGCCACCCAGCCACGGCCCTTTCGTTGGATGTTCCTCGAACATCCCAAACCAAACTAGGCATGCAGTCCCCACCCCCACATAACAAGGGTCCATCCTCCCCAGATCGGAGACCACAGGTGCTCTTGGGGTCCGCCTCCCCTCCCCACATCCTGCCCTGCCCAAGTCACGGACTTGCACCGCACGCCTGGACCCTGCCCAGCCTGCCAGCATCTGTGGCATCCAGGCCATTCCTTGCCCAGGACCGGGCATCTTCTAAAAGTACCACCCACCAACGCCAGTCGAGCCCTCCACGCTGCCCCCTGCCCACCTGCTGGCTGTTCCCCCGCTGTGCCTTCACCCTCACTGACCCCTCCACGGGGCTCAGTCCCAATCCCCCACCCCAGGGGCCCGAGACACATGGCACTCAGGAGCCATAGCCCGGGAGGGCGGGCAGGGCCGGTCAGCCGCCTGCAGGCTCAACGCCCAGTGCCTCAGTTTCCCCAGTCACTTGGAGGGCCACAGTCTGCTGCCTAGCCTGGTGGCTACTTGGAAGAATCAGTGAGCAACCTGACCCATGATGAATTTTACAAATGGAAAATAACAAGTGTTGGCATGGATGTGGACATGAGACGCCTGACACTGGCTGGCGGGGAGGCGTGGGAAGCCCCCAGCTCCTCAGTGTGACGCCGCGTGATGCCCTGACGCGCGTGTCCAGGACTGGCAGATAGATCCACGGGGACCGAGCCGGGCCCGGGCCGGGGTGGGGAGTGACTGCTAGAGGCACAGTGTGTCTTCGTGGGGTGGTGAGCCCGTTCTGGAACTAGAGAGGTGGGGGCACAAAGCCGTGAGGACACTGCGTGTCACTGCGTGGCTCACTCTGAAGCTACACGAATTTCACTTCCGTTTAAGACAATGTTTTGAGCAGTCAGATGCCCGTCACAGCCGGGCCCGCCCCCCCACCTGCACACGCCCTCCCTGTCCCCACGCTGGCTCGCTGCTCTCTCCTCAGACCCCCTTCCATTCTGCCGCAGGTGCCCTCAGCCTCATTCCTCACCTGGCCCTCGGGAGCTGCCCACACCCTCCTGGAACAGAGGACACGTCCACAATAGACTGCAGTCCTGGGGGACCCCAAAAATGCCCTCTGCTGCTTGTGCCATGGGGAGCACAGCCCTCCACCAGCATCTCTGCCTCGTGCTGTGTGTGCTGAGGCTGGAGTAGGGTCGCCCCCAGACACCCCCATTTGTCCCCACACAGGAGGCCAGGTAGAGAGGGCGGCCAAGGGTGACACGCTCCGGCCCTTCCAGGCTCCCTGACGTACCTGTCTGGCCCTTGAAACGCACCAGACGTGCTTTCCTGTGGTCAGAGATTGGGTGAACAGCGGCCCCTCTTCTGCTCGTGAGGACAACACACAGGCCAGGACCCCGTGTGCACGCCCCCCCACACACACACCCAGTGCCCACCCATCCTGGCCCCTGACGTGTCCACCCTGTCCCCATGCAGTAAGGCCATTCTCAGAAACCCCCCTCCCGCACACACACAAGGCTGAGCCGCTTCGAACACCCCCATGGGGTCAGCGCCTGCCCACCCATGGCACACACCCTGGTCACCTGCCCCAAGCACAATTAAAAAGCCACCTCTGTTGTTCTGGGCACCCCGCACCCACCCTGTGCTCCCCTACCTCATAACACACCTGGTCCAGGTCTGGTCGTGGGCTCTGAGGCCCCGAAGCCTGTCACCTTCCCTCCCGGCCTGGGTGGCCCCTAGGGAGCTGCTCCTGTGGCTCGCACCAGCACCCATGGCACCATGCCACCCCTCTTGAGAACACGGAGCACCCAGCCCAGCCCCTACTGGCCTGCGGTTCCAGTGAGAGCAGCAAAGGTGTCCGAGGGGCCCCCACCCCAGCCCAGTCAGTGAGCCCCAGTATTTCCGGTGCCCCAGCCTCCCTGAGCACAGCCCATGGGGGTTCACACTCGGGGTCACCAGCAGGCCTGGGGCGGGGCCTCCGCCGGGCATGTGAGGACATCCTGGCACAGTCCCCCTGCCCCCCCATGCCCAAGTGTGATGCAAACAGGATCTTGTGCAGGAAGGAACTGTGCAACCCAGCGGGCGTTTCGCTGAGTTAAGCGCCAAGGGCTGTGGTCTGCAGGCCCAGGGTGTCAGGAGAGCTAGGAGCACCCCTTCGTGTGTCCCCAATACCCCCACCCCCAGCCCCCAGCTGAAGCAAGTGGCAGGATTCGGGGGCAAGAGGGTGAGCAAGAGGGGTACCCCACACCCCCATGAGCCCTCAGCAGGGCAGATCCAGTGCTGGGGGCAGAGTTTCTTGGCAGAGGTTTGCCTGAGGGCCCTGGTGTGGCAGGTTCTCCGAGAGGAACAGAACTCCCAAGCAGAGACATGGTGGCTCTGCCAGTGGATGCAGACGCTGGATCACGGCGCTCGCGTGGCCAGGCGGACACCTCAGAGCAAAACCAGGCCCAGCCCCTCTGCCCCCTCGCTTCTCCTCACAAAGCTCTGAGGTAGGTGGAGACATGGCAGGACAGGCGCGGCGACCAGAGCCCGAGCTCTCTGTGAGACAGGCTCCAGAGGCTGGGGTGGGAGCGTGGCTGAGGGCACGTGCCCACACGCCTGTGCACAGACACACCCGCCTCCCCGCTGGCCTCCCAGGATGAAGGTCGCATCTGTAGGATGATGCCCCCCCACCCCAAGAGCTGGACTGCGTTGGGGGCCGTCACGGATGGCCCCCGGTCCCAGCTGACACCCCCCGAGGCTCTCCGCTGGCCCTGACCACAGCCAGGCAGGGAAACTGAGGTCCACTCTCCCTGCCTCAGACCCACCTCTGCAACTGCCCAGGCTCCACCCCCAGCAGGTGACAGGGCCTGACAGACATTTGTGTAGGGAAACTGCACCCCACTGCCCATCTCCGGAACCTCTTCACACCCCTAACTGGGCACCATTAGGA
>NW_017731712.1:261600-269377 GCF_001890085.2 Hipposideros armiger
GGGGAAGTAGGTAAACTGCCTCCGAGTTTCTGTCTGGACCCAAGGAGGGGCAGAGTGTGGGGGGGCGGCCGTCTGGGAAAGGGGGCAGCAGGTGCAGTACCAGGCCAGATGCGCCTCCGCCACGGGCGGGAATGTGCCTCTGGGCCTGGCAGAAGGAAATGCCCAGAGAAGGCCCCACCAAGGGGCCAGGACAGCGCCAAGGCCCAGTGGCCCCAGAGGCCTGAGTGCCAGCCCAGGGTTCCAAGCAGGACCATCCCTCCAGTCCAGTCATCCCCAGGGGACAGAAACTGCCTCCGTTGATGCCTGCCTCCTGCCGCAAAGATTGTGGGTGTCTTCCGGGATAAACAAGACGGCCTACCCCGCGGGCGGTGTGCTGGCAAATGCTTAACAAGCAGCTCTGTGAAGAAGAGGGTGGGGAAAGGCCGGTGTGTGGCGTCGGCCAGCTCCTTGGTGCAAGTCCTCACTCCTGGCCCGTCTCAAGCTACCAGCGTGAGGCCACTGAGCCCGGCTTCAGGGACGGTGCATCTCCGCACCCGCACACCCTGCGCTGACACGTACCGGACAGACAAGAGCACTAGGAAGTGAAAGTGCAGGCCGTGACGCCCACATCCGACCGGGGCTTAGTTCCAGAACACCCAAGGAGCACCCACAAACCAGCGAGGGGAAGACGCCAACAGGCATTCACAGGAGAGTACTCCAGATGGCCTGGAGCCCGGCAAAGGCAAGGCCACCGCCAGGCTCCACAGACGGGCTCAAAGCGGGAGGCGGACTGGGCTGGGGAGGGGCCGAGCCAGTGCACAGCCCGGGCACCCGCGCCCCAAGGCGCCCAGGAGCCAGGCCACCCCCGCTCCCAGTGCGCCCACAGCACAGACTCGGTGGAGCGTGTCGAGAGAGACACGGGAGGCCCATGCAGGACGACGTGCGGACAAGCAATGTCCAGGAAGGCCACCCTCTGGGACAGGAGTGGACGAAGGGTGCCAGGGCGGGAGCGGCGGGGAGTAACTACTGGTGCCATGGGGTTTTTACTGGGGGGACAAAAATGTCATAAAATGGACTGTGGAGGTGGTTGTACGACTCTGTGAATACAGTAAAACACACTGAACAATATGCTTTAAATGGGTGAATTGCACAGTATGAGTTATATCTCAATAAAGCTGTTAGAGAGGGAGGGGGCGAGGGATCCCCCTGGCGTCCCACAGGAGTATTGTCAGCGAGGCGAGCGTGGTGCCCAGCACAGGCACACGGGCAACCTCAGGGCCGAGGCTGAGTCGGAGCAGCCAGATCACGCCTTCGTGTCTCTGCGCCTGTGCTGCCTCCCACACGGTCAAGTCCTCTCCTTGCGTGGGAAGAGCCCCGGGAGGTCTCACAGCCCACACAGCCCGACCCCCTGGCTGGACCACAGGCGGCAAACGCAGGCGAGAAACCATCGTTACAAAGTCGCCGCCTCCCTGTGTAAGTGACCACCTGCCCGGGGTCCCCGGCTGGGCCCTGGTGCTGGACAGTGGCCCCCAGCAGGACCAGCTGCAGCATCTGCGGGGCCCTTGTTCAGAATCACGAAGAATTTCGAGCAGGCGGGAGCAGAGCGTTCAGGCGTGCGGGACCCTCCCCGGGGCTCCCCTGTCCCTACGAGGGTTCAGGGCAGCATCCTCAGCCCTGTCCCGCAGCCTGGCTCCCAGTCCCCCACACCGGCCTTGGTGCAGGGGTGACCTCAGCAGAGCCCAGGTCTCGGACCCAGGCCCCCCTGCTCCTGGCTGAGCTCACACGGGGAAGCACGCTGTATCCCTGCCCAGTCCGAGGCCAGCTGGTCAGGGCTGCCCAAGGCCAGGTGCCCAGGTGGGCAGGTGGTCGGGAGGAGGAGGGGGCCCCACACCCTCACCAGGGTCAAGCGAGGCCAGGTCGGCCACACCCCATCATGAGAGGTCACCTGTGGGGTATCCTGCTGCCTCACCTCACACATCCTGTGACAGGTGGCTCCCAGACTGCTCAGAACTGCCGTGCAGTGGCCCTGCCCACTTCCATCCTGCCACTTCCTCTGGCTCGGCCAGAGCAGGGGCTGGGGCCTCGTAACGACAAGCCCGGCTGCCCAGGGCTGGTGGGGGGGAGCAGTACGTGTTCTCCCAGAAATCCCCAAGCACCCAGCTCTGGGCGGTTGCCTCCTCGCGGCTCCAGCTGCTGGTCTAAGCCCGGAGACCCCCCTCAGGAGACCCCCCTCACCCCCACCCTGAGGCACCAGCCCCCTGCCCTGCTCCAGCCCCGGCAGAGGGAGGAAGGAACTAGGAATGGATGGACACCGCCCACCGTGACGGCCCAGACAGGCCGCCTGGGACTGGCTCCAACCCTCCGTCCACTCCCTCATTTCCTCTGCCGGGCGCGGGGAGGCCGGGCAGTCCTTGCTGCTGGCACTGGTTCCCCTGTGAGAGGCAGGCTGTGACCAGAGTGAGGCCCGGAGGTACCCGCACAAGGGCGCACTGGCCCCGGCTGCAGCGGCTCTCCCCCCACACCTCGCCCAGCGCACTCACAGGTCCTGAGGCCACCTGCACACACATCACTTTGCTTCCTTCCAAAGACATGGGGACCGGCATGAAGGTGGGAGGCAGGACGGGCTCCAGGCGAGGCCCTCTGGACTCAGAGCGCCCCGGAGGAGTGTCCGGCGGCTAGCTGAAGAAACGTGCGGCAAACTGGGGGACTTGACCACAGACGTGGAGTGTCTCACCGTGCTGGGCTGGACATCCTAAATCGGGGCCTAGCTCCCTCCGAAGGCTCTGAGGAGGGCCTTCCTCCTCTTCCAGCAGCTGCAGGCCCCAGCTGCCCCCTGGCGTGTGGCCGCATCACGCTAACCTCTGCCTCCGCTGTCACGAGCCTCTCCTGCCTTCTCGCAAGTCTCCCCCTGCTCTGTCTCACAAGGACCCCAGTCTTTAGGTTTAACCTTTGCCCCTACAAAGACCATAGTCCCAAACACGGTCCCATGCTGAGGCTCCAGGCTGGCATGAATTTGGAGGCGCTATTCCACCCAGGAGCCCCTCGAGGTGGGGAAGGTGGGGTGCAGGAAGGCACACATTCCCTGGGATGGAGGATGGGCACACGGCCCAGGGCGGGTGACTGCAGGGGGACAAGCCAGGTGCAGCCCACCCTCGGGAAAAGCTCCCCAGCTGGGCCAGTCACTGGGAGGAGAGATGGCACCCCGGGCCTCAGGCCACCCGCCTGGGCACAGGTGTTCCTGCCCACCGAGACGCGGAGTGGTCACTGCTTCTGGCTGACATGAGAGCAGGGGTGGGGCTGGGAGCCAAAGGGGAGGTGGGGAGTCTGGCTTCCAGCCTGGCCACAACCTTGACCCCACCCAGGAAACCGTAGTGCCCACAGCCCAGCCCAGGCCAGCAGAGGTCATCAGGACGGGGCTGTGGGTGTGACGACCGTGCCAGAGCCAGACAGGCGGAGCTGAGCAGGTCAGGGGCCACAAGCCGCTGTGCCCTGGGTGGGGCCGAGAGGTCCTCCCAGAGGACTGGGACTCCCACGGACCAGGTAGCGGGAATTTCCAGGCATGCCGAGTTCAAGGTCTCCCAGGCCAGGAGACGAGCTGGCCTCCAAAGGACCAGGGTTGGGGCTCAGGCTCTGCTTAATGGAAGGAGCGAGAGGTGCCACCATGGGCAGGGGCAGCCCAGGGTGGGGGCACGGAGCCAGTGAGTCAGGCAGCCATACTCAGAGACAGCTGCGTCCCCCAAGAGACCGCCCACCCCCAAGGAGGCGACTGCACACTTTAAAAAATGGGCTGTGAACCAGCGTGTTCACAGGTGTGTGAGCACATGTGTTTAGGGGCACATGTGAGTGTTCATCCATGTGAGGGAGTGTTGTACATGTGAGTGAGTGTGGGGGGGTGCAGGTGTGCTGGAGGGTTTATTGTGTGTTTACAGATGTGTGTGTGCAAACGCAGGTGTGTATCATGTTTACACATGTGTGGGCATGTGTGTGAGCATGTGTACATGCGCGTGTGAGCCCGCTTACCTGCGTGTGCGCAGCTGCACAGGTGTGGACGCAGGGGCCCGTGGGGGCGGGACAAGCAGAGCCTGGAATCCTGGAGATGTGACGGAATGCAAAGAAACCGACTGCCCTCACCCCCGCCCAGAGGGGACCGGGACCTCCCTCTGCACTGGCTCACCCCCAGACCCACCCCAACAGCCACAGCTCCCACCCAGGCCAAGCTTCTCAGGTGCAGGGAGGGGAGGTGACACTGATCAGAGGTCGCGCTCCTGCCTCCAGCCTGCGCAGGTCTGGGAGGGGTGCGGACAGCATCTGCTCGCAGCCAGGCAGCCGACAGCAAGCGGCAGGCCACCAGGTTTGAGGGAGCATCTGCCAGTCAGGGAGAAGGACCCCAGACTCCCCAAACCCATCCCTGGGGTGCCCTTGGGGGACCTGTCCCTGTGCCAGATCAGACCATGCCTGGCTGGGCCTCCCTCCCACCAGCCACCCTCTCCCTGTGAGGACATGGGCAGGAGCATGGCACGAGCAGAGAGGCTGGGGGTTGGGGGCGCTGCCTTGTCCTCCGTGAGCTTCCCCAGACTCCTAGTCCTGCCAACTGGCCAGCGGTGACCCCAAGCTCAGCCTTGACCCGCACGGCCTGGGCATTTGCCCTGACTCCGTGCTCCCAACCACGGACCCGATTAACCATCACATGACCCCGAGAGGAGGGCACCACAGTTGTTCCCACTTTACAGATTAAGAAACTAAGGCATGAAGACAGCCACAGGGTCGGGGGGGGGCTGGCCCACCACCTGCCCCCAGGGGTCCTCAGGGAGAATCTGGAGGGGAACGGTGTGCTCACGCCCGCGCCTGGCCGGCAGCCTCCTGCCCAGAGACCACAGCCGCCTGACCATGGCCTGCACCTGCCGGGCAGCTGGCGGGCCTGAGGCTGGAGAGGGTGAGCCACAAGGTCAGCACCCTGGCTTGGCACACTCCAGTGGGAGAGGCCACCATGCTCCCTCGAGGCCACACCACTGCCTACATACCAGCCAGGCCCAGCTGCTCCTGACCCCCACGTGGCACCCTCGACAACCCTCAGCCCCACCTACCTGGTCTCCCCAGAGTGAGGTTTCACTAGCAGGACTGAGTCTCAGAGAGGGTGAGTGACTGGCCCAAGGCCACACAGCACAGAGGTCATGGGGCTGAGACTGCCAGGAAATCCCCAGTCACCCATGTCCTGGGGAAAAGCTGGGCCCAGAGCAGACAGCCCTGGGTGCTCTCCTGCACCGGCCGCATCGCCCCAGGAGCATGCGGTCCGGCCTGGCAACCCCCCACCCCTGCCCAGCTCCCAGGCCACACTCGAGGGTGTACCCAGCGCCAGAGCCTCAAACTCAGTCCCCTGCCTGTGACATAACTACACCATCACCGTCACCTCTGTGGGGACACCCACAGAACCCCATGATGGATGGTGAGCCGACATGGCAGCAGGCCTGGCCTGGTGACTTTCTAAGGACCCTCTGCCCAGGCCTGGCTCCTCTGTCCACCCAACTGTTGAGCACCACAGAAAGAAACCCAGACGGCCATGAACACGGGCGTCCCCTGCCCTCCGAGTTTGGTGGACCTCCAGCAGGGTCCGCCCACAGACACAAGCAGACCTCAAAAGTGCCATCTCGCTCCACTTTGAGGATAGAGAAAAGCCATAAAGACCCTGTGGCCTTGTCTCCATGTGTCACCCCCCCCCCAAAATAGCAGTCTCTGTTTACTGAGCATCAAATTTTTACCAGGCACTTAACCCTCACCTGGGCCTGGAGGGATAGAGGTCTCTAGCCATTTCACAGATGAGAAAACTGAGGCTCCAGAAGATAAGATTGAACTGTGGGACTCCAGGGCGTGAGAGCCAGGCTCTGAATGCTGGATGTTTAGTAGGAGGGCAGGGGGATCCCATCTCTCCTTCTCCCCATGCTCACCTGAGGGCCAAAAGGAGCCCTGCACCCCAGTACCCAGTACCCATTACCCAGTACCACCATCCAGGACGGCCCCTCCTGCAGTGGACACAGGTCTCCCCTTCACTGACCTGCAAAGAGGAGGCCACCCCTTGCCTCCTGACTTTTCCCTGAAAGTCATTAAACTGACATTATAATTACACTGATCACAGCTGTTCACACAAACACGAGGCAAAGCTGTGTTGTTTCTCTGAGGTGGGGGCAGGGGCTCATCCCCCGACACCCCCATGTATAGGAAGGGGGTAACAACCCACACAGGGCAAGTCTGGGCCCCACAGAGGGTGCAAGAGGGTGTGGAGGGCCTCCCCCATCCCGGCACCAGTGCTGGCACCCCCACCCACCCTGCCAACAGTTCCAACGCCAGGAGACCTGAGGCTCGAGGCCCTCCTGCCAGCAGGCATGCTGCCGGGAGCACTGGACGCATGTCCCTAAAGGCTGCTCAGCAGGGCCACCTCCACCCCTGCCCTCAGGGCCCAGCCAGGGCTCCGGCCTGGATTCTGAGCTGTTAGGGGTGACGACATCATGTTCTCCAAGCCCTGGGAGCTGCCTGGGAAGTCATTTCTGAGAGAGGGACACCCACGCTCTAAGCCCAGCAGACAACCCTGCTGCCAGCTCCCCTCTCGCAAGAGCAAATGCCTTCAGATGGGGCCGTGCCCATGGGACCCTGCGTACCACTGCACGCTCCGGGCCCTGCTCCAGGGAGGGGGCCCAGGAGAGCCCATCACGTGCGTGCCCAGCTTTGTTTGGGCTGGATTAGCCTGTGCCCGAGCCCCAGTGACATGTGGGTGGAACTTGGGCCCCTGGGACATAGCTCCAGGGCAGGGGTTTCCCTCCCACTTGGGGAAGGGGGACCAGAGCCGATGAAGGCACAAGGACGATGCAGGCCTCCAGCTGCCCTTGGGGCCTCTGCCCACCCCAGCTGCCCACCGCTGCCAGGAGGCCAGGCAGCCATGGGTAAACACGCTTACAGGGCCGCCCCTTGGTGGGGTAAGAGGCCTGGCCCCAGATCTCCTGCATCCAGCTTTTGAGGGTGCCACCCCGGCCTCCCTCACTCTCTGGGGGACCTGAGCACCCACTACGGCACATCTCCTTTGGGCCTTTGCCGAGGGGGCTCTGTCCGTGGGCGGCCACAGCTCCTACCTCCACACGCAGGCTGCTGGGTGGCGGGCAAGGCTCTCAGACCAAGCCCCCAGCCTGGGGAGGAGCCTCCCATGCTAAGACCCAGAACAGCACAGGGCCATGGAGGCTTGGGCTCTAGGGTGACACTTCCACACCTCCCCCAGGGTTCTCAGTCCCTGCCACCTTCTCACCTGCTCACCTGGGGCAAATACAGGCCTTCCTGCCCCAGTTACCTGTGCCAGAAACGTCCACAGAGACACAGGAGTGGGGCGCACACCTCTGCTGTCCACCCACACTGCGGGAGACCTCCGCTGTGCTGGGTACCAGCCCCCAGGCCCGCCCGCCTCCACCGGTCCCAGGCCTCTAGGGGGTCCGGCCGGAGAGCCAGTCCTTCTGTGGGCTCCGCTCAGGGCGGGGAAAGGGTTAATTTCCATGCAAAATAGGAACCGGCGGTTCGGGAAGCATCATGTCCGCAGTGGGGGACGCCGGGCAGGACAGGCAGGTTGGGGCCGGTGCAGCAGGCGGCGGGCGGCCCGGGGAGCGCCGCCAGGGGACTCACCGGGGTCGAAGTGCGAGCTGAAGGCGAAGCTGGGGTTGAAGAAGGACGACGACATGGCCAGGGCCCGCCGCGCGCGGGCACCCGGGCGGCGCGACGCTCAAGACGCCCGCGGCCCCGGCCTGCGCCGCGCCATCGCCCGGCG
>NW_017731712.1:269682-288905 GCF_001890085.2 Hipposideros armiger
AAACCAGTCATTGGACTTGGGGCCTTTCTAATCCAGTGTGACCATATCTTAACTTGTCACATCTGCGAAGACTCCGTTTCCCAACAAGGTCCCATTCACAGGTACCGGTGGGGGTGGTTAGGACATGGACATATCTTTTGGGGGGCATCATTCCCCCCGGCGCGCGCAGCGTGGCCGGGGACGCGCCCGGGCCCACGCTCCCGGGTCGGGCCAGCGCGGGGCCTGCACACGCAGGTTCTCAGGCGACTCGGGGTCCGGCCCCGCGCCCCGGGGCGGCGCCCGCGCGGGCGGGCTGGCGGGGAGCTGTTCTCGCACACCGAGCGCGCCCGGGCCACGCTGCGACACCCGTGCAGCAGGAGCGGCCGCCCCCGCCTGGTGCGATCGGCGCCGGCACCCGGGGACTGTCCCCTCCGCCGCCGCGCTCCCCGCCGCGCCATCTTGCACCGCTGAGGCGGTGGCAGCCCAGCAGGGCAGGTGGGGGCGCGGCGGCGGGGGTCTGGGGACCGAGCCCCTCCCCCTGCCGTGGGAACCCGGAGGATTCCCGTGGAGCTGAGATTTAAGTTTCCTGTAATTGAGTCACTCATCCATCCATCCATCCATTCATTCTCTGGCCAGATGAGCAAAGCCCCTGGCAGGGCCCAGCTGGAAGGGGGGGGCATGGAGCAGGAGGAGGGGGCACCCACACCCCGCAGCCCCCCTGCAGGCCTTGAGGAGAGCCAGGATCCCTGTCACTGGCAGGCAGGTGGGCAGGGACGCAGGGCGGTGAGAGCCAGTCAGTCCTTGTAGAAGGTGCCAGGATGTTCCCTTCTTACTCTAAGGTGGCTCCTGTGGGGCCCCCCTTTCCCTCAGACATTAGGGGCCCCCTGGTGTGGGTGGCCCCACGCCACCTCAGGCCTGTGGAGGAGGACCCTTTGTCCGGAGCCTTCTTACTGGCCCTGATTGTGTGGCCACTGCTCTGAGTGGCTCTGCCCCACAGGTGTAGTGGCCGCTGGAGGGTCTGGCCTGTAGGACGTGCTCAGATCCCAGAGCCAGGAGGGTCAGAGGCCACTGGTAGCACTGATGGCTGAGGGCTGTGATCCAGGAGTAAACCCAGTGTGAGGGGGCTGTGTCCCCGTGGGAGACCTCCCCTTTCTGCCTAGGAGGCAAGCCCAAGACTGCACCACCCCCATGTGGAGGCCCTGCCTCTGCCCACCCAGGAAAGGGACCCTGATGCCTGGACCTCAGTGCAGCCAGGGAGGCACCTTGGGGACAGGCAGGGGGTGACCAGTGGCCTCAGTTGCCTCTGTCCAGAACCTCTGCACCACCATGGCTGGCCTCAGTGCCCGGGGTTGGAAGACGGCTCTCCATGACCTGGGTTTGCCTGTGAACACACACTGGCACTGGCACAGAAGGGCCAGATCTCAGGGGTTTTAGGGTTACAGGTCCTCCTCTAGGGTCCAGGTGGGGGAGGGGAAGACCCTCTGGGGCTCCGGGCCAACACTCACTCCATTTGATCAGAGGCCAGTTCTGCCCCGTGCACGGGGATCCTCAGATTTCACCGGAGCGAGAGCCCTGCTGCTCCCTTGGCGTGACGACCGTTGAACTGGAGGTGCTGAGTCCACACCATTGATCCGTTCCTTCAACCAGTACTTCCCACGTGTGGCCAGCCACCAAACTCTCACTGCTCACCGTGGCATCGGGAAGGCTGGCGCTGGAATTTAGGGGGAGGGTCTAGCTGCCTGCTACCTGGAGTTGGGGACCAGAACTGCTGTCCTTCCAGGTCCCCCAAGGCCCTCAAGTAGCGTGACAAGGCGGAATGGGCAGGTAAGAGCCCTGCGGCCCTGGAGAGGGCAGAGCTGAGAGGCTGGGGACTGGCATCCTGCCAGCAGGGCTCCATGACACTTTCTCCTTGGCCTCTGGGCCTGAGGGTCGGTGTCCTCACCACTGAGAAAGAGCAGAGGACCTGAGCTCCAGCGGCAAAACCTCATGCCTCATGTCCTGGATCTCCTGGCCAGTATTGGGACAGGGGCAGGGAGAGGGATAGGTCCACATGAACAAGGCATGCAGGGGTGAGGGTGGGCAGGAGGGGACCTGCCAGTCTGAGGGTGACCAGTAGTAGCCAGCTCACCTTGGGGCCAAGAGGTCCCTGAAGATATGCCCACCACCACCACCTGGGGGCAAGCAGAACCCCCCACAGCCCTCCGCAGCTCAAGCAGGGGCCACGCCTGACAGTGGTGGGGTCAGGGTGCCACATGCCTGAGTGACCACTGCCCTAGGGGTGCTGGTCGGTCACGATGTGCTTCCAACCACAGGACAAGGAGTGCACCTGGGCCCACAGAGACCAACCCTACAGGCAGGAGCCTCAGGCCAGCCGTGTGTGTGTGTGTGTGTGTGTGTGTGTGTGGTGGGGTCACAGGGCACGGGGCTGATGGTGGGAAGGTCGTCTTGCCTGCCCCACACCAGGGACCGTGCGGGGAGAGCAGCCTCCCTGGAAGGAGCTGGCCTGAGGGGACCAGGCCCAGCTGGAGCCGTGTCTGCGGGGAGCTGGGCCCGGAGGAGACCCAGGAAAGCCTGCGGCATAAGTGGGATGAGGGGAGAGGCCACCCAGGTGCAGGAGCTTTGGGGTGGGGTGGGGGCCACACTGGACAGGAGAGGTGAGTAAGACACCAAAGGCACAAGACTCAGTAATCACATCCATCAACAGATGGATGTGTAACACGCGATGCCATGTTACAGGTGAACGGGGACGCACCACGCCATGTTACTGATCCATAAAAAGGAGTGAGGTGCTGACACACACGACGACATGCATGAACCTTGAAAACTTGGCGCTCAGTGAGATGAGCAGACACAAAGCACAGAAGTATGATTCCTCTCACGTGGGGTTCCGAGACTACTCCAGCGCACAGACGAAAGTGGGTTGGCGGCTGTCAGAAGCCCAGGGGCAGGGGAACCAGGAGTGACTCTTTTTTTTTTTTTTTTAAATTTATTTATTTATTTTTATTGGGGAATCGGGGGGATAGGAACAGCGCTGGGGAATTGGGGGAAGGGGAACAGACAAGTTGCTGTCCTTTTGTTCTTCAGTCTAGTTGTGGAGGATGTTGCTTCACTGGCCCAAGTTGGCACCATCATTGCGCTCTTCCCGGGTGAGGCAGATCAGTTGCCAGCTTCTGGACGGCCACTCACGCTGGCTGCTGGCCGCTCACGCTGGCTGCTGGCTACACACCGTAGCCCATGGCAACTCGCTACACACGGTAGCCCATGGCTGCTGGCTACACACCGTAGCCCATGGCAACCCACTGCCACAGGGGCTGCAGCCTACGCCGTCGCCGGCGACTCACGGCAGCCCAGCTCCAGGTTGAGCTGTTGTTCAGCATCTTAGCTGTAGAGGGCAGTGTCACTGGCCCTCATATGTGGGATCCGAACCGGGGCCCTCTGGCATCCTAAGCAAGTTCTTAATCATCGCGCCACTCGGCCGACCCCGGGAGTGACTCTTAAGGGGTACAGGGTGATGGAAATCTGCAATTAGACCCTGTGACTAAGCTGTTAAAAACACTCACTTGTACACTCCAAAGTGGTGAACTCTATGCGATATGAATTATATGTATCTCAATAAAGCTGTCAGAAACAAACTTACGCATCAAGGCAACTAATATTTTACTGCAACATGTTACAGTCAAAATTAGTGAGGAAAAGCCAGGGTGAGGAAAACGTCACACTTCTGAATCAAGGCGGGAGCAGGAACAGAGCTGCCGCCCGGGACCTCCGTTGCCACATGGCTTCCCATGGGTCACCTCTTCTTATAAGAAACCAGTCATTGGACTTGGGGCCTTTCTAATCCAGTGTGACCATATCTTAACTTGTCACATCTGCGAAGACTCCGTTTCCCAACAAGGTCCCATTCACAGGTACCGGTGGGGGTGGTTAGGACATGGACATATCTTTTGGGGGGCATCATTCCCCCCACTGCAGAGGTGAAGGACATGGGGCAGGGCCGTGGGGACAGGGTCAGCACCTCTGGAGTCCCTCCTATAGTAAGTCACATTATCATTTCTGCCCTGGCTCCAGCCCACAAACCCAGCTGCCGGGTAACACAGCGGGCATCACAGGGCCCAGGGGTGCCCCTGCTTGCCAGAACGATCACCCAGCCGGCTCCTCCTACTCACATCCCTTCACCTGCCGCCCAGCCCACCCACTTCCTGCTGCTGCTGGGGAGTAGCCTGGCCTGGGGGCGGAGGGAGGGGACAGGCGCCACTACAAAAGGGAAGGACTGTCCCCCGCCTGAACTTGCCCAGAGATAGCCCCCAATCTCAGAAGAACCCCTCCCTGACAAGCCCACCACCGCAGCTGTGCTCCGCATGGTGGGGGTGAGAGGGGCTTCTGGCATTTGCCAAAGAGACCCCAGAAAACAGGCTGCAGCCACCAAGGGTGCCCGGCCTCCCTAGGAAAGGGAAGGTATCCAGAGTTCTGAGCTGGCTGGAGGTCCCCCAGTGTCCCCCGGTCCCCTCAAGGGGACCCACCATGATCTCAGAAGAGGTGTGGCTCAAAAGAGCTTCATCCTGGTGTAAAGAAGGGCCAAGGCGGCCGGTGAGCTCAGGTGGTGAGAGCGCAGGCTCAACACCAAGGTTGCCTGTTCGATCCCCACATGGGCCAAGGAGCTGCGCCCTCCACAACTAGCTTGTGATAACAACGACTTGACTTGGAGCTGACGAGTCCTGGAAAAACAGACTGTTCCCCAATAAAGTTTTTAAAAAGTAAAAAGAAGAGCCAGTTCCTCTTGCATTTCTAGTGCTCACGTCACAGGGCAGGGCTGGGCTCCTGGGGTCCCTGCAGGTGGCCCAGGCTGCAGCAGGAGGGACTGGGAGCAGGAAGGGGCAGTGCCAGCCCAGAGAGGGTCTGCTCAGCGCATACCGGGGGCCAGTGAGCTGGGGCCAGGGCCGCAGGCGAGAAGGGGCCGCTCGCCTGTGGACAGAAATGAAGCTGAGGGTTGGCCCAGGAGACCGGCCATCTGTCAGCTGGCGGCAGGTGCCGGTTCTAGGAGCCCGCCTGTGCCCTCCCCGCCCCTCATCGCGTGGCCCGGGACGCCGCCGGCCACGCAGGCGGTGTCCCCTCCCTCCCAGAAGCCAGGCGGAGCGGGGCTCAGCACTGGGCCGGTGCTGCCTGTTTCTTGATGTTTCTGTTTAATTTATGCGTTATTAAAAGCATTGTTTCTCACTCTGCATATTTTTTTGGTTGAGGTGAAATTCACAGGACATAAAATAAACTATTTTAATGCGAAAAAAACTAGTGGTCTTTGGTGCATTCACAGGGTGCAGCCACCACCACTTTCTAGTTCCAGAACCCCCAAAGGAGACCTCGTACCCATAAACACTCGCCCTCCATTTCCCGCTCCGCCAGCCCCCGGGCAAGCACCAGCCTGCTTCCTGTGTCTGGATTTGCCTCTTCCGGACACACATAAATGGAGTCACACTGTATGGCTGTTGCGACTGGCTTCTTTCACTCGGCAGCGTGAGGTTGTCAGGGTTCCGCGTGCTTTGCTCCTTTCACGCCAGTAACAGTACGCTGTGGGGCACACACACGGAGAGGGGGTGAGTGTGCTGCGGGGACAATCCCACAGTGTGAGTGTGGACCCGCAGGGCAGTGGCGCCCGGGCTGCAGAGCTTAGGGTAACCCTTAGAGAGAAGGATTCGGCAGGTCCACAGACCCATTGCTCATCCTGGTCCTCACACGCTAGTGAACGGGAGACATAGCCCCTCGGACAGAGACACACGTCAAAACGGCGTCTCTCATGACAAAGATGCTGGGGCCTGCTGAGGGTCCAGCAGCAGGTGGACAGTCAGGAAAGACACAGGAACGTCCTCTGCTCGCTGGCCTAACACGGGGCTGCTTTAGGTCGTGGCCGCACAGAGTGGCGGGGCTGCTTGATGAACAGTCACAGGGAGAGAGCAGGTCTCAGGGCCGTCTCAGCACGGTCTACGATGACAAGTCAGAAACTGGCACAGAGGGGAGCTAGTGGTTTAGGGGGTTGGGAAGAGGCTGCACCAGATGTCCTGTCCCGTCATTACTGGGGCACAGCATCGCTTGTGCAATACAACCACCAACCGCCTGGAGAATGAATGACAGTGAGGCGCCTTCCCCCAGCAGCCACGGCCAGGTGGGGCCGCGATGGCGGGTCCCTCTCCGGTTCCCCCCCCCGCCCTATTCTCACCTGGTGACTGCCCTGTGAGGGCCCTCCCCAGGGAGACAGCTCTGCCTGGAGTCACACAGCCTGCTCCCTGTGCCCATTGGAACCATCTTAGCCTGACAGAGACCTCCTTTTCCCTCTCTTGCCTCCATGGCCAGCCCTGGCATGGCTCTCTGGCCCCTGCAGTGACCCAAGGACAAAGGATGGCTGCCCAGCCCAGCTCCTTACCAGGGGAGGCCTCATTGTCCAGTGTCTTCTGCTGTCTTCTTGGTCACGCTGGCCAGCCCGCACCCCCTAAGCGACGCTGGTAGGCCCAGCCAGCCATCTCTGGGCCTGTAATGCCCCCTCATCTCCACGAGGCCAGCAGGCAGGGTGGGACCTCCATGTGACAGAAACTCCGTCCTCTCTCCCCACCCCCACCTCAGACTCAGAAAGGCCGGCACTGCTGATGGCCAGTCTGCCCATGCCAAGTGCCAGTGAGCCCCTGGGGATAACCAGCGCCAGGTTGGAGTGCCCAGGAGGGGCGGGGTGGGGGGACAGCTGCAGCCGCAAGCTGTAAACAGGCCCGGTGACTGCAGGTATAAAAGCTGGAACCCCAGCAGTCTCTCAGCAGCCCCATCTGACCCGCCTCTCCAGAGCCCTCCAAGGAAGCCCGAAAGAGGTGAGCCCTGCCCAGAGAAGGGTGTGGAGGGGTGCCGAGTGGCTCAGGGGGAGCTTGGGGCCCTGTCCTCACTCACAGAATGAGGGGAGGCCCTGGGAGCTGCGGGGACCCCAGGGAGGTCCAGGGGAAGCAGGAAACAGGGGAGTAAGGGGAGGGGCAATGCCGAGGGTACCCCCATCCCAAGGCAGCTTTGGGTGCCTGGGTCTGCAGGGTAGACACGTGCAGGCCCGAGAGTGTCCCTGTGAGCCAGGGTCAGCCTAGGAGGCTGAGGCTCGCTCACTGACCCCAGACCCCCCAGCTGCTGAATGCGGGGCGGGGAGGCCTGGCTGGGCTGAGGGTCCAAGGCCAACGGTCCCACTGACGGTGGCACACCGAGCTGGCTCTGGGGCCCCGCGGCCCCGTAACTCCCTAACACCTACTCCGGCCCGAGGCCTCTTTCTCGTGTGAGCACCCGAACACACCGATTCACTGGTCAATGCTGGAAGCAGACTGCAGCCCTCAGGAGGGCCACGTGGCTATCCAGTGTTCGGGGTAGGGGGAGGTTTTGCCAGTCTTGGGGGCATCCAGGATACAGGATGCTGGGACACGTGAGGGTCTGGGGGGGTCTTAGCCAGGCCTCAAAGCTCCAGCCAGCTTTGGCTGTGGAGGGCAGTAAGGTGTGAGGGCAAGCAGGGAGGCCTTTGCAAGGGAAAGGATGAGGGGACAGGGCCCTTCCAGGCACTGGGGGCACGCAGGAGGCCAGGCAGGGGGCCTCAGCCCACCCCGGCAGGACATGCCAAGTGCGCCTTCAGCCCAGGCCCCGGACTGGCAGGAACAGCCCAGGGTACCCACGTGCTCGCAAAGAGGATTCGACCCTGGGATCGACCAGGCCTGACCTGGACTTTGGCCGAGCCTCTTCATGGAGTGGGTGACACTGGCCTCTGGCAGGGCCCTGAGTGGCAGGCAGGCGTCCCCTCCCTCAGAATGAACCCTGAGATTCTGGGGTGGGAGAGAAATACCAGGGTCTCAGCCCAGGATGTGGGGTGGTGGGGCCTGTCCTAGGGGCCTCTGTGGCCCAGACCTGCCCCGATCCCCACTGACAACCCCTGCCCCCCTCCCGTGCTGGCTGCAGGAGTTGGCCATTTGGGGTGACACGTGGGCACCCAGCTCCAGGCCCACTGCAGGGCCCAAAGCCCTCTCCCCACCATCTCCCTTCCCTCGTGGCTCCTCGTGCAGCCCTGTGAAGGGGCAGGGCGGGCAGGGGTGCCCCACTTCACAGACAAGGAGCCCGAGCCCCAGAGCTCAGGCATCAGGGCGGCTCCTGGGCTGTGTCCAGTTCCCCTGCTCCCCGAGGACCTCACGGGTAAGTGCGGCCTTTGACCTGTGGCTTCTCCCCTGGGAGGAAAGTGGAGACCTCCTCCAGCCACTGCACAGCCCCACTCAGACTCATGGGCCACGAGGCTGCCCCTCCCGGTGGCAGGAACATGTTCCAGAAGGCTCCACCAACCCGTGAACTTTCGAGAGGGCCAAGGAGCCTCTGAAATAGCTGCTTTGTCGCGAGCCCCAGAACCCAACCCCCCCTGGGGACAGTAAACCGAGAGCTCAGTGGATCACAAGGTGCTGCTGTGAGGGGCACAGGACGGCCCAGTTCCCGAATGCTGGCCCCTCGCCTGTGCCCAGACCCTCGCCTGCCTGGCTGGAATCCCCGCCTGCCACGGTGGTTCTTGCTTGACGCCGACTCTCCGTGAAGTGGGGCCAGTGACACACACCTGCTCAGGGGCTGTGGGCAGATGCACCTCAGGCTGGTCCTCCTGAGGACCTGGAAAAGGGCGGTGGTCACCCCACTTGGATGGAGAGTTCCAGGCCAGCTCCAGACTGGCCCATGGCCAGCACGCCCCACCACAGGTGGTCAGCGTCCAGCCAGGATGACCAGGGCCCACTGATCTAGAGACTAGACCAAGCCCCTGGGCCTTGAGTCTCAGCCAGAGGAAGTGGTGCTTCAGGTAACCAGGAAGGCTTCCTGGAGGAGGCAGCCTTGGGATGGGCCTTGAAGGACTGAGAGAATTTCCCCAGCGGTACCGAGGGGTCAGATGGTTGCCACTTCCACCTCTTCTGAGCAGAGTAAAGGAATTGGTGCGCATCACTTACCATCTCAGACCCTCAGTCTTTTCTGTGAAATGGGGGGTACCTCAAGGTGGCCAGGCAGCAAGAGGTGAAGGCTCAGGCTCATGTCCCTCAGGGCTTGGGAACAGGGGCCTCTGCAAGGCCAGGGGCCCCAAGGCGGCTGGGACAGTGAGCCCTCTGGCAGCCTCTGCAGCCCGAGGGCAGCTGGGAGTCTGGTCTGGGCCCCTGGGAACCCCACTCGGGGGCAGGAGCTGGCACCACGCAGGGTCCCGCTGTGCACACCACTGCCTGTCCACTGCAGGGCCAGGATGGATGAGGACTATTCCTCCCAGATGAAGAAGGTGGCCTTGGCCATGGGCACATCCCTGTCAGACAAGGACATAGAGCTGCTGCCCGCAGACATGAGGCACCACGGTACCGCCCGCCCCCCACACCCCACGGCACCCCTGCCCTGTCTGTAAGCTCCCTTCCCTGGGCTGAAGGGCCCAGGACACACGGGGAAGGGACAGGGCCCACAGCCCCCACCCCGGGGCAGGGGTCTCCCCCTCGGCCCGAGCGAGGTGGCCGCTGACCTGAGCCTGGTCATCCCAGGTTCCTTCAACTACCTCAAGTTCTTTGAGTACATGCATAAGTTCCAGGCCTCAGGGCAGCTGGAGGGAGTCATCCACAAGGCCTTCCAGACCCTGGACAAGGACAAGAGTGGCTTCATCGAATGGAATGAGATCAAGTGTGTAACAGCCAGTGGCCGGGGATGGGGGGGGGGTGCACCGGTCATACCCAACCAGCAGACCCGGAACCCCAGTGGGCTCTACCTGGCCTTTCAGAAGGCAGGGCCACAGGGACAGCACCAGACCCAGGCCCAGGGCCCCCCTCCAGCTGGGTCTCAGTGTCCCTACCTGTAAAGCAAGGAGTAAGCCCCTTGCAAACCATCGGACACTGGCCAGATGCCCCCAGCTCTGACCTGAGCCCCCCCTCCCCTGGCCCAGGTACGTCCTGTCCACCATCCCCAGCAGTGGGCCTGCTGCCCCGTTGACGGACGAGGAGGCGGAGGCCATGATCCAGGCAGCTGACACTGATGGGGACGGGAGAATTGACTACGAAGGTGGGTGCACAGACGGGGACCCCCCCACCCCCTCCAGGTCCCACCCCCGTGGTCACTCGCACTTGGGCAGTTTGCACTGCGTCATCCATCGTCATCTCCGTGCAGAGCCGTGCGGCTCCCCGGTCAGGTGCAGACCCCCCATTTCCTGAAGCTTACAGGAACTGTGGTGGGCACCATCCCCAACTCACAGATGGGGAAACTGAGTCTCAGAGATGCTGAGTGGGGCAGGGCCGAGGGGGTGCTGCGAGTTTCTCGCTGGCGGCCTGAGCCAGCTCTGGGGACGGTCACCCAGGCTGAGGGTCAGTGGTAGGTTAGCCAAGGAGGAGAGGTCCGAGGCGTGGAGGGAGGTTTGGAGGCAGGAACCAAGGCCTGGGAGCTGCAGAGGTGGACACAGGCGGACGGAGGTGGTGTAGGCCGAGGGGGGCCCCAGGGGAATCGGTGTGGGGGTGCCATGTTCAGGGATGTAGCCTTCCTCGAGGTTCTCCAGAGCTGCTCTGGGGTCTGCGTCATCCTGCCACTCCCCCACCCTCCCCAGCTGCTGGCCCCTGGAGGGCAGAGGGCAGCCAGGTGGCCCCGAGGAAGGGCCAGCACAGGCTCAGGGCCCCAGACCGGCCTCCAGACACCCCTGCCAGCTGTGCACCCATCCTCACCCCCGGAACCCCACTTCCTGCAAAACGACTCACAGGGTGGCCACAAGGCTTAACACGCCATGGGGTTTGCTTAGGATTCAGCCCCCAGCCTCTCTGTGCCTCAGTTTCCCCACTGAAGGCAGGATGGTCACAGGAGCACCTGCTCAGGAGGCACTGAAGGGAATTCCAGGGGGTCCCCGCAGAGACCCAGTCCATCGTGAGCCCCAGAGGGGGTAGCTCAGCACCCCAGGCAGGCGGGCGCAGAGCACCCAGCAACTATGTGGGTGCTCGGGCAGCGCAGCTCTGGTTTCTGCTGCTCCCGCCGCAGAGCTCAGGAGAGCAGGGCCGAGGGCCCGTGGGGTCCCTGTGCATAAAGGGGGGCCCGCCTCCCTGTAGAGCTCACAGGGCTTGAGGGCCACAAGACACGAGGTTCTTTACTAGAAATCTGTCTCCTACTCCAGAATTTTCTGAACTGATCAAACAGAAGAAAATTCCGAAGAAGAAGTAATGCCACACCCAGCCCCGGCCCGTGCGGTTTCCTGAGGGGCAGCGGGGACACGTGTGTGCCCCAGCGAGGCCGCGGGAGTGGACACAGCCTGTGCCAGGAAAATGGAAGGAAACCATTAAATGAATGACGTGCCCATGTGTGTGTGGGGGCAGGGTCTCGGGTCTCTGCGGACGGCTGGGGGCAGGGCGGGTGTGTGCGGTCCCCCCGGAAGGGGACGTGGGAAGCTGTGCAGGTGGGCACAGGGGCAGCCCCTGCCCCTCTCCTTCCCCTGTCCCCGCCTCACCGCCGGCTCCCACGGAGGGTGGCCCCACCACCAGCCCCGGCCCCTCGTGGATCTGCACCCCCAGCATGGTGTCCTCTGGGCCCAGACCCCTCAGGACTCCCTTCCCAAACCCAGCTGGGCTCTGCTCAGGCTTCTGGGGTCCCCACAGCCACCCGGGGTCCAACTGGCAGCTGGGTGAGCACAGCATCGGGACACCTGCAGCCCCAGGTGTGGCCGAGGGGGGCTCTGGACTGTCCCCTGGGCCGTGCACCCGGGGCTGGACACACGCAGGGGTCAGTCTGCCCGCGTCTCCTCGCTTCCTCCTGCCGCCCCTCGATGGCCCCTTCTCCCCAAGCTCTTCCTCCAGGAGACGCCCGACCTGCCCCCCGCAAGCCTTTGCTCCCCGCACTCCAGCCCACCTGGTCAGCTCCCGTTTTGTGGTTTAAGTACCACCTGGACCCGGCAGCTCCCACCCTGACCGCTCCCCCAAACTCCGACTCCTATGCCTGTTTTGGCCCCGATGCCCCACTTCATGTGAAAGAGGCGTCTGAAATCCACGGCCGAAGGCTGAGCTCTGGGGGGCAGGCAGGAGTGGCCATGTCCTGCTCCGCCTGACAGAAGGGAAGGGCCTCGTGCAGATGAGGACAAGGGCCTGACGCACGCAGAGGCATGGCTGACGGACAGGCCCACGATGAGTCCCGCGCAGCCCTGTGGCCTGGAAGTGGGTCTGAGAGGGACCTTTGCTGGGACTCTCACCAAATCCCCCAGGGCCCTTAGAGGGTGAGGGGGGGCCTCCGCTTCCATGGAGCGGCCCTGTGGCGGCCTCACAGGCGGTGGGGTCCCCACACCATGCGAGCAGGACCTTCCGGGCCAAGCGGCCTGTTCCCAACGTCCTCGGCCCAGGCAACAGCAGAGACAAAGCCCAGCACGGGGGGAGGGGGGGGGCAGCAAGCCCCCAAGGAGGAGCACCCCATCTGCCGCCATCCACCCTCCTCGCGGGCAGGGCCTGTTCAGTGCCCATCTCTCCAGGGCTCCAGGCTGTCACACCTCCAGGGTCTCCTGGGAGCCACTGCGGGGGGGACACACAACAGCAGCCTGTGGGCTGGGGCGCCTGGCACGGGTGGGAGAGGCTCAGAGCTCCTTCCAGGGCGTGGTGGGCTGTGGGTGCCAGGGCGCTCGGCCAGCGCCAGGCTGAACAGAGGATTCCACTGGGAGGATGGGGGGTCAGGCTGAGAGCAGAGCTGGGCCAAGGCCACCCCTGCCAGGCCGCTCTGTGGAGGGGACCCTCTGGTGGCCTCCGTCAGGGCCCCAGTCCAACACAGAGACGAGGGAGGGCACAGAGAATATTAAAAAACAGCTATTTACTGTTAAAATGCATCCACGCTGCTCTACCCGGAGGACACTGAACCCAGGGCAGAGGGAAGGAGGGGAGGCCGGGGCCTGGGCCGTGTCCACCTCCCACCAGGATCCCCAGCCCTGCTGCTGTCGGCCTGTCCACGCCGTGGTGGTGGGCGGTCACTTGGTGCTTGGAAACGGCCGCCTGCGCTGCTCCAGCAGCTCCTCCAGGTGGTCGGCCCGCCTCACCGCGGCCTGCAACACGCAGCCCGTGTGGTCAGGCCTGGCTGCTGGCCCCTCCCCGGGCTGCCGCAGCCACAGGGCAGCACCCACCTCATGCTGTTTCCGGAGACTGCTCACGGCCGCCTCCTTCTTTGCCAGGGCCGTCTTCACCCTGCAGGGGAGCACCTGGGGTTCTGTGGGGTGCCCCCTCCAGACCCCAGGCTAGCCTGCAGCTCTGAGCACCGCAGGGTGGCTGGTGGGGGCCTCTACCCCCAGAAGAGGAGTGGCAGCTGTCCTGGCCACCCTGTCCCCGTTCTGCTGACCTCAGCACTGGGCCGACTGGAGGGGTTGATGACAGAAGCTGTGACCCCTGGAGCCAGCCCCAGACCACTGCCTGCAGAACCAGCCTCCGTCGGAGTCAAAGACCATAGCGGGGACCCTGACATGCGCCTCGGGGAGGCAAGAAGCCCCCACACCACGTCACCTCTCAAACGCCCATGCTGGGTGGGTGGGCGGATGGGCAGGTGACCCAGAAGAACCAAGGGGTCCCTTGGGTGTGGGGAGCCCTCATTGTTAACCTCTGGGGGCCTCCACCCTTTCTGCACAGCGCTGGCTTCAGCCAGGCTGGGGGCCAAGGAGCTGCCCCTCTGGAGACACACCTGGGGTGCCTGCTGTGGCCTGGCCTCCTGGGACGCCTGGCACATGGACTGCCGGCTTCTTCCCAGGCCCTGGGGCCTCAGACATGGAGCTCACAGCAGATGGACTGCCCCAACCCTCACCAGCTGGGAGGCCAGCGGAGGCCCTGTGGCCGCCCCTTGCCAGTCTCAGCCGGAGCTCCAGCCCCCTGCACCCCCTCCCCGCATGCCCTCCAGGACCCCAGCCCGGCCCTGCACCCACCTCCCATGCATTTCCTCCAGCTCTGCCTGCTTCTCCCGCGTAAGCTGCTCCAGCTCCAGCCGCTGGCGGGCCCGAAGCTCGGCCAGCTCGGCCCTGATCTGCCGGTTTTCCTCCTCGGAGGCCGTCAGCCGGTCGGCAAACTCCTGGCGGAGCACCTGAGCCAGGCTGCCCCGCTCACCGGCCAGCTGTTCATTCACCTGGGCCGGCACCAACGGTGTGAGCCTGTGGCAGGCAGCGCACTGCCCGCCCCCCGCCTGGGCCTTGCCTCCCGCTCCCACCCCACTCACCGCCCGCAGGTCCGCCAGCTCCTGGTCCTTCTGCCGCAGCAGGCCCTGCAGACGCATGCTCTCGCCCTCGGCCTCCGCCAGCCGCCCCTTCAGCTCTGAGCACCGTTCCTGGAGCTTCCGCTCCGACTGCTCCAGCTCCGAGAGCTCCGCCTCGTACTTGTCCCGGACACGCTTGATGCTGACGGGCAGAGGCGCGGGGTCAGGGGCAGCCCGTGCAGGCACCTGGCCTCCGAGCCGCGTGCCCCAGAGCCCCGTGGGAAGAGGCCTCACCGGCTCTCGGCGGCCCTGTCACTCTCCTCCCTGGCCAGCGTCGTGTCGGCCTCCAGCCGGCGGATGACCAGCTCAATCTCCTTGTCGCGGCCTCTCCGCATCTCTTCCTTCAGCTCCCGTTCCCGGTTCAGCAGCCACGCTTCCTGGGGGAGTCGCACGAGGCTCAGGACTCCACGGGGCCAGAGGAAGGTGGAAGGAGGCTCCCGGGACACATGGATTTGTGGGGACGGAGGGCCCTTAGCACAGCTGGCGCAGCTGCCAGACTGGCCCAGATGGAAAAAGGCACAGCGTCCTGGTGCTGAGGGCAGCCAGGCGCCCCATGCCTGGGGTGACAGCGTCTGTGGGGCAGCCTCTCGGGCAAGGGCGGGCATTGGATGTCAGGAAACTCCCATCAAGTTTAACGGGACGCACCCTTTGGCTCAGCCAGCCCAGACTCGGTGACCCCTGCAAGCACGGTTGTGGGAGTGGGACAGGGTGCTGCTCGGCCACCACTGAGGCTGTCCCCAGGCTAACGGGCCAGTGAGCACAAGCCATCGCCTCATGTGTGGCCCCTGCGCGTCTCTTTCCAGAACAGGAAAGCCTGGTGGTGCCATCCACCCCTTGGGGGGCACTGGGAGACAGGAGGGCGGTCTGCCCTGTGTGTGCCCTACACAAGTGGCCTCAGTTAATTGTGAGAGCAGCTATCCGGGCAGAGAGGGGCCAGGGACCCTCTCCGCTGTGGTCACCTGGAACCTGCCACAGCCACTCCGGTGTCCCCGGAGCCCACTTAGGGGACGGGCTGACGCAGCACCTGGCATGGCTGAGAATGAGCCGCCAGCCCCACCTCCTTCTTGGCGCAGCTGGCCTCCCACATCTGTCTCTCCACATCCAGCTGCTCCTTCAGGGCCTGCAGCTCCATCTGGGGGCGGGCGACACGGTGAAGCAGGCCTCGCCGGCTGCTGCCCTGGGTGTACCCGCCCAGCCACGCTGAGGGTCTGCAGGGAGCGGGCTGGGGGGCCCGCAGAGGAACCCAGGCTCCGCCCAGCACCCCAGGGGGCTGGCCCTGGTGGTGCCCCGACACAGTACCCCCTTCTCCCCCAGAACAGAGCACGCCCTAGGTGGGCAGAGGGGGCAGGCGGAGGGGACGAGGCAGGGACGGCGGTGCAGACCTGGTGCCTGCGCTCCTGCTCCTCTCGTCCCTTCTCGAACTCGGCCCGCAGAGCCCTGGCGCCGGCCGAGCTGCTGTCCTCCAGCTGCTGCCTCAGCTCCTCCAGCTCGCCCCGCTGCCTGCAGGCCCAGCAGAGGCCAGTTGGGGGGCAGAGGGGAAGGGGGTGGGGGCAGGGGCTGCAGGGGCGGGCAGGGTGGGCAGCCCCTCCCACGGCACCTGGCTGCCTGCTGGCCCAGCCGCTCCTTCTCCGCCGCCACCTCACTGTGAAGCCGCAGCCGCAGCTGCTGCAGGGCCCGCTGTTCCTGCTCCAGCTGCTGCTCGAAGCTGCCGGGTGAGGGGAGGGACAGGCCTCTGTGCTCAGCACCTCACTCTGGGGACCCCGACCTCCCTGTGGGGGCCCCGACCTCACTCTGGAGGCCCCAACCTCACTCTGGGGACCCCGACCTCACTCTGGGGGCCCCGACCTCACTCTGGGGCTCCGACCTCACTCTGGGGGCCCCGACCTCACTCTGGGGCCCCGACCTCACTCTGGGGCTCCGACCTCACTCTGGGGTCCAGGCACATCCCAGCTCTGGGCAGACCTTTGCCCCACCCTCCCGGCGAGGCCGCCAGCGCAGCGACACCCACCGCTGCTGGGCGCGCTCCCGCTCCTGCCGGCACAGCGCCTCCTTCTCGTGCTCCAGCTGCTCCCGCAGCGCCTCCGCCTGGTGCCCATAGCGCTGGGCCGCCCGCTCATCCGCCTGCAGCAGTTCAGCCGCGTGCAGGCTTCTGAGTTTCTTCACCTCCTGCTTGTGCTTGGCGATCAGCTTCTGGATCTCGGGCTCCAGGCCTGAGGGGGCACGGCGCTGCAGATACCCCTGCCCTCTGCCCACTACGCTGCTAGGGCCCTGCCCTGGCCCCCTGTGTCGCAAGCAATCCCCAGGGACCCCCATTCTCACCCACTGCGACACCAGGGCTGCAGTCCAGCCAGGAGACTGCCCCCCCATCCCCCAAGGGCTCCTGCCCAGAGCACAGCCGAGTCCTTCCTGCCTGGCGGTGAACCACCCCCACCCTGGTGCTCGCTTGGGCCAGTGGGATCTTCCCCTGCAGGTACCCAGGCCCCCGGGAGGAGGGAGTCCCTGGGGAGGCGGCTGTCCCGGGGCGGGTGGGCTGGGCCCCATCAGCCCTTGGACCTGCTGTTTAAGCGGAGAAAGAGTGCTAGGTGGCAGGAAACCCGGGACCCCACACTGGGCTCCCATCACTTGCTCCCCTGGAAGCTCAGGGAGACAGGGGCCCCGGGAGGGAGCCTGCCTGAGGGACGGGGAGGTCCAGGCGGCTGGTCTGTGGACTCCGCGTGTGCCTGCCAGCCTCGCCCCTGCCTCCTCCCGGCCCGGCTGCTTCCCAGGAAGGCCCTCTCACCGCCCGTGTAACTGTCCTCGCTCCGAGTCCCCACGGCTGCCCCCAGGCCCGCGGCCGGCCAGCACCCGCCAGCTCCGGGCGGCCGCCCACCTCGGACTGTGATCTCCTTGATCCTTCGGGTCTTCTCGTTGATCCACTTCTCCCTGCGGACTTTTTCGGTGGCGCTCATTAGCTCTTTGAGTTTCTTAATCTCCTACCGGCAGGAAAACAGGCAGACGACAGAGGAGCTGTGGGGTGGGGCACGCAAACGCCCCCCGCCCCTGGCCAGGCCCCGGGTTTCGGAACGAGGGCTCCACAGGTGCCAGCTGCACTCCGTGCCCTCCCACCCCTCCAGCCATCTTGTTCACAAGCCCTGTGACTGACACTCCAGGGGCCGCCCTGTCTGGGTGGCCGAGCAGGACGCCCTCCACAGGCCAAGGGCCGCAGGCCCGGAGTGGGCGCAGGGCGGCAGGACAGAAGAGCTGCCCCCGGGGGCTCACCAGCTGGTGCTGCTCCCGCAGCTGGGCCTCCGTCTCCTTGTGCCTCTGGTCGCCCCGCCTCAGCTCGGCCAGCACGGCCTCGCACTTCTCACCCAGGAGCTTCTTGTCTTCGATCAGCTGCGATCGGGGGTGGGCGGTGCAGATGAGGCCCTGCCCCACGAAGAGAACCCACCTCCCCTTGCCCAGGGGCCAGCACGCCAGCAAGGGGGCCGCCACCCTGAGCCCCGCTGTCCCCTCCTGCCTGGGGCCTTGAGGGCTACGCTCCCACGGACAAGGGGCTGCCGCCACCACGGGTCTCACCCCCCCACCACGGGCCTGGCTGGTGCCAGCGAAGCCCAGGCGGGGGCTGCTGGGATGGGGGCCTCGCCGACAAGCCCTCCCTGTGGCCACGTCATCTTCCTGGGAAGGCGGTCACTCCATCGTCCCCGTCACACGGAGGGCTCTAGGCAGAGCCCCAGTTTGTATATATCTGTGGCCGCCAAGCGGTGTCCCTAACGGCCACTGAAAGTCACTTGGAGCCTCTGGCTCCGGCCTCTCCTCACGGGCCCCACATCTAGCGTTTTGTCCAGAATAGGACTCGGGGGAGATGCAGCTGAGCGCAGGCGGGATGGACGCTTCCATGGCCCTCATTTGGGGAGCTCTGGCTGTCCACTGGCCCCAGCGGACAGGAGGAGCCCCCAGATCACGGGCGGCCCCGGAAGCACTGAAAAGGCTCAGGGTGTGTGTCCTGTTGGACATCTCCCACCAGTTGGTCCTCTGGGTGCCCCCACCCTGGGTGTGCCGTGCCCACCTGCCCCGCCACACGCCCACCATGCTGGGCTCGGGGGGCAGGCCCTGGAGGGAGCACCCAATAGGCTTCACACCAGCCTATCAAGTGGTGGACACCTCGTCCCCACAGCAAAGACACTGCCTGTTCTTGCAGAAGAGAGGAGGCCAGCAAGGAAGGCGCGGGCCTGGAAGTCCCGATGAGGCCTCAGCCGCTCTGCAACGGGTCCCACCCCTGTCCCTGACCTCAGGGGTCCTGACACCCCTGGCCCGGCGCCCCACTTCCCAGGCGGTGTCACCTGGTCGATAAAGGACAGGTGCCGCTGGATGGTGGCCTCGTAGTGTTCCTTTTGCTGCCGCAGCTGCCGGCCCAGCTCCTTCTCCGTCTCCTTGACCCGCCGGACGGTGAGGTCCCGCTGCTGCGCCTGCAGGGGTGCGGGAAGGGGAGACGGGGGACAAGGCCCGCTCAGGGGGTGGCCCGGGGCAAAAGCAGTGACCCCCGGCAGTGGCGGGCGGTAGCGGGCAGCGACGGGGCGGAGGCGTTACCAGCGCCCTCTGCAGCAGCACCAGCGCCTGCTTCTTCTCCTCCACCTCCAGCTTCAGCCGCATCGCGGACGTGTTCACCTCGGACGCGGACTCCAGGCGCCCCGTTCCCTCCTCCAGCACGAGCCCCTGAGGACGTGGCGTGTGTTAGGCAGGCCCGGACACCTGGGAAGAACCTGCAGTCCTGTCCCTCCCTGGGGACCCCGCCACACCTGGGGGGCCGAGGCCGGCCAGTCCTGCCCCGATTTCTCCATCTCATCCAGGAAGCTCATGATACTCCGTAGCTTGGCCTCCGAGAGCAGTGTCCCGTCCTCGGGGCGGCTGGCAGCTGCACTGAGCTTCCCGAATTTCTCCAGGTTGTCGGCTGTCAGGGAGCTAGCATCGTCCTCCTGTGGGGGAGGGGCACAGCACTGGGGGCTGTCGGTCTGGACTCTGGGGTGCCCTTCTAGGAG
>NW_017731712.1:289045-336950 GCF_001890085.2 Hipposideros armiger
GAGGGGAAGAAGGGAGAGGGGAGGGGGGGCGGAGGCACCGGCGGCCAGGCCTGGTCTGGAAGGAAGGGCCTCTCAAATGCCCAGGTCCCCACAGAACATCACCTGAGGGTACCGCTGGCAGAGGAGGTGCCCCCCACACCCCCGAGTTATTCTGAGGGTCCTGAGCCTTAGGAAGCTCTTGGATGACGGGGTTATCAACACCCCATCTGGTCCTTATTAGGGTCCCGACTAAAGCAGGAAGGAGCCCACAGTTACCTCGTCGGTCCAGGCATATTTGTCCTTGTGATAGGCCTTGGGGCGCGGCAGCGGCTCGGGCTCCTCCTCCAGCAGCTTCAGCGTGTCCAGCAGCTCATCCAGGGTGGCCCTGGACTTGGCCCTGCTCCCGACAAGGTCCACCGTCTCGGGGGCCTTGCCGGGCGCGTCCCGGGAGCTGGCGTCCTGCAGCAGACAGGTGGGTGAAAGAAACTGGTGAGGTCATCAGAAGCCGACACCACCCGAGAACTGGGGGGAGAGAGAGGCAGGGCGCCCACTCAGCCACATGCACCGGGCTCGCCCGGACCCACCTCAGGGACACTAAGGGCGGCCGGGTGGGATGTGTCCAGGCCTGGCCTCCTCACCCCTCAACCTGGTGGCCTTGCCATCCCCTGACCTCTGAGTTTCCAGCTTTCTCTGTGGGCTCGGACATGGCTCTACCCCAGGGCATCTATCTGTGACAACCCCACGAGATCCCAGAGGCGTCTGTGGGACCCCTTGCCTGGCGGAGCAACAAGACCCGTCCTGGGCGACCTTTCCCGGCGTG
The DNA here is from genome assembly GCF_001890085.2 of Hipposideros armiger. NCBI lineage: Eukaryota > Metazoa > Chordata > Mammalia > Chiroptera > Hipposideridae > Hipposideros > Hipposideros armiger. The sequence continues at coordinate 289,845 of NW_017731712.1, forward strand.
AGTGACCCCACGGCTGTGGAGGGGCAGTGACAGGGCAGGGCGGGCTGAGACCAAACCTGCGGCTTGTCCTTGGAGAACTGCCGGGGCTCCGGGGATGAATCGGGCACCGGCTGCTGGGGCTCTTCTGGGCCATGGGCATGGAAACTGGCCCCTGTGCAACACAACACAGCGTCAGCCGTCTGGGCGCTGCCCGCTCGGGGACCACAAAGCTGGAGCCCTTAGGAAGGGGCCAGGCACGGCGGACTTCATGCAGCAGAGGGGACACTGGGAGCCCTGACTTTCCAGGTGAAAGGTCAGGGAGCATTGCTTAGGACCCTGTGTCCGGCTCCAGGGGACACGGGGCAGGAGCGGAGGTGCAGGCCTGGGGTCTGCTGCACAGCCGAGGCCCCTCCTCACGAGGAAAGGGGGACACCAGCTGGGCAGCAGCAGCAGGGGTCACAACCCTCCCAGAGGGACAGGAACGAAGCGTCCGCCCACGGAGCCTCTGGGCTCCCCGCTCACCTGCGCTATTGGCCTTGCGGGTCTGGTGAGGCGCAGCCCCCAGCCTCAGGGGCAGCTCCTGGGCCGGCCGGGACTTCCCTGGGTCCTGGGTCCCCTTCGGCAGCCCAAGCTCAGCATCGCCTGACTTCTGGGCTCGCTTCTGCTGCAGCTCCTGCGGGGGGGCCCTTTAAGCAGTCTCGCCCACCCTCCCCAGCGAGCTGCCCAGTGTCCAGTGGTGGGGGGACGGCAGTGGGCAGGCCCCCAGGGGCACGCTTGTGCTCTCAGGGACACGGAGGTCCTCCCCGAGCGGCTCAGGGCACCCCGGCACCTGAATGGCTGCTTGTCTGGCCTGGCGCGCCCTCTCCTCCCGGAGCTTCCTCCTGGCCGCCTCCTTCCGCCGGTGCAGGTCCAGGAGGTCCGCCCCTCCCGGCCGCTGCCGCTGGCCCTGTGGGAGCCACAGCCATGCGGGTTTGACTGGGAAAACGGGGTCACCGACCCCGTGCTGCTCCACAGCACCCCCACCGTCCCCCAACCTGCCATTTCTCTGCCCCAGAAAGGATGAACCCCCTCACAGGCGGCCAGCGGCTCCCTCGGGCAGGGAGATGGCTCTGCATTGCAGAGCAGAGGCCCGGAAACCAGAAACCTGCCCGGGCCTCTCAGCTGGGGTGGACCCGGCCCCTGGGCCCTACTGACAGAGCGGCTCAGGGCAGGGAGAGAGCTCGGCCCCCGACGGGGTGTGGACACGGGCCATTGTAGTTTGGATCCCATGGTCCCAGAAACCCCTCCGTATATGCTGGGACCCCTGGGCTCCCGCCCGCCCCCCAGCTGCGGCTCCCACTCTCACACTGACCTGTCGCTTGGACGCCAGCAGGCACTCCAGGCTGGCGGCTCCAGCTCGGCGCCGCTGTGCCTGGTGCCGGTACCAACGCTGGATGGTGACGGCGGCCTGGTTCACCTGGTGGATAAACCTGCCCAGAGAGCGGACTCAGGCCCGAGGCGGGCCCCGTGCCCCCGCGAACCAGCTGGGTCCCCCAAAGGCCCAGCCGGGCAGAGAAGCCAGCGGCTGCACGCACGGCCCTTCCTCAGATGGCCGATGTCCCCCGTGACACAAACTACTCACAATCACCAGAAACAGGAAATAACCCCAGGCCGCCACCTGTCTGTAGTGAACACTGTCTGTGCCAACGGCAGATGCTGCTCGCGGACAAAAGGCAGCAAACAGACGTGGCTGGCACGAAAGGCTAGTCGTGTGCTCCAGGCACAGAGCATTCTAGAAAAGGCAAAGCTGTCGAGGCACAAATCGGTGTGGCTGTGGTCGGGCCTGGGGAGGGGCTACATAAAAGGCTGCGAGGGACCCTTGGGGGAGGCGGGCGTCTGTGCCTTGGTACCTGTATTCTGGAAACTCGACTGCACGTGTGTCAAAACTCACCCACACGTGTGTCAAAACTCATCCACGTGTACACCTGACATGGGTGCGTTTTATTGTATATAAATTACACTCAGTCAAGTGGATCAAACAAGAGGCCTTAACCTTGGCCCTCAGGACCACCTGTCAACTCATTGGGCAAAGGTGCAAACGGAGCACCCAGGACATAAACGGCTGCCCGCCATGGGACATGCACGCAGGGGACCCTCACGCTCAGGAGTGCCCTCCACCGAGGGGCCTGTCCGCCACTGGGGGCAGCTGGGTGGGGCGAGTGGAGCTGCTGCTGCTGGCCTCACCCACCTTCTCCTCCCACCCTCCCCTTCCAGGGCCCCGTCCCTGAGCTCTAAGGGGACAGCAGGTAGTGACCCTTCAGCCAGATGGAGACCCTCCAAACCCCCAGTCCGAAAACAAGTGGTTCCTGACCAGGCGTGACATCACAGACTCGGGGCCACAGCACAAGGCCCCACCCATGCCCCGCTCCCCTGGGGCAGGCTTCAAGGGCCTGTCCCATAGGTCGTTTTCGGGTTTTTCAGTTTTATATATTCTTTCACTTAACGCTTTTTTAACTAACAATTTTGCTGCAGCATAACTCACGTAAAGTTCACCCATTTTGAGTACACAATTCAACAAGGTTTAATACGTTTATAGAGCTGTATGAAGCAAGGAGGTCCAGCCTCAGACCGTCTCCATCACCCCCCAAAGACCCCTCTTCTGCGGCCACTGGGCCCCGACAAGCTCTGCTCTGCACCTATAGCTTGGCCTTTTCACCCTCCATATTTAAAGTCATTAAAGGGAACTTTCAATCACTGGAGCCTCAGGCCCCCGCCCGCCCCCAGCCGCGGTCACCTCTCAGCCTCCTCCTCCGTCACTTCCCTCCGTCGGAGCAGGCCCGCGGTGGCCGCAGAGTTGTTCCGGGCCCCATGGCTGCTGCTGGCCAGGTTCTTTGGCAGCTTCCCAAAGCTGCTGCTGTCACCCTCGTCGGTGGCAGCCTTGATGAGATTGCTGGCAGGGAGCAGAGGAAGGTTCATGGCACCTGACCCAGCCCCGCTCGTGACCCCTGGGGCACAGCTCATGGGCACAGGAGGAGGCACCGCAAGCCATCAGGAGCCATCAAGGGCTGTTCTGACTCGCTGGTCCATCCCCAGAGCCACCTGCTCCCCCACAGGGCCTGTCTGATGGCACCCTAGGTTCACAGGCTCCTCGCATTTAAAAAGCAAAAAGGTCTCTTAGACAGCATAAATACGTAACTACAATATTGCCACAGGGACATGAAAGACAGTTCAAGGAATATAATTAATAATGTTGTAAATATTTTGAAGGGTTTCAGGTGGTCACATGTCTTGCTAGGGAGACTACATCATGGATGGGGTAGCGACTTGATCACTGCACTGTACACCTGAAGCTGATGTTGTATAATATTGTATGTCAACTATAAGTGCATATATATACATACATATATATATATGGTTATGGGACGTGGAGTATAGTGTGGGAGTGGAGGCAAGGGAATTATAATAGATACGTATGATATTGGGGGGAAGTGGGGTGGCAGATTGGGGGAGGGAGGTTGTCACCTCGAGGGATAAAACGTGCAACTATTGCACTGTGTTGTACAGCTGAAACTAATTTAAAAAAATGTGTATTTCATAATAAAAAATAATTAAAAGGGGAAAAAAAGCAAAAAGGTCTCCAAAGTCACAGGGTCCCAGAACCGGAAGGGGCCTCAGGAAAGCCCGTGGCCGTCCCTGACTGAGCCCATCGGGCGGTGGGCTTGGGTGACGTGCTCAGGGCTGCTGTGCTCAGTGCCAAGCTCCGCCCAGCCCCGCCTTGCTCTGGACTTGGCCAGGGGCCCGAGACGTGGGGCGGCTGTGGCTTTCTGAGCAGCACGCCAGCCAGGTCTGTCCCCACTCGACCCCTTGTCCCCTGCTCACGCGTACACCGAGGCCAGAGCCAGGGCCTTACTTGAGGGAGGGCGCTGTGTGGTTGGAGCTCTTGGGGGGCGCTGTCTCTGCTGGGGCATAATGGTTGTGCACCATGGTAGTGACGCAGTTGCCCACGGCTCCCTTGTTGCTCCTGCCAGAAGGGACGGGAAGTGGCATCAGGCTCTGGGAGGCAGAGAACAGGTGGCTCTCGGTGGCAGTGCCCACTGTGGTGTCGGCCAAGCATCCTCGCCAGGCCCCCGGCACGGCCACTGGGCCTAACGGTGGGGCCCGTCTCGGCACCCGGGAAAGCTCTGAGCTGTGAGCACTGAAAACCATGACCCCTGACACTGGACATGCCTACGATGGGGAGAACGGTGACAGATCAGCCGATGGAGACAGGACTTTCCACACCAGCGGAAGGTGGTAGACGGAATACGCTGCTTTCTGCCTGCCCCTCTCAAATCCACTGGAAGGAATAAAACCAGTATAAACACACAAGGACGAGGGGGACACAGATAGAGATAGCAGCAAAGAGATGCCCACACAGCTTCAGAGGATGCGGGACAGTGACACACAGTGAGAGGAGAACCCTGGGTGCTGTGGGGGCCGGCGCGAGGGGGCTCGTCTGCCCCCCGAGCCCCAGGGAGGTGCAGGCACCCAGCTCTCCAAAGGAGCCACTGCACCCTGGCCCCCCTCCTCCGCCAGCAGAAGACGAGGGGCTGGCTCTCCAGGGGGCAGCCTGTGCCCTGAGCCAGGCCCCCTCCACCTCCTCTCCTGTCCCGGCCGGCAGACTAGACCATCCCTCCCTAGACAGACCGAGCGCCCCAGGGAAAAGCCCAACACTGATGGTGGGAACCCCCCATTACAGCAGCCTGGTCTGGGCCCAATCTTCCCAAAGTGAGGCCCCCCAGCAGCTTTTAGGGCCTCCCTCTTAATTCTGACGGAGCCAGGACTCCACGTTTGAGACGTGAAAGGCCAACCAATGGAAACGAGCCCAAGTGAACAGAGCATTTCAAAAACCTGCACCAGTGCCCGGCTATGCCCATCAATGCTAAGAGCAGCTCTATTAGCTGCGGGGGAGGGGCACTCTTATCTAGGGCGAATGTCCATGGTGTGACGTCCGCCATGCGAGGCACAGCTGGGGAGAGGGGAGGATAGCAGGCCGCTGCTTGGCGTCCCCAGAGAGAAGAGCAGACCCAAGAACAGGATGACGGGAACTGGGGCTTTCGAAAATGACAACTGTGGGAGGAAAGGCTTGCAGGACACAGGTAAGTCGACTTATCGGAGAGCAGACCCCAAAGCTAAAGAGACAGAAAATATGAGAAGATGCGGAACTGGCAGAATCAACCCAGGAGGCCCACCACGCAAGTAACGGGAGTCACAGACAGAATGAAAAACGGGGAGAAAGTTGTCAAAGCAACGACAAGAGAACATTTCCTATTAGTGAATGACACTGCAAGGCCGCCACAGCCTGGCGTGGAGGCTGAGAAAGGGTCACATCGCAGGCCCAGCATTAGGAGAAATGAGGACACGCCAAAACGCCTCCAGAGAGAGGAAAACACCAGACACGTGAAAGGACGGGGTGGGAAGGCAGCGGCCTTCTCAACGGCTCTCCATGCAGGCGGGGCAACGCTCCCAGGCGGCTAAAAAGGTCTCCAACCTGGAACGCAGCGGCCGCCAAACTCTGAGTTGGGTATTTTCAGACACGCAGTCTTAGAAACTACCTCCCACGTTTCCTTTCCCAGGAATCTACAGGGGCGCGCGCTCCACCAAAGACAGAGGAAGCCAGGGACCCCCCACAGAAGGGAGGGGCAGTCGAGGGCCGGATGAGAGTGTGTGGCCTGTGCAGGGCGGCCAGCTTGGACCCTGACAGGGGAAGACAGGGCTCCGAGGACTTCTCCAGAGGGAGGACGGGCAGAGCACCTGCTGGCCTGACGGTACGGAGGGCAGTTCTGTTGTCATCTCTGGGAGAAGCGCCCAGTACACAGACAGCCAAGTCGGAAAAAAAAGATCATTAATTCTGGGGAACACTGAAGTGTGACTCAAACGTCAACACTTCTTGAGCATAGCGCTGCTCTCAGAGGCTCATGCCTTAGCTCGTCTGATCCTCCTGACACTGGGGCCACACAACCATCACCCCCTTAGCATGAATGAGGTCCCTGGGGCCCTGGGAGGCTCAGAATTCAGAGCAGGCAGAGCTGGAGCTGGTCCGTGTGGAAGCACAGCCCAAACACAGGCGCTGACGTGACCACGTTGGGACACGGGCAGGGGAAGGGTGCGCTCGTGTGCAAGGCTGGGGCGGGGGCTCAAGACAGCAGCCCCATCCTCCATCAGCACGTCTGAGGCCGAAAAATCAGTCAGTGAGCTGCATTCGCATATTTTGATGCACGTGTTCTAGGAAAAACTAGAAGCTGGTAAGTGGCTGCTTCTGGGAGCAGGACTCAGGGTGGGGAGGTGGGGTGGCAGGACTTCCTGCCTTCATGTCATGTGTGTGGTGCTGTCAGGCTTTTTAGCTGTGTGCATGTATCGCTCTGATAGAAATTAATTTTTAGGTTCTCGCGTGAAAAGCCAGCATTCTGCCTTTGGGGACTGTGGTGAATGACTGTGGAACCCCTCAAAGACGTCCTGTGAGAAACAGCTCCAAGTGCTGGGAGTCCTCGCTTGTGTCCACACAAATGTGTCTCCTCGTCCCCCTCCTGCCGTCCCCACTGAGGCCAAGAGCGAGGACAAGCTTCCTCAGGGGCGGCCGTCCCGAGCCTGCTTTCTCTCGGGGCTCCTTCAGGCCCCACCCACCCCCGCGGTTCCCTGACACCAGCCTGTCCAGCGAGGCACAGCCTGCGGGCCCTCTCCTGACCCTGCCATCTCGGCTCTCACTCTGGACGTGCTTTGTCATCACGTCACTGTGGGCACAGCTGAGATGTGACCAGTGCAGCTGGGTCATGACTGGCTCTCAGCTGACAGGGAGCCCGAGGTGACACACTCCTCACTCCTGAGATGTGGGAAGCTGAGCCTGAAAGAGTGGCCCGCAGCCCGCAGGAGGGCACCCCGTCTGGGCTTCTCCAGGAAGCACAGGGCCGCTCGTGAGGCCGACACCACCCTGCAGCCTCCTCCCTTGGCCCTCAGGTAAAGAGACCGTCATTCACTTACTTATTCATTCCCTCACTCAACAGCACCCCGGTCTGGCCACAAACAAGACACAGAGACCCCCACCCCCAGCTTCGGGGCAGGGGCGGGGGTCATGCCCGGCACCCGCAGCGGGTCGCACCTGTTGTTGGCAGTGAAGCTGGGTGCCAGGGGTACGGCGCACTCCCTCCTCTGTGGACCCACTGGTGCGTCAAGGGTGCTGGGGCTCTGGGTGTCGGGGGGCAAGGTGAACGTCCTGGGCTGGTCATCCTGTCGGTGCACAGACACCGACTCAGCGGTGACCCCCCAACACACCACACCCCGCAGACACGGAGCCCCTCCCCTGCCCCCACGGCTTCACCCACAAACAGGGTGACGATGGCCCAGGGGCTCCGCCTCACATTGCAGTGCATGCTGGGAGCTGGGACACGTCCGCCCCACCCCAGGCTCTTCCTGCAGGGGCCACAGAACAGGGCAGGAACCAGGTGTCACTCCCAGTGCGACACTGACGCTCACGCCGAGCGCTGCGACCCAGCCCCCGCTCTCACCAGGACGTTCCACGTAGCTCCCTCCTTGCTGGAAGCTTTGCTCAGACTGTCTGGCCTCTTTCTCCCTCCAGGGCTGCCCTCAAAGAGCATCAGGAAGTCGGGGGGCTCTGCCGGCCTGTGTCAGAGAGGACAGCAAATGGGGACGGTCACTTGGCCCAGGACACTGACTCCAGGGACACAGATGGGGACATCTTACAAGGGGATGGGAGGGCCAGGCCACCAGCAGGGAACTCTGTTCTGGAGACCGAAGCGTAAAATAATGTTTTTTAGTCCTGATCTGACAACCACACCTGGAAGAGGCATTCACACCCCCTCCCGTGGCCGCCCCAACACCACAGGAAAAGCAAGGACGGAAGAGGGGAGCACGTCGGCCTTGAGGCCCACACCTCCACGTGCGCGTCCTGCCTGACCCGCCCACGACTGGCCCCATGGGAAGGTCACTTCAGGCCCTGCTGCTCAGCCGGTGCCCACACTGGTGAGTCAGGAAGGGCCGACAGAGAGAGGCAGGAGGGCAGCAGGCAGGGGGTTACCTGAGGGGGCCGCTCCACGCCTGGTTGGCTTGCGGCTGGTGGACCTGCGTGGTGCTGTTAGATCTGCGAAGGTTATTGATGGCCCGGGAGCCGCCAGGCCCTGTGGCCTCCTGCACAAAGGGGGAGAGGACCCCCACGGCTGAGGTTGCAGACAGCACCTGTGCACTCGGGGCCGGGCCAGGCCGGGCCTTGCCAAACAGATGTGGAGGGAGAGAGTGGGTGTGGAGAGAAGGCGGGCAGGAGGAACGGCCTGAGGGTCCTGGGCTTGGCCCACTGAGCCGGGGCAGGTCCTGGGCCTCCATGAGCCTCAACTTCCTAGAAAGACGTGGGAGCCCCTCACGCCTGGCTGGCGGAGGGTCCGAGAGGACGTGTGTGAGGCCTGGCCCGGAGCTGCAGCAAAGGCTGTGCGTCCCCACCATCATTCACTAACCAACAAGCCCGGCCCCCACGGCCCCCACGGCCGGCCGGCCAGCCTGTCCGCCTGGTTCCTCCAAGGTCACCAGGAGCTCAGACCCTTCCCCACAGGTCAACCCCGTTTCTTGAGGATCCAAACGAACCCAAATGTTGGTGGAGCAGGAGGGACAGGAGGCTTGTGGCGGGCGGGACCTAAGCTCTGCTCGAGCACTTTGTGAAGCAGCTCCCTAGTCCTTCCTGCCCCCAGGACGGCCACAGGGCTGAACAGGACAGTGGACACGCGTGCCTGCTGAGGTGCGGAGCTGACCCAGGTGTCAGATGCCACCCTGATGGCAACTCCCCAGGAGGTGGGGGCCCGGACACCCCGGGACACCTCAGGCTCTGGCACTCACCACCAGCGCCTTCCTCCTCGGCTCGCTGCCTGTGACTACGGAGATGGAGCGGCTGATGGGCTTGGCGATGGAGGCGCTGTTGGGGCGCCGGGACATAGGCAGAGGGAGACCCGTCAGACTCAGATCCACGCCTTCCAGGCTGCCCTCGGGGGGGCCGCTGACAGCCCGCGAGCCTTTCATGGTGGACGAGCAGGACCTGAGCAGGCACGGTGAGACGCAGTGAGACGCCCTCCAAGGAGCCGGGTCCCACGCACACCCCCCCGCTGGCCAGGCCTCCGGAAGCCCAGTGCACCTGGCCGGCCTGCCCTCGAGCTCCCTGGGAAGCCTGCAGCCCCTTATCTCAAAAACAAGGCCGTGACAGAGCAGGACTCTGCGCTACGAACAGCAAACACAAGGCCTCCGGGGACAAGACGTCCCCTCTGTGCAGGGGCCCTGCCCGCGGGTGGCCTGGGCAGCAGGCAGTCCTGGCTACGGGTTGGCTCTGCCATTTCCCCCCACCCTCGGACAGGTACGCCACCCGTCTGAGCCTCACTTTTGTCATCTGTAAAGTGGACATTTAAAAAGTGCCCCTTCACAGGGTTGTCATGATCTTCAGAAGAGACGGCCAGAGGCTGGCATGCGCTGTGACACTGTAACCAGGATTTGGTTTGATGAACACTGCCCAACCCTGGGTGCGCAAACTCATCTGGCCACGGGGGCCCCCCCATTTCCTCGGAACATCCGTGAGTTTCCAGGGTGTAGCATGTGCGCTCTCACGTCCGGGCTCCCTTCCCACACCTCCCACGCCGGCGCCCTTTGCGGTCTCCCTTGCTGGCCCCTCCTCCTCCGGACCCCTGAAGTCTGAGGGCCCCCAGGCTCAGCCCCAGGCCTCTCTCCTCCATCTACCCTCTTGCTGGGAGGAACGCCTCTGGCCCCCTGCCTTCCAACAGGGGCTGATGGTTCCCACTGGGCATACCGCCCACCCACTCTGTCCCCTAACCCATGACCCAGATGACCACCCCTGCCCCTGGCACCTCAGACCCAAGGAGGCCAAAACAGACTCTTGATGGCCACCTCCAGCGGCCCCCACCCCAGCAGTAGTTTCTGGAACTGGTTCCGGCCAAGGACCTAGCTCTCTTCCTGACCTCTTACCCTCACTCCACGCGTGGTCCCCCAGCAACCCAGTCGGGGCCCTCGCCCCGTCCGGCCAGTCCCTCCCTCCACAAGCCCAGTCTGAGTCCTGTCTCCTCACATCTGAGACCCGCAGCAGCCCCTCCGATGGCCCCTCCTGGCCAGCCCGAGCCCCTCCCCACAGGGCGGCCAGAACTGACCTTTCTGAACTGGGTCTCAGATCACCCCGTGGTCCAGCTGAAAACCCTCTGAGGGTCCCCAGGCACAGAGAACGGAGTCCAAATGCCTAGCGACCCTCAGATCTGACCCTGCTCTCTCGGCGGCCTCCTCACTGCCACCCTCTGCCCCATCGCTGTGCCTCAGCCTGGGCCGCCTGCTTCCCGGTGAGGCTCTGCACCTGCCGGCCCTCTGCCTGGACCCCTCCCCGGGGTGACACGAAGCCACCCGCACACAGAGTCCCCATCACGCTTCACTCCCTCAGCCCGCTTTATTTTTCTTCGCCTGACAACCTGACCACACAGGTTGGTCTGCGCGCTGCCTAATCCCCTCGTAAGAGCAGAAGCTCCAAGACAGGGACAATGTGGCCCCGGCACCTGGCACGCAGCGTGGCAGGCACCCAGGGAACGGAGTCGAGGAGCCAGCAGCGGGAATGACCACAGCCGGGGGGCCAGCGGGCACACACCCATCGTCACCCACACTCAGTGCTGTGGCCTCCTGGAGCCCGACACCCACAGCAGGGCCCCCTGGCCGGGGGCCGGGGGCCCCTGTTCAGAGCTGAGCAGAGGCTGTCCCTGCCGGTCACCAAGTCAACGTCCTCAGTTACGAGCTTCCGGTTGTGTGGGTGAAATTTAACACCCTCCTCTCCCCAGGCTGGACCCCTTTCCCGGCCACACAGCAGGAGCCTGTGGGGTTCTGGGATGGTAAACACAGCCTCTCCCAGGAAACCTCCAGGTAGATCTCACCTTGCCTACAAAGGTGTCCCTCCCAGGACTTGAAAACGGGTGTCCAGAGCCTCCGCCTGGACCCCTGGGGATGGTCGGACCCACGACCCCTGCAGGCTTCTCACGGGGCAGCTCCCCCATCTCCCTGGGATTTGGCTCAGGGGGGCGGGACCTGAAACTGCTCGTTGGACTCCACCTGCCCCTCCCCGGAAGGCTGACAGAGGTAACGGGCACTGGGGCATGGGGCCCTCCTCACCTGTGCACGGTGGCCCCCCACCTACACACGCCCCTCACCTGCGCGAGCTCGGCCTGGGGCGCGGGGCCTGCGGGGTCGGACGGCGTGGGGTGCGCGGGGTCCGTCCAGCTGGGACGCGTGAGGCCCAGGCTTCAGGCTGCTGACCTCGCGCCCCCGGCCCCAGCGCTGGCTTCGAGGCCCGGGTGACAATGAAGCCGCGGAACAGTCGGGCAAGCGGCGGCAGCTAGCAACCAGCAACCAGCAACCAGCCTGGCACCTCCTCCTGTGTCCGTAACGGAGGCCCGCCTTTCCTGCCCGCGCCGCTTCCGATTGGACATCTGGCTGCCCGCTTCGGCCGTCTCGGGAGCTTACTGGGCTGCTCGGCTGCCCTTCAGGAAGTTCAAGCGTGGGAGGAGCCGTGGAGATCCGGAGGCCGCCGTGGTGGCGTGCTGCCGATTGGACGTGGCTGGAGGGGGCGGGGCCTCGGCTTGTAAGGGGCGGGCCTAGGCGGGAATATAGGGAGGAGAAAGGGGCGGGGCGCGGGGAGGGCAGCGTGGAGGGCGGGGCGGCTCCCACGCTGTCCCCGGGCTCCCACGAGGTCCTCGGGCTACCACGCCATTGCCAGGCTCTCAGGCAGTCCCAGAAATTGTTATATTTCCAGTTTGCTGCAAGTTTTTTTTTTTCACAAATGGATGTTGAATTTTGTCTCTAGCTTTTTCTGCATAAAATACAATTTCTTTTCATTAATGTGTTAATGTGGTGAATTACACTGATTGATTTTTAGATGTTAAGCCAGCCGTAAATCTCCAGGATAAATTCCTCGTATTGTGATGTATGACCCTTTTTACATCCTTTTTATATAGTGCTGGGTTCGTTTTGCTACTATTCTGTTGAGGATTTTTCCTCCATGTTCATCAAGGATATTGAGGATATTGGTCTGTAGTTCTCTAGACCAAGTGCACAGAGAACATGCCTCAAGACAGACTATATATAGTCTGGGCCATAAAACAAACTTGAACAAAACTTTGAAACATTTAACAAGTCATACAAAATATGTTCTTTTATTATATCAGATTTAAAATAGTAATAACAGAGAAAAAACGAACCTTTAAATAACCCACTGGACAAAAAGGCAGCCTCAAGGGAAATTGGAAAATATTTTGAACTGAATAAAAATAAATCAAAACTCATATGATGAAGCCAAAGCAGCAAAGGAAAATTTTTTATAGCATTAAAATCCTTATAGAAGAAAAGAATAACTGTCTCAGATAATCTAAGCTTCTATTTTAAAGAGACTAGAAAAAGAAATATTAAGCCAACACAGAAGGAAATAACAAAGAGCAGAAACCAATGAGATAGAAAACATAAAAGTTATAGAGAAATAAAACCAGAAGTTAGTTCTTTGAAAAGACCTATATTAATAAACTTGTAATCGGACTAACCAAGAAAAAGGGAAAAATTATCAGTATCATAAATGAAAGATGGAATGTTACAGAACCTACAGAAATTAAAAGGATAATTAAGGTATGCTACAGAAAACTCGATGGCTGTATTTTTGACAACTTTTATGAAATGGATCAATTCCTTAAAGGACACAAATTACTGAAACTCACAAAAAAATGTATAACCCAAATAAACCCATATCTACTTATGAAATTGAATTTCATAGTTTAAAACTTAGTTAAGAAAATTACAGGACCAGGGGCCGGCCGAGTGGCGTGTTGGTTAGGAGTTGGCTTGGGACGCCAGCTCTGAGCAGCAGGACCCGGGTTCGGATCCCACATGAGGGCCAGTGACACTGCCCTCTACAGCTAAGATGGTGAACAACAGCTCAACCTGGAGCTGGGCTGCCGTGAGTGGCCAGCGACGAGGTAGGCTGCAGCAGGGCTGGCTGGCAGGCAGCAGGCGTGAGCTTTCGTGAGCTGCTGTGAGCAGCCATTCAATTGCCGGCAAGCGACTGCCTCACCCAGGAAGAGCGCAATGATCACACCAACATGGGCCAGTGAACTGACGTCCTCCACAACTAAACAGACAGCAACTTGTCTGTTCCCCTCCCTCAGTCCCCCAATAAAATCTTAAAAAAAAAAAAAATTTACAGGACCAGGTAGTTCCACTGGGGGAAGTGGTTCTTCAAAACATCTGAGGAGCAAGGCCCTGTTCGTACTTTTGGCCAAGTTCTGGAAGTACACCCCTCCTCAGTGGCATTTCTCTCACACACAAAGCACATGGTGCAGCTGAGAAAAGTGTTTATTTAGGAAGTGTCCCAGCTCTCCTGAGAAGGACCCAAGCTTCCCTGTGAGGCCACCCCGTGCAGTCTGCAGGAAGCCGTCATGGCGGAGGGACAGACATGGGTCACATCCCTGCCCTAATGACCCAGGTTGTGGCTGCTTGCACCACACCCCACACCCCACACAGAGAGCGCAATCTGAGCTTAAAACCAAGATCCAAGCAGCGGTTCTAAACCACACAAGCAAGCCTTGTTTCTGAAGGTAAGGCAGGCAGGCAGGAGTTCCCCAAGGGGACCGAGGTCAGCATTCTGGAGGCCCTGCCCCCTGCCTGCCCACTGCCATAGGGATTCAAGGCCACATAGCCAGCCTCTGGTGGGAAGGGGGAAGAACCGAGCGAGTCCTGGGGTCCTCTCTGGGCTGTTGGCTGAGGGCCACAGCCTGGGCTCAGTCTGCAGATGGGCCCTCCCGTCATCCTGCCGTGTCCCCCCCGCCGAGGAGCTGAGTGCCATTCTGTGCTGTGCCTGTGAACTCGGGGCAGGTCCAGGGGCTGTCTGGTCTCTGGGCTCAGTTGTCAGGCCTCCTGTCCTGTCCCGTGCCCTCCAGGTAGGCCATGCCACACCTTCTGCCCACTGAGGGGGTCTGGCGGTGTTTGCAGACTGGACGAGACAGTGCACTCATCTCGTCAGATCGGATGGCAGGAGGCAGGAGACAGCCCAGGACCACCGGCTGCCAGTCGGAAGAGCTCAGCTCCTGTCCTCCCTGCGAGGCCTGCGAGCTGCCTGGGGCGCTGCTCCCCCGGCCACCACCCCCACAGGGAGGGCTGTCCTGTTCTGGCCAGTGCGTGGGCTCGTTCTCATCTCGGGACAGATCGTCCAGGCTGTCTGCCCTGCTGGGCGGCTCCCTGCACCAAGGCTTCGGGTGAGGGGAAGCGGCCGACTGTAGACGCCTGGAGGGCTGTGGGCAGAGGGGACAGCACAGAGTCCCAGGGTTTTGGGAGTCAGGACAGGGAGGCCCCAGGCCCATGCGGTCATGAGTTTAAGAATGAGAAAGCCGACGGCTCCGAGCTAGGAAGGTCTGTGGCTGCCACCCTCTGTGACAATGTCCAGGGGGCCTGGGAAGGCTCCTCTGCAACAGTCCTGGCCCCCACCAGGTGGGGACAGGCCACCAGCTCCATGCCAGCAAACAAGGAGCTGTGGCTGCTGCTGGCCACCGAACTCCACGGGCAGCCATGGAGGCCTGGGCTGAGCTCTGGCCCTCCGTTTGGGGTGTCTGTGCCCAATGGGCTCTGCTCAGATCCAGCCCCCTGCTCTCTAGAACCTGCCAGCCTTGTCTCAGCCTCCTTGGCGTCCCTGGGGCCTAGGAGTGGGGACCCTTCCAGGGGAGGAAGGGGTGTAGGGCCCCTGGGCGAGAACAGGGCTGAACTCAGAGGCTGCAGGAATGCCTGGCCCCCAGCAAAAGGCACGGCGTCGGTCAGCAGGTCAGACGGGCCCACATGGACGGCTGTGGGGCTGGACTCAGCCAGGGGCCGCTGGGCAGGAGGCCGCTGTCGGCAGGAGGCTTCCAAGTGCCTTAGGATCTGGACGGTGGGAGAAAAGGGGAATCCGTGAGGGTCCCCGTGCTCCTCGGGAACCACAGAGGGCACACCCCTCCCCAGAGCCGGGCCGGCTCGGGGGTGGAGCAGGCCATGCACTGTCGTCCCACCAACTGGAGGACCACGTCCGCCTCTCACTGCTGAGATGCCAGGCCATACCATATGTGCCTGCGTCCTGGTCCCCACCTGCTGTCATAACCGTGTTTTCCCTGCCATCAGACCTGCTGCGTGACGCGTCAGCACAGGGACAGGCGGCCCCGCAGAGGGAATGACCGCGCCTTAAACAACCGTTTTTTAGAACCACCACTGTGACACCCCACTCAGGTGTGTGCGTGTATCGCAGCCTCGATGACACTTTGACACTGGCAACTAAGGATATGAATTTTCAGTGAAACAGGAAGACGCCAGGTAATCGAGGGATGCCAACAGGTAATGGAGGTGCGGGGGCTCGGCAGTGGGGAGAGGCCGGCAGCCTGGGGTCCCCAGTGAGAGATCCCGGCAGCCTTGGCACAGTTCAGGCATTCGTGGAAGGGGACGCAAGTGAACTGGACTGTCTCCGCCCTCCAGGAGCTGGGATCAGGGAGCCCAGCAGACCCAGAGCTGTGACCCGGGTGGAGGAGAGCGGGGTGAATCCATCCAGGCAGCCGCAGGGGGCTTCCTGCAGGGGGCTGCACATCAGCCGAGCCACACAGGACAGGAAGCCGCCACAGGGCAGAGCTGCTGGGCAGTAAGGCGGGCGGGCCTGAGGGTGCTCCAGTAGCAGGAAGAGGCCACCGAGCCTGGTGTGCCCCGGGTGGGTGCCAGGTGCAGCCCTGACTGCTGCTCTAAGGGCAGGACCTGTCCCGGAAATAAAGGGCAGGGACAAGAAGGCCGCCTGTGGGAAGGGTGTCCCCGCACTCACGGCTCTGGGCCCTGCCTGGCTGCTGCCCACCTTGGTGGCCTTGTTGGTCACAGGTCCGGGGCTGCCCACACTGAGCTCCTGCAGTCGTGGCCGGGCGAGGAGCAGGATGTGTTCCTGGGAAAGCAGGTCCGTGCACCCCAGGATGGCGATGGCGCCCAGGGCTCTCTGTGGGGTGGATGGGAGGTCAGCAGGGTCACCCCCAGGAGGGAGGCCCATCGGACGGGCTCCCTCCCTCCTCTCAGCCTCACCAGGGCCCCAAGTCCCGGGGATCCCTGTGCCCACTCCCCTCACTGGCCAGCCTCACCATCTGCACGCGCTCGCGGGCCGCCCCCAGGTGTCGGATCAGCAGCTCCAGCACCACCTCACAGTTGAGCAGTCCGCACCTGCGGAGAGGAGCAGCGGGCAGGGGGCAGCCGAAGCCTTCGCTTCAGCGAGCAAAGTGGGGGGAGGGGTGCTGGGAGTTGGGGGGGGGGCTCACGCTTTGACAAAGTGCTGTGCCTCCTCTTGGTTCAGGAAGGCGTGTGGTCCCTGTGTCACCATCTGGACCAGGCTCAGCTCCTGCTGGCAGACGCTCAGGGTCATGGCTTCGACCCTGTCGGGGGCACAGGGGTTCAGGGTGAGGGGGTGGGCGAGGCCCTTCCAGATCATGCCTCCCGCTGGGGTGGGACCCTGAGGCGCTCGCTCACCTCTCGGCCAGGTCGCTGGGCGCCTGGCTGGCCCCTGAGGGGCTGCCGCTGCCCGACCGACTGCCCGAGTCCGAGGCTTTGCTCCGGCCATTCTCCTGGGAAGAGCTCTGAGAGCCTGGGCTGCCGTCCTGCTCGTCCCAGCCCCCACCGGCCTGCCCCGGCTGGTGTCTCATGGCTGGAAGAAATGGTGAGACCCTGGGGCCTCAGACTGGCCTCATGCCCACCTCCCCGGGTCCCCTGGACAGGAAGGGAGGGTGGGGGCTGGGTCCCGAGATGTGGACAGAAACACGAGGATGAGGAGGCCAGAGCAGAGCGGGGTGCACCCTCACATAGGTCAGAGTAGAGACGGTGGCATGGACATGCCTGGCCGGGGACCCAGGTCAGGGACACGCAGCCACCCTGGGCACCAGAGGCCGTGCGGGTCAGCGGCCTGGGCAGGGGCACAGAGCCGGCACAGCAGCTCACAGGGCCCAAAGAGACCCTTGGTCACTCATGGTGACACCCGCCCCCTCTTCCTTCCTCACAGCACGTTGGTCTTTAACAGACCAGTGTCTCTGACCGCCAGCCTCCCCACCAGCACACACACCATGGAGGCCAGCCTGGACGGGCATAGAGCCAACTGAACGTGCTGGGTGAGTGGGCAGGAGCTGGGCTGGGGTGCCGGACCCCACGTCTGAGGAGCTGGGACCCTCAGGGAGCTGCCACCCCTCAGAGCCATTGCACTCAGAGCAGCTGGCAGAGGTGCCGGGCAGTGTGCGAACACTGGGCAAAGAGCAAGTCCCTATGGTCTGCATGACGCCACCGCGGAAGCCACAGGAACACGCACAGCACTGGTGGCTACCTCTCGTGGCCAATCAGTAACTGACAGCATGGCAGCTGGGGCTCGAACCCCCAACGGGTACTACCGCCTTCCTCAGCCCTGAGCCGGACCTGGGCTCTTGCTGGTCAGAGGTCTGGTCATCTGTCCCACCCCTGGCCCCAGCAGGTGACAAGGAGGAGCCCAACTGCCCATTCGGGGCCTGGGAAGGGAGGACTCTCGCCTGATACCTCTGGCTCCCGGGATGGCCGCAGGAAGCAGGTTCCCAGGAGTGGGGTTGCCTTGGCTGGCTGCAGGCGGCACGGCAGCCTGGTAGGCATCACCCCGCGGCAGGGGCCCCTGGGTGCCAGGGCTCCCAGGCCCAGGGCGCACGGCGTTGGCCACCACTTCTGCAGCCTTCTGGATGGTGGAGAGGAGGGCTTCGCCCGCAAAGCCTGCACCAGAGGGGCAAGGACACGGCACCAGCCCCTCAGTCCTGTCCCCCGTGTTCTCCCAGGACAAGGCACCCACGGCTGCTCCCTGCTCGGGGCTCAGGAGTCTGGGCAGAGGCCACGTGGTGGGAACCTGGGCCCTGCCGGAACCTTCCCAGGAATTCCACTCGAGTGTATTCACAGGCCTGATGGAGCTGGGGGCCGAGCTGCGCCCACCTCAGAGCAACGGGCCTCCTAAGGCTGGTCCAGGGAACCCAATCTCCACGCCATCCAGGGACTGCTCCCGACCAGTGCCAGGGGCAGGGGCTGTCTGTGAGCCCGAGCAAGAACAGGCCAGACCTCGGAAGCAGACCCACTTTAGGACATAGTGCTTCCGACGTGCCGGGAGGCGGGGGACCAGAGCTGTGAGCAGTAGGTTAGCACAGCAGCTGGACTTGGCTTGGAGCCCACGCGAGCCTCCCGGCAGACCAGGCTGGTGGTGTCCACGTGTCACACCTGCTGCTTGGTTCCACATCGCCTCTGTCACAGGCAGCCCCACCCTCTGCCCTTGCCCCCTCAAAGGAGCTAGGGGCTGGGGGCCCGAGCTCAGCACTGAGCCTTCACCTGTGGGTTAGGCACACCCGGCTGTACCTGCCCTGCCTTCCCGCAGAGCTGAGCAAGAAGGTGGCAGGAGTCACCAGAGGTGCCAGGCTCTGGCCCCGCCCTCCATGCCCCTGGGCAGGGAAAGCAGCTGGCCCCAGCCCCACCCCCCACACCCGAGCGCCCATGCTCACCCACCTGTGTGGCCTGGATCCCTGCTGTAGCCGAAGCCCTGGAGGGCGCCCTGGGGCCTGGACTGGGAGCCCATGCCTGTGGGAGGGTCCACATCAGCCAGGCATGGTGGGGGAGACCCCGAGCCCCCAGAGTACAAACCCCGGGACAAGGCTGCACACAGTCAGCTGCTTACCTACTGGAGGCAAGACCCTGGGAGGCTGGGAGGGAGGCGGAGGGGACAAGGTGTCCGAGAACAAGGTGCTCCCCAAGTCCTAGACAGGAGGCGGAGGGCACTCAGCGTGGCCGCACGTCTGCCGTGTGCCCCCCTCACCCTGCCGCTTCCCGCGACGGCCACACACAGGGCTCTGGTCCCACAGTAGGAGTGCAGCTGGGGTCCCGGGGGTGACCTGGGTCCTGGGCTCACCTGGGCAGCCGCCCGCACCTTCTGGTACAAGCTGATCCCATGGAGAGGATCCGGGGGTCCAGTGAAAACTGCAGGGCAGAGGCAGGGAGGGGCAGCATTACGGCCCTCCCTGCAGGGCAGAGGGCTTCGTCATCCCAGCCCCTCCCAGCTCAGCCCTCCCTGTATCCGCATCAGGGTGCGCTTTCTGAAACAGAGGTCTGACCTCAAATCTCATGGGACATCACTTCCAGGCCCCCAAGCCTGGGGGAGCCCCACTACCCAGAGCACCTCTGCTCCTTGGACAAAGTCCAGAGTGTCCCAGACCCCTTCCTTCAGGACTCACTGCCCCATGCGGCTTCTCAGACATGCACCATCGTCCCCAGAGCTGTGGCGGCCAGGCCACCGCAGCCCCGCAGCCCCCTGTGCCCACAGCGCCGAGGCCTGAGATCCAACTTCCAGAACATCACCTCTCTCTCCTCACACCACTGCCTCTCACCTGCGTTCCTGCATCGGCCACCTAACTGCCTCCCCTCAACCCACTCTCCACCCAGAGGTGACACGAATGGGGTCTTGTCCAATTCACACCCCTTTAGAGGTTTCCAGGGACCTGAGGATAAAACCTGAGTTCCTTATTACGGCCTTAAAGGCTCCCTCGGCCCCGCCCCAGCCTCGGGCGTATCAGGCTCCCAGCTCAGAAAGCTTCAGCTGTGGCAAACCAGGGGCCTCGGGGCCTTTGCACACGCTGGAGGCCCCCATCACTGAGGGTGCCTCACTCCACCTCATCCTCTCAGGCTCAGCCTGAGCCCGAGATCAGGTAACTTCCTTGTTTCCTCATTACAAACACGCTTCACTTCCCAGCATTTGCTGCCAGCCCCGCGGTGTGCAGATAGCGGCCCATGCCCAGCCAGGGCTGGCCACCAGATGCCAAAGCAGCAAGCGGACAAATGGACAGTGAGCAGCTCCTGCTGTTCCAGCCACAGCTCCCACATTTCCCACAGGGCCCAAGACTCGAGCTGCTGGGGACCCACTGGTGGGGCCCAGACGCTCGGCCCCTCCTGTGAGCACAGCCATCCTTAGCCTTGACCCCAACAGCTCCAAAAGCCCCACGCAAACCTCTCTGGGCACCGTCACCCCAGGGGCCATGCTCAGAGCTCATGGGCACAGATGATAACTGGACAGATTTTGGTGCCAACAAAGAACCATAGTCAGCTGCAGGATCCGACGAGGGTGTGGTGGTCAACAGCGGCCCCCCCGCTCCCTGGTGCTGCCCTCGTGGGGACGGCTCAGGTGAGGGTGGTTCTGGCCCAAGGGCCTGGCCCTTCCAAAGATTTGTTCAGGGTGCATGATAGGTTCCGAGGGTGGAGCACCCCCAGGCTGACCCAGGCCGGGATACCCGCCCCACCAACAGGTGGATCTCCAGCCATGTGCCCACAAGTCCTTGTTAGTGAGCCAGCACGACAGTCCTGGCCTTGGGGGGCGAGAGACGGGGCTCCACCCAGACACACCTGGGGCCTGGAACCTGACAGGCCCCTCCCGACAGGCCTACCATGACCCTTCCCTTCTGAGAACGGAAGGCTTCCTAGTGCGCCCTCTGTCGTGGGCCCTGAGGAGCAGCCCCGGGGGAGAGAGCCCCTGGCAGGGGAGAGGGGTGTCGACGCTCGCCGAGCACCACGAGCACCACCGTGCACAGGCACTGGAACAGACGGGCAAGCCCAGGTAATCACGCGCCCGCACAGTGAGCACAGCAGCAGACAGGGGACGGCCCTGGAGGCGCAGGGACAGCGCAGGGCGGGGTTGAGCTGGCTGGAGGGGACGAGGGCCCGCCAGCGGGGAGGGAGGCAGACGCTGGCGGTGCGGGGCGGAGCAGCGGTGAGGCGGCCGGCTACGGGGTTCTGGCTGAAGCCTGCCCTGGCGCCCTTTTCCCCGCGGCCCTCCCTTGGGGCTGTGCGGCCCCGTACCTGCCGCTTCCTGGATGAAGGCGGAATTGCGCTTGAGGATGAGCAGGAAGGACGAGGAGCCGTGAACACACAGATGGAGCAGGATCTTCAGCACCTGCGGGGACAGCCACGTGAGGCCGAGCTGGGCCCAGGGGCGCCGCCGCGGCACAGAGCCCGATCACGCCCTCCCGCCTCACCGCCGACGGGCAGCAGCTCTGACCTGGCCCCAAGGGTCCGCAGGGCCCACTCGCAGCCTCACCTTGAGCTTCACGCGGCCAGAGCCGCTGTGCAGACGGTTCAGGAGGTACTCCAGGAGGCACTGGCTGCTGCCCAGGGACTCGTGGGAGATTTCTGGGAGGTGTTCGGTTAGGGAAGACGCGCGCTGACCCCAGGCCTTGCTGCCATAGGACTTCTCAGTGGCCCTCCCTGCAGGCGCCCATCCCAGGCTTCTGCAGCGTCCTGGGCGCTGTCATCAGCAATGTGGCTTTCAGACCCCGCCCACCGCTGGTTACTATGGTAACAAAGTTACTGTGGTTACAAAGGGGCCATGGGACCCCCTCAGGATAGGAGAACCCCAGGGACCCTGTGCGCTGCTCTGAGCCCCTACATGTGGACACAGGAAGGATACTGGCGATCTCCTCAAACAGGTAGCCCGGGCACGGGACATCATCATCCGACGTTCCCTTTAGGAGAACCGGGAGCTGAAACGCAGCGAGAGCCCCACCGTGAGTGACACCTGTACACAGGGGCGGGCCCACAGCCACCCAAGGGGCCGGCCATTCCTGAAGGGCTGTCGGAGTCCTAGCTCTTGGGGCTCCGGGGGCGTGGGTTTCCACGTATGTCACTGTCGGCAGGCCACCTGGTAAGGGACCCCGGAGAGGACAGCAATGGTCCCACAGCCACAAGGAACCGGCTCCTTCTGGATGGTCGTGGTAACGGGCCACTCTGCTTGGCTCAGGATGTGTGACATGGCCCCCAGGCCTCTATGCTTACAGACGAGCAAGACAACTTAAAGGCACCTTTCATATATCTACTCATCAAGCGGCAAAAACAAAAAGCTCCAGGTGAGCCCCTTTCCCACGCAGGGGGCTGGGAAAGGTCCATCTTTCTAGAGCGCAGATCGGCAAATGTGACATGACCACCAGGCCTGACCCACCCACAGTTCCACTTCCGGGAACACACCCCACAGAAATAACCCACAAGGAGAAGCGGCTATGTCACGTGTCTTACGTTTATTTGTTAGCACAACACAGTCACGTTACACGCTGACTCGTTAGCACGAAGGCACACTGTCTACAAGGATGAAAACCTGAAACACCCATTGCCGCATCGTCCAGCACCTGGGGAGCGTGAGCCCGGAGTGAGACAGGACACAGGACCTCAGGGATGGCTCAGAATGCAGGCTCTGTTAGGTGCTGGCCACGGATCACAGTTTGAATGGCAGCTGTCTAGTGTCACAACAACACGCGCCTGAATGTCACGCGAGGCTGCGCGCGCACACCACTTACACCATCTGTCCACCGAGGCCCACGCTGGAGCTGGCGAGGTCTGTAAACCAGAGCTCTCAGCGTAGAACAAGCCTGTGTGCTGAGCGCTGATGGTGCTTCTAGCCGCATGAGGATGACCCCGGCCCCCCTAAAACGCCTGCCTGAGAAAGCTCCACACGCCAAGAGAATCTCCTGTTCACCCTGGCCGACACCGGGCGCCAGGCCCCGACCTCCCTGTCCTGGAGCATTTACTGGAAAGGGCTTACAACTATGAACACAGACCTCCTACAACCCAGGAGCGTCCGCAAGCACCTGAACCACCGTGAAGGCAGGGTGTCTCCCAGTCCCCGGGGGGGCGACAGGATCCGGGCTTACCGACCGGCTAGCTGGCAGACACAGCACCCACACTGCGCAACCCCTCAAAAATTTTCACGAGAGCCCCACTCTCCCCCCATTCTCCCTTTAAAACGCCCAGTCCTCTGGAACAAATGGAAACGGAGCTCAGGCCGGTGCTCTACGGACAGAGTCACTGTTTTCTCCTGCTTCCCAGACTAGCGTCCCGCCGTGCTTTTCCTGAACACGGCTCACCGTGTGTCTTCTTCTGTAAAGCCGCTTTAGGCTGGGGAAGAAAACAGAAACTCGCGTCCCACAGCTCTCGTCCTGTTAGCCTGACTGTCCCTAGTGGACCTGACGCAGGGCTGGCCTGACCTGCCCACGCCACGTACACGGGGTGGAGTCCCCGAGCCTTGGGAGGAGGTGATGGGGGAACGCGGCTGGAGGGGCCGGGAGGGTCGGAGTGGAGAGGCGGGGGTCAGAGGGAAACGGAGGGGACGCCGAACCCAGGAGGAGCCGGAGCGCGGTGACCCGGACGGGGCCAGGGAGGAAGACAGCTCTGGCCCAGGGCAAACCAGAGGAGGCGACACGCAGCAGCGCCAGGCGGCCCCCACTCACCCGCTGCAGGAAACTCAGGCGGTCCCGCAGCTGCGGCGTAGCCGCCATGATGCCGGTCACCTTCCGGCCCCGCCCCACTTCCGTCCGGCCCCGGGCTCCTCCAATCACCGCGTGGGTCTGGTCCAGCTCACCAATCGCTCACATGGGCGGGCCCTGAGGGCTACGGTAAACAATTTGAGTCTGAACCAATCCGAAGACCGAGATCAAGGACAGACAAGCCTGCAAGCCAATTGTAAGGCTCTGAGGGACCACACGCGCGGTTCCTGACAGAAGCCTGACCAATTAGAAAGCGCAGGGAAGGTTATGGACGGAAGCGCCGACCTATCAAGCTGTTGGGCGCCGGAAGAGGACGGACCTAAGATGGCGGCGCCCACGGATGCCAGGAAGAGCCGCTCATGTCGGGGAACGGAGTGGTGTGGAGCCGAGTGCGAAACCGCCTCCGCGCCTTCCCCGAGCGCCTGGCGGCCTGTGGGCCCGAGGTAAGGAGCCGTCAGGCGGGGTAATGCCTGCGGGGCAGGAAGGATCGCGGGGGCGGGCAGCGGGGCGCTGACTGCGGACGGGCGCAAGGGCCGCCGCGACCCTCGCCCCCCTTCCCTCCCCCAGGCAGCGGCCTACGGCAGGTGCGTGCAGGCGTCCACGGCCCCGGGCGGTCGCCTGACGAAGGATCTTTGCGCGCAGGAGTTCGAGGCCCTGCGGAGCTGCTTCGCCGCCGCGGTAGGTGGACGTCTCCCCCTTCTCAGCCCCGCCTCGGGGGAGGGACCCGCTGGCCTTCCTCCCCGTCTGCGTTTGGTGTTGGGTGCCCGCGGGTGCTTCAGACTCTGCACGCCGACCACCAGCTGGCGCCGCGCGACCCCCGCCGCCACGGAGCTTGTGCATGTCAATGAGGGGGAACACCGGCCTCACCATGAGGATGGTGACGGGGCGATGGTGTGTGTGAAACGCGTTGTAACTCCCCGTGGTGCTGTCGCCTGGGGGGAAGGCCCAGATCAGCCTCAACCCAGGACTCCCAGCCGAGTCCCACACCCGCTCCCTTAGCGTCATCGGTGTTCGCCACCCCGCGTGTGTGCTGTGTGCGCGGTTTCAACCGCTGATCCACCCAGCACGTACCAAGGGGCTGCCGGACGCCCCAACTTCCCCCGCGCGACAAGCCCATTTTGCAGAGGGCGAAAGGTGAGCCCACAGGTCGTGGTATCCTGCGATTGTCCTTATAACCACGGTTAGGACAGGCTGAGAAGCCCTCCAGCCAGCCGCGCTGGCCGGTTGTCACTGGTGTGGAAGTGGACTGTGCTGGGAACAGGCTGGGCCTGCTGCTGCTGGACTCGTCATCCCAGCAGGGCCCTTCTGTTCCTGAGCCAGGGCGTTTTCTGATCCCTGTCTGACCAAATGCTACGCCAGGGAGTCTCCTGGAAATCGGCAAGCGCTGTAGGCAAGTGAAGACTGGGTTGTGTGTACACGTTTTCATAAAGGACGTGTAGGATTAGGGTCAGAGGACACACAGACGTGACTGGAGGTGGGAGAAGCTCCCTGGGGGACCGCGATGGGCATCCCACAGCCCAAGGAGGGGCTGCCTCCCAGGAGGCTTTAATGTGCCCGACTCGGTGGGTCTGATGGCAGAGGGTGGCTCGGCAGCATTTCTGCTGCTCCAGGACCCTAAGCAGAATGGCTGAGAGCACACGATGTCTGCCTTCCCAGCTCAGGGAGACAGTTCACATGTGCATTTCCCAGTGGGCTCAGGCAACTCCTTGCACCTTCCTTTCGGTGGTTATGGCTGGGGCATGCTGGCCTCGTCCTGCCCCCGCCAGTCAGCCCGTGTCCCCAGCCTCAGATCCATGCAGCTGTTCATCCGAGGTTGCACTTGTCCCGTGGACGTGCTCCTGCCCCTTGGCAGCTTCCCTGCTTTGCAGCCCTCTCCAGGGAACAAGACAGACCTCACTGTGGCTGCAGGTTGGGAGACAAAGGTCAGACACTTGTAGCTACACAGGTCTTTCTCTTCCACCTGTTGTGGTCAATCAGGAGGGATCTGTTACAGGTACCTGGTCATCTGTGACTTACCTCACACTCCTTTGCCTCCATCATATGAATACGTCCCTGCAGGGCATGCCCTGCCCTCTGGAGCCCCAGTCTCACATGCCCTAAGGCTGCCTGGGAAAAGCAGGGATGGACTCCAGCCCCGCCCTGTGATCCCTGTTCCTGGGCGGGCGTGTCAGCATCTCTGACCTCAGCATTTCCTCCAGGAGAAGGTCCCTGCATGATGCCTGGCGCAGGGGCCTGGCTTTGAGGTCGGGGGCCCTGTGCTGTGACCAGCGAGCGCACAGCCAGGCTTTGTGTAAGGTGTTTGCTGGAAGATGGCGTCGGGCATGGTGGTTCTGTTATTTTGGAGCCACATCTAACTTGGAGAGAACCCGTTCAAACAAAACACTTTATTTTCCAGGCCAAGACGACCGTGAAGGGAGGCTGTTAGGAGGGACCAGTGCTGCAGTTCACGGCCATGTGCTGCCCCAGGGCGCAGAGACAGGCACCTGGTCTTGATGGCTTCAAGGGAGCAACATCTTGAAACACTGAAAGCTCTTAGGGCTAAAAGGACTTGACCGCGTCAGGGCGAGCTATGGGCAGAGGGGCAGTGGTCCCCATCAGTGTATACACGGGGGTTTGGGTTAGAATGAGATGGCAATGAACCACCAATAAAGACCATGCAGGTCACACACAGTCTCTGCTCTGTACATGGGGTGGGCCGTGGGACACAGCTTCAGGATTCTAAGTTCTCACCAAAAACACGTCATCTGAATCTCATGAATCCTAGATGTAACTGCCAGTTTCAAGGACATACCAAAGGTAAAAGAAGTGACAGCCCGGGGAAGAGACTACTGTAGGGAACCCGATACAGACAGCTGTTCTGGAGTCGGAGGAACAGAAGGGGAGCTCTTCTGTAGAGGGCAGTGAAGATGGCATGAGCCGATGCGCTTCAGGAACCCAGTGGCTTGGAGACTTGCGGGGCTGAAGCCCCCGACCTCTACCCCCACACCCGTCATCCTGAAAGTGACATGCGCAGCAAGACCAGGCAGGACCCCCAGTGTCCCCAGCCCGACGACCCCAGATTCCCGCTGGGAGCATCCCAGGGGCCTACAGGACACACTGTCCTTGGACTCCACCCACCCCAGGTCCCAGAGCCCCATGGGCCCCAGCACTGAGGTCTGCACTTCTGTTTGCTCTTAAATGCTACAGATTTCATCCGGCTTCCCCCCCCCCCCAAGTGGTGAGCCTCCATGTCCCTGAGACCGGCTCTCCAGGTGGCTTTGGAGGGGCGGCAAGTGCTGATGGGCTGGGGGCAGTCACTTCACAGTAACCACTGGAATTCAGGACCAGAAACTGACAGGACCCCCCATGCCTGCTGGGGTGAGAGGAGACAGCCTGAGGACCAGCAGAGGGCGAGTGGCGAAGAAACGGCCTCCCGACCTCCCAACTCCTGTTTGCCACCTGCCCAGACCTTGCAGCCCAGGCCCGGGCGGGTGCATCCAGCCCGAAGGAGGGCCTCCCCCCGCCCCTCTCTCCACTCTGACCTTTGACAGGTTCTGCGTCGCGGCAGGCACACCCGCTCCAGGTCCCTCCCGGCACTGCCCTGTTAAACCCCCATCCACAGTGACAGATGAAGCCATCACCCTACATCTCACACCCAGGACCAATGTGGGCTTGCTCCGCTGACCAGCCAGGCTGCACCCCCAAACACCAACCTCAGCTGTCAGGGCCTCTGGGGGCCCCTAGGCCTCTGTCCTGCTCCTCTCTGGCCTCCCCAAACTCGCTTCATCTTTAAAACTACTTATTAAGGGGCTGCCACAGGTGAGTCAGGATGTAGCAAAAATGGTTTCCTGTGTGGTCTGAACCACCCTGTCTCAGCCCTCAGGAGGGGCACCTCAAGTTCATCAAGGGCTCAGCTCCACAGGCTTCTGTCCTCCCCGCCTGGTCTGGAGCCCTTGCAGACAGGGTCCTGTCCAAGTCACCAGGGCTGTGGCTGCTGACGGTCACCCACTGGTGGCCAGCTGGTCGCACCTACAAGCAATGGGACTCAGAGGGAGAAAGCAAAGCACTGTCCAGCCCCTCCCAGCTCCCAGAGGTCCTAGCACCTGTGACCCTGGATGGGGACGATCTCTTGTTCCTGTGCTGAGGGACTGTAGCTGGGGAGGGGAGCCAAGCTGAGAACCAGGAAGAGAACAAGAATGCTGATTGGGGGGACTGAGCATCGGATGTGGGGACCCGGCAATGGGAGTGGGCGATAGCAGCGTCGCCCTACTTTAAGGACAGAGTTATCTGGGCAGAAACAGCAGGGGGGGCGGGTAACCTTGGAAGAGGACATGGAACCTAGGTCAAGGTAAGGTCTCAGGTAGGATGTCCGGTAAATAGGGCCGGACACAGTCCACTCCCGCTCTGCACAGATGGGATCTCCCTGGAGACACGCACAGAGGCGCTCTACCTCCAAGCACATTCAGGAGGGATCAGCTCAGCCTCCAGAAAATTCCACTCCTTTTAGTTCTCATTTCTAGACCTCAGGCTGCCCAGTGCACAGACGTTACAATAAAAAGTAAAAACAATTTCAAAAGGCACAGGGGCAGAGCACGATCCGATGCAGAAGGGGAGCCAGGCGCACACGCAGAACAAAGTGGCAGAGGCCCTGGACTCACGAAGGACAGCCTGCCAACCCTGCCAGGCTTGCCCGCCGACCGACTCCCGACCCGGGGCCACTGTGGGCTTTTGTACTCCCTGGAAACAACACAGAACAAAACACCACAAAAACCCTCCCGGCAGGTGAGGACGGCCGAGCCCAGACAACCATGGCCAGCTGCGCCCAGAACACGTCGCTGCCGTTTGTACGACGTCCCCTCCCACGTCCCAGTCAGAGTGCATTTGGGCCACAGGCCTGGCACTGAGGGCAAGGACCTCTGGGCAGCAGCAGCTCTGCATGCAGACAGGGTCTCTCCAGGGCTGCAACGCATCCGGGTGCCATGTCATTGTGAGGCGTAGTTACCGGTCCCCTTTCACACTCCCGGTCACGGCTTCTTGTTTGTTGTATGGAGTCCTACACTGTCTTTCTTCAGGTAGCTCACCTCACTAACTTTTATTTCTAAAAACCCACACAGTAATTTGGGGAACCATAGTGGGCAGCAGAGTGTGATGAGTGTGGGGGCACTCGGGCAGCTCTGACACGCAGGGACGGGTTCGCCATCCCGCCCCGGGGCCCTTAGACAGGAAACAGTAGGGTAAAGGCAGGGTGTTTACTGAGGTTTTCTGCGCCACTCGGAGCATGAGCTATCTCAATACAACTCGGAGTAACTGGGAATCCGAGGCTGGGGCTGCTCTCGGTGGCCCACGTGCTGGGACGAGTTGCGTGGGGGCACCTACCCTCACAAATCCCGTTCCCACAGCTGCACAGGACCCACCTGTCTCAGAACACAGAGGTGGCGGTCACAGAACTCAAGCCCGTAGCGATGCCACATCTCCTTAGAGTTTCAGCAGGCGGCACAGGAGCTCAGTCACCTGCTCAGTTCAGAGGCACATCTGTGACGGCAAAGACCGTTGGAAGACACTTGCAGTGAGAACTTCCAGACTTCCACTCGAGTGTCACGTCCGGAATTCAGCGCCCTCTGTACTCCAGACTGGCAGCCTGGGCATTGCTGCGTGAGACAAGCTGCCCAGGAGCATGGTGGCCACTTGCAGGCGCGCTCAGGCCTCCTCCTGGGCCCCGGGCAACTGTTTGATCTGGCGGCCATGGACCACTCGCAAAGCGCCTCCCGCGGCCTGGCGGAGCTGGGTGTCCAGGGCGCTGCGGAGGTCGTTGACCTGCATGCCAGGCATAGGGTGGAAGCTGATAATGACCCCATCATCGGGGACCGGCCCCCCATCTGCACGAGGAGCCACGTCCCGCCGTCTCCTCCGGAGATCAGAGTCAGCCTGGACTTTCAGGTCTCGGTTGGGTTTGGCATTGTCCGGCTTCTGAGCCTCAGGGACGGCCTGCTGGGGCCTGAGCTCAGGCTCTTGGACAACGGCGTCCTGCCCGGGAGCAGGCACATGGTCCCCACCCAGGCGGTCTCCACCAAGGACATCCTTTCCCGCCTCTGGGTGACCTTCCTGCGCCCCAGCAGAGACGGCTGGGTGTTCGCGCTGATGTGCCACCACCTGGGCCCGAGGGACTGCCCCTCCCGACCTGCTGGACGGGCCTGCAGGACCCCGGGCGGGGCTCACTTCCTGGGACTTGTCTGCCCCCACACCCAGGTCGCCTGCCACCTCCTTTCTGGATTTCTGCTGCTCGTGGGAGCCTTCTCCATTATTGCCCTGACTCTGCCCCGGGGAGTCCCCAACATCAGGCTTCTCTGGACTCGCAGGTGCCCCAGCGAGGTGTGGCTCGGGGACCCGTTCCTGCACGCCAGCCACCTTGGGCACAGCACGCTGCCGGCCTTCCATCGGCTCGGCCTGGGCTGCCCGGGGCTCCGGGTCCACACCACCGGGAGGACCGGCTGGGGCCCCGCCTGCGGCCTCCTCTGGAGAGTGCTGGCGATGCCCCTGGGGCAGAACGGGGGGCTGCCGGGGAGCTCCGAGCTCAGGTTCCAGAGGCTGCAGGGGGGGATGCGGCACCGTCCCCGCATCATGGGTGTCCTGCTCCTTACTCCTGGGCGCGGCCACCCCTGGCTCGGGCTGCATGTCCACTGCAAAGGAAGACACAGGTTTAGCCTTAGAAACAAGCCGAAGCCCCCGATGCTGGGACTGAAAGGAACCAACTTGACAGGGAGTAAGAAATCTGCTCACAACGTGAACGTGCACAGCACGACTCCGAGGCCACGGGGCCAGCTGCAGGGATGCCAGGAGACGCTGGCATTCGTGATGAGCGACGCCCTTGCCGGCCCCCCACCCACCACCCCGCCTGCCCCTGCGACTTGCCGTCCTCGCCGGCTGGCCGCTGCTGGTGCATCTCCTTATGTTGTTCCTCGATCACTGCCAGCAGCTTCTGCTGTTGGTCCAGGAGGCGCTTCTGCTGCTCCTGCTGCTCCTGGATCACCTGCAGCAGCACGGCATGCTCCAGCATCTCCGCCCGGCCGGCCTCTGTGTGGGGACACGCGGTCAGAGCCTGCGCCGGGCCCAGGTCGCCCCAAGGCCAGGCAGTGAGGCACTCAGGCCTCTGCAGCGGTGCCAGTGACCGTTCTCTCCGCCTCCCTCTCACACAGGCTTGTGGCATAGACACCCCGGTGCAGCCCAGGTGCCCTCACTGGCTCACGGTCGCTGCCGGAGTGGCACCAATGTGACCTGGGCCGGGTGACAAGCTAGAAGGGATCCTGAAGGAGAACACAGGCACCTACAGATGGCTCTTGCAAGGTGAGAATTCTGAAAACAAACCGCCGTCTTTCCAGCAGAGACAAGAGCTGGGACCTCCGCGGGGCTGAGACCACCAACACACAGCGGGTCCCCACACACTGCCCCCCCAGGACACAGCTGCAGGCCCCACACGCAAGGAGCTTGGCAGCGAGGCGAAGGGAAGGCCCATGCAGCGGGTGTGGGGAGGAAGCAAGGCTCTGTCACAGCCCCACACAGAACATGGCCCCAGGGGAGGCCCCGAGGCTACACACCAGCACCAGCAGCGGCCTCAGCCCACAAACGCTTTAGCAAGGGGCCCGCTGCTCCCCCTGGTTCACGTAGCATTTACAACACAAGTGTCTTTAAACAGGAAGCTTTGAAAGATGCTGTGACTGGTCAGGGATGTTGGGTGTGAAAGTTCACATCAGAAGGAGAGATGTTTGCAAGTGGTGACAGCGACAGCCCAGCAAGGGCCCCGTCTGCTGGGCACAAGGACCATCCATGATCTGTGACCTGTCATAACAGTGGTGGGTCCGCCTTCCCCCAGGGACGGCAGTGGGTCACCACCCTGGAGGCCAGTGCATGGATGTTCAGATGGGTGGGCCATGGAGGACTTGCTAGTGAGGCAGCCATGGGAGGACGGGCCACGTGGAGGAGTGGGCCCCTCAGCCAGTCCAGCTGCAGCCCCTTGCTCCCCACCAGGCACCCATCCAGACACCCCAAGGTCATCAGGACACCTGCCTGAGCAAAGCCATGTTCGTGCATGGGTTCCGGACTCTGCACGCCCCCTTTACACATGGGAAGCCACAGTGCTGTCCGCATGGGCTTTCAGACCAGCCACCTTGGCCGTGGGCCATCCTGTCACCCTGGGTGCCATGGCTCATGACCATGTAATGGTTGATGGCACAAGGACGGCCCCACATGCTGCCAACACTGCTTGTTCCCAGGCGGGTTCCAGAGGAACCAGTCCCCCCGCCTCACTGGCTCCTCGGAGGGCCAGCCCTGCACCGACACTGGGGTGGGGGGAGGGACGTGACGCCATGTCCAGCCGGAAGTGACACATGGAACAGCTATGAGACAGAGCGGAGGTGACAAGCTGTGCCCACAGCCAGACCACTCGTGTAGCCCACCAGGACCACAGGGGCCAGCCTCACAGATGGGATGACAGCCGCCAGATGCTAATATACATGCAGAATATATTAACATCAGGCCATGCACACGCAGAAGTTACATGTGGTCCCCGCCCCATCTCTCAGGTGGGGCCTCAAGCGGCCAGCGCTTCCGGACTGCTCTCCATGACAGTGGAGCCACCACAGGCCTAAGAGGGTCCAGGGCATTTGTAAAAGAAGGCAGCAAATCGGGGCATTGGGGACCCCAACTGAGGGCTGTGGCCCAACCCAGGGGTGGGGGTGGACCGTGTGTGCCGGTCCCTGGGCTGTGCCACACGCACCCCGTGCAAGGCCGTATGGGACGCATGCCCGCGTCAGCTTTGTCCTTGCATCTCTGAATCCTCCACAAACACACCTTTTATTGTGACACACGCCTCTCGATTCATACCTGCTACTATCTTTTTGATTTCAGCTGTTCATCCCATTGAGAGGCGTACGGAAGAAAAGCAGAATAGGAAACCGTGAAAATTCTCTTTTCAGAAAAAAAGAAGTCAAAGAATCAAACAGGTTTGGTAACAGATTCTAACGATTGGAACCAAGCAACAGGGAGGCTAAAACCAGAGACAAAGTAACGTGTGTGCCATCCTAAAGCAGCTCCTGAGCTCGGGAGACCCCGTGTCCTTGCAGGCCCTGCCGTCCAGGACCCGGGAGCTAGAAGGCACAAGTGGCGTCCCTGTGCCGGGTGCTCCGTCGGGCTGTCCCCACAGGCCCACTGGGAGGCAGGCAGCTCGGGGGCAGCGAGGCCTGTCTCGTGACCCCACCCAAGACAGCTCCAGCTCAATTTACAAACACAGGATGCACAGGGGACCATGCAGGGATCTGGGGCCACTCGGTGCTGCCACCAAATGCAGTGACACTACTGGGGGCTCAGCCTGCATGGGGATGTGACACAGAAGGCTGTGGGTCATCAAAGAAATCAGACGGGTAATCGTAGGCCAGCCAGGCAGCTGCCACCACCTCCACCTCAGAGGCAAAACCTAACTGGTGGGGACATTGTGAGGTGTCAAAAGCCAACCACTGGAATCACCCCAAAATGAGCAGAAGGTCTGGAGGAGGATTCGCGGCAAGTCTCACTCCCTGGAGAGAAAAGCAGGAGGAGCTTGTTTCCGGATAGGTGATGGGTCTTCCACGCAGGGGACACAACTGTCCCCTGTCCCACCCCCTCCAGCTAAGGGGACAGGCAGACAAGGGACTGGAGCCACTGCCGGGGGTGGGATGCTGCGACAGAGTGGAAACAGCCACTGGCCCTCGAACTGGGTCACGGGAAGAGACACCCTCAAATAAGCCAGTCCTGGTGCACTAACGCCCCCACATCTGCTGGTTGTAACATCACCGG
Organism: Hipposideros armiger; assembly: GCF_001890085.2. NCBI lineage: Eukaryota > Metazoa > Chordata > Mammalia > Chiroptera > Hipposideridae > Hipposideros > Hipposideros armiger. Next base: position 322,991 of record NW_017731712.1, read on the forward strand.
GTTAGAAGTGAAGTGCTAGGAAGTGAAAGACAAACGGTACTGGAGTCCCGTGACAGAGCGACAGGTCCTTTCAGGGATATAAAAGGGCTTTTAGGGAGGAACCAGAGGAAATCCAGGAAGCCCTTTAAGATCTTTCCCTCAGTAGGAAATGGGACACCGGAGGCTGGGGGCCTTGAAAAGGACCCGAGGTGGCACCTGTGGCCCTCTGCCACTCCTCCGGGTATGGAGGAGGGGGCAGATGTCCCAGGGTGCCAGGGGCAACGGATTGGGGGGATAGTTGACGGGGGTGCAGCCAAGCCCTTACCCTCCAGCTTGCTGCCGGCACGGTCTCCACCCTCTCCCTCCACGTTCCTCAGTCCTCTGGGCTCTGCCTGCTGCGCGGCCCCGGGGCCTGGTTTCCCACCTGCACACACAGGGAAGACCAGGTTCGCAAAAAACTCGGAAGGAAGGAGGCGGCACAGAAGAGGGTAGAGGGACAAAAGGAGGTGGCAGATGTTTCCTAAGCTCACCCTCCACTTTGCCCCTCCTCCCCTGTCAGCACAGTTTATATTCAACCTGATGATTACCAGGGAAGTAATAAAAAATATTTAACCATCTCATAGATGGTGGCAGTGAGCCAGGGCTAACCACCCTCACCAATTAGCATACGAGAGCCCTCCTGACCAGCTCTTAGCTGGCACTTGGCAACGCGGTACCTGTCAGGCGCTGGGCGCACCGTTCCCTTTCCCCCACTGTGTGCACCCAGACACGGGAGCAGCGCAGCACCTGACATTTAGTGGTCTGGCAAACAACTGTGTGACAGATATCAGAATAGCTGTCAAGCCACCAGACTCTTGGTTTTCCCCAACAGCTGCTGAAGGGGCTGCTCCATTTACATGCTAATCTTGGAGATGAGGAAACGCCGGGCAGAAGAAGGCCAATCCGTTCCTGCCCTAGCCCAGCCTCTCCCACGCCCCCCAGTGGAGGGTCCTCTCCAGGGATGGGCGACTTTGCTGACACCCACCAGGCTCCTTCTCCGCTGGTTTGCCCACGGCCCCCACGTGGCCTGGCAACGGGACACCGGCTGCTCTCTCCCCTGCACCTGCCCCCAGGGCGTCCAGCCCCTCAGGGAGCACTGCCTGGGGCCCTGGACGCAGACCCCTATCGCCAGGCTCCAGATCTGCGGGCTCCACAGCCAGCTGCCCATTTCCTTCCGGAACCTTCTGAGGGTCTTCAGGAAGACCACCCGCTGCCTCCAGGGCCTGGTCCTGGTCAGGTCTCTCTCTCTCGGAATCTGGCAGAGGTGGCACCACCTGACCCTTGCCCGCCTCAGCCTTTTCATCCACGTGTTTGGACGAACGTTCGTTCTCCTCTGGTCCTTCTTGGTCTTGACCTTCGTCCACCACCACCTTGTCATGAGGGACGGGGGGTTCATGGCGGTGGGCCTCGCCCATAGGTACCGCCACACCTGGCAAGAGACGGAGGACGTGTTAGAGAACAGGCAGGGGAGGATGACTGTGAGCTGAATTCTAGTGCCCGATGGTGTGACAGGCCAGCGAGTGCCACCTCTCACAGATCTGACTACTGTCTAGCTGAGGACTGATACCATTTCTAGAAAATTACAAGACAGGCAGCTGCAAACCAGCTGCTTTGGCCAGGGACATGCCTATCTGAATCGAAGGATGAAGGATGCAGAAAGGGCAAGGCTGGGGAGGAGAGACCCACGGCCCTGGGATCCCCTCCCGACGGACGCCGGCACCTTTCCCACCCTCGGCCCTCGCGCCAGCCACACCACCTTGGCCTGGACGGTCCAGCTGCACCTCCTCCCGCCTCTCCTTGGTGTCTTCCCTCTGGGGGACGTCCACGGGGCCCTTAATCTGGGCCTGCTCCATCTCCTCCTTCTCATGCGGCCGCTTCGGCTTGTCCCGGTCGTCCTCGGCCACGCCCACCACTGGATTCTGGCCTGTAAGCACAGCACAGCTAATTGAGCAGCGTTTCCACATGGCTACACCACCAATCAGCACAGAACCGGGCGGTTTTCCCTCGATTGGAATCACATTTCCCAGTCGAATGGCAGAGCCTAAGCAGTTCTTTCTTTCCTGTTCAAATCATTAGCAGCTAAGCTGCATAGGAAACTGTCACTTTTCATGTGTATTCATAACAAAAATGTCAAAATGAAATTTACACCTAATTGGGTGCTGAGCACCACTCCATGGAACAATGGCCGTTACCACCAGATGGCAGCACGAACCCACTGTTTGATGTGGGCTGGGGGCTGCTGGCCAGGGGACAACACCCTGCCAAGCTCAACCCCTCCCTGCAGGCTCAGGGCCAGGAAGGGGAAGGGCTTAAAGAAAATGCCGGTAGGAGGTGGCTGGCAATCCCGCTGACTTCTCACTGTGGATGGTGAAAATCAGTATTGAAAGGAATATGAGCAAAGGGCACCATCTACATACAGCGCTGTCTGGCACCTCCCACGGCGCCTCGCGCCTGACCCCGTACAAGCACGCTCACGGTAGGGCCTTAGGAGGGGCGCTCAAAGATGGCCCACAGAACTGGGCCAAAATGGAGACTTTCTGGAAACTATCTCAAAAAAACAACAACCAGACACTTTCTACATGTTAGGCAAATGTGGCAAAAACCAAAGAACTAGCTGGGGGAGAAAAGACTAAAAAAGTCATTTCATCCCAGAGGCAAGACGCAACTTCTGTCCCCATCTTGGGACTCGAGTTGCCCAGAAAGGGGGAGATTGAAGTGCTCAGTGGGCAGCAGTGCTGGTTCAAATAAGCATGTGGCTGTCGCGCCAGCAGGTAAAAATGTCCTGGTCTCCGCCACACAATTATCCCCTCACCGAGGCCCCTGTGCTCCAACAAGAACCACCGTAAATCAGGGGTCTCCGTCGAGCAGATTACGAAGAAAGGGGCTGGAAGGGAATGGACAGATGTGACAAAACAAAGAAAGTAAGTCTCTGTTCTGTCACGGGACCAAGTTGCCTCTGAGCAGTCATTTCTCATCAGGGAACAAAATTAGTCCATCATGGGCATGAAGGACCAGCTGAGGCGAGCTCCGGGCCGTCTGCCAGGCCGGGGAGTGACCACGGTGGACACGGAGTCGCCCAGGAAGTTGAGCCATCTGCAAGGGGCATAGGGCTTCCCAGCGAGGACCAGAGGGCTCGGGCCCCACCCGCCTGCAGCATTCTCAGGCCTGGATTCCCCACTCCACAGCTGTCCGCGGGCAGTGGCCACGGCGTTTTCTAAAGCGGAACCAGGCTCTTCATCAGGGAGTTGGCCGGCAACGCCTCTTGGCCGCAGTAAAACTAACATAAAACTTCAAATGAGTAACTGAAAACAGCCTACGCTCCCCCGGCTGGGCTTCCGAAGGGACGTGACCGCGTGTTTCGCAAAGACAGGAAATCGCCCTGTGTGGTTGGCGGCGGCGCTACTGGCTAGCAAACAGGGCAATGACAGTGTGGATGGAACAGCTGGGGAGCTAGGGGCTCTGGTGCCCCACTTTCTCCTGGGAGGAAAGCAGCCTGTGGGGCTCAGGAGCGGTCAGCAGAGGGCGCCCCGCACAGGCTCAAAATCCCACAGCTTCCAAAGGTCAGCACCAGCCTGCTTCACTGGTCCTCAAAGTCGCTGGCCCAGATCACCGGTCCTCAAGGTCGCTGGTCCTCAAGGTCGCTGGCCCGTCTTACAAAGCCAGGCCCTGCCACGGGGTGACACCCTGACACCTGGTCCTGCCTTCCCTCCAGAGTGCCAGCCTCTGTGGCATGAGAAGGGGTGGCTCATTAGGGGCTTGTTTTTAAACCCCCCTTCTCTTGACTTAGTGGCAAAGGGACCCCGACTCTATTTGCTCATCTTTTGAATGTGGAGGACTCCCAAAGACTCCTCAGACCCTGATGCCCCACGGGTGGCCACTGAGGCATCGATCTGTTCCCTCACGGTCCTCCTGCAAGCATCACATCCTCCCACGGGCAGCAGGTGGGCGGGTGTGCCATTCAGCAAGGGACCAGGTCACGCGGAGCTGGCACACAGGAGGCAGTGCTCCTCCCCGCCCCCGAGAGGTGCTTCCGAGTCTAGCTGGATCCTTCCAGGCCAGCGTGGTCATCCTGGAAAGCGCCAGTGCAATGAGCTTGCTGCCGTACATGTCCCGACACAAGGGCAGAAAAACGACAGAATCGCAGGGGCGTTGGGGACGTGTGACGCAGACAACGGCTGTTAAAGCCCCTCTCAGCAGGCGCAGAGGAAGCTGTGGCACCAAGTGCTCCCAGACCTGGGGAGAGAGGCGGACGTGGAGCTGTGTCGCCCTCACAGGCATGCTGGCATCTGTCACAGGAGTTGGGATGCTTTCCTGCCTGTGCATGGGCAGCCGGTGCCGGCACACGGGCATCTGCTTGGGACAGATTATGGTGGAGCAGAGGGCGAGGCGGTGAGGCCACTCAGGTCTGTGGTCACCCTCTGCCACCTGTGTCCACACGTGTGGACGTGCGGCCACCTACAGGCCTTCCTCCCGTCCACAGTACTGCAGGCTGGTCCGCTGTCCAGCTAGGCACCCAGAGGTCCCTGGCCCTTCCTCCTTTCCCACCGAGCAGAAGAATGGCAGTGTCCCCCCCACTGCAGGAAGGGGACGAGTCACACAGGGGCGTGGGCCAAGGCTGCTGCCCAACACTGCGTAATGGGGTGCGGGCGTTGGGAGAGAAAGGGAGCCGAGCTACAAGCCTGCCAGCCACCTAGGGTGCTACCAACCATGAGGTGGGGGCCTGCTCGCCTTTTCTAAACGTGTGGCCGCCTCGTTCCCCCACCCCCACCCCACTCCTCGTGGTCCCCACACCAGGGAGCGCCCCAGACTCTGTGCTCACCACCCAGAGCTCTAGGCCATGCATGCTAGTCACATGTGTCCCCAGGAAGGGAGGACTCCCACTGTCAGCCCCAGGGCCAGTGCAGGGCTGAAGGAAAGTTGGTACTGTTTTGAATGTGACATCAAAGAGCCCCGCTGGCACACCGATGGCAGTCCGACAGGGTGCCCAGCACAGGCCCCACAGGCCCCAGTCCGCTTCAGCGAGGCCGCCCACCCATCAACTATGGGGGAGGCCAGGCGAGAACCACGAACGCGCTAAACACACACGGCATGTGGTTCCGCGGGGCCATGTGTTTTGTTACAGCTCGTGGAGCAAATGGAAACCAGATGTGGCCGCGCGGCTCCAGGTGAGCCAGCGCCCGCCTCCGTGACAGGACACAGCTGCTCGGCCATGGGACAGGCAGCCCTGTCCGCGCTGACTCATGCCAAGAAAGCCGCCACCGGGCGGGCCCACAGCTGAGATGAGGCCAAGGCGAGGGAAACTGTGCCTGAGCCCAGCTCTGCCGGGGCATCCCCAACACACAGAGCCGACACACCGGTGGCAAGGGACCCAGTGAGGTGCCAACAGGGTGGGTGCACGATGGCCACCTCCCTCTTCATGTGGACTTCTCCATCCAAACGACCAAGTCCGATCCTGCAGCTCTGAGCACTCGGGCTGTTTCCTTGGTGTGTCCTCCGTCCCCAGGGGTCTTCTCCACAGGACGCCCGCAAAGGGGGATCTTCTCTCCAGGCCTGCCAGCCCAAGGAGGCAAGACAGAGCATGCCCAGCTCCTCCAAGGTCAGACAGCCCTGGGACAGACTGCTCCCCGGCAGGCAGGGGCATGTACAGGGTGCTGACACCACAGGTGCGCTCCAAGCACAGGGAGTGAAGCCGGAATGCAGCAGCAACGTGTCCAAGGGCCTCTGCCTGCACCCAGGCACGCTCGCCTCCCAGGCCAGCTCTTCCGCGACCTTCTCTTTTGTCCCTCATGGCCGTGGGGGACCTCACCGCGCTGGGGCCGCAGCACCGGGGGCCTGCGAGGCGGCCTCAGCCGTGGGAGGGGATGGGAGTGGGTGTCATCACCACCAACAGACAGGCTGACCAGTAACAGGCCATGAGCAGGGCACCCACCAGAGGAGTGGCACTGACTGTCCGGGCGAGGCGGCTGAAATTTACATCCTCATAACAAAACAAACCAACGTGCGTGACACCCACACAGTTACTTACCTATCCGTGCACTGAGTGGGGCCGTGGGGGTTTCAGCCCTGCTGTCCCTGTCTGCCGTCTGTCCCCTGCACGTGGGTGGATGTCCCCCGCCCCACTCCATCACCCAAACAGGATGGAGGCAGCTGGACATGTGAGACAGCCTAGAAAGTGCCAGCTTTGTTCCCACGGCCCCAAGGTGTCGCTACTAGGGCACGCCCAGGAGGGCGCAGGAGCTGGGGGGCCGAGTGTGTACCTGAGAGCCGCGTACCTGGAGGCCGGGCCACCTTCGCCTTCATCTCGCCCTGAGCCTCTCCAGGCCGGCCGCCGGGGGCCCCCTTTGCCAAGTCCAAGTCCACAGGAGTCTCCTCACTCACGGACAGCGTGGTGTGTGTGCTGACCACCAGGATGCCCAGGCCAACCCAGAGCACCACCTGGATAAGACAAAGACCCCAAGGGAAAAAGGAGTCACCAAGTCCCCAGGCCCCCACCCTTCCAGGGAGGGAGGCCTGAGGGCCCAAAGCCACCTCCACCTCGTGAGCATAGCAGGAGGGGCCAGGGGCACAATCACGGAGGACTGCCTGCAGCCAATCACACTGACCGCCAGGAGACAGTGGTCCCTGACTGCTCAAGTCTGATGACCGAGTCATCAGCCAAACCTGCTGCAGCCGCATCAGCAATGGGGTAGGGCAGCGTGAGAGTTGCCCCAAGAGAGAAAAAGCATGTGTATGACACAGAGGTGCCAGCTGCCTGAGACCCAAGCCTACTGATCACACCTCTCAGAGAGCCTGGCGACCGGACCCCCCTGTACCCATGGCTGCAGAGACTGGTTTGACGGCTTCGCCCGGAGATGCAAGAATCTCAAGGCACCTGCCCAGCTGGAAAGGGGGCCCTCATGCATGGCACCACTTCAGCCAGTGGCCATGTGAGGGCCCAGACCACAGGTCCCCGGTCCCTCAAAGCCCAGGTATGAACAACCTGCTCCTAACGTCACCCAGTGGGCAGGACATGCCCAGAGCTGTGGGGCGCAGACCGGGAGATAGCATGGAGGTGGCAGCTTCTCGCCCCTCCTGAGCTGGGGTGTCCAGCGGTGCTGCCCTGGAGGCAGTACTGATGGTCAGAGGTCCCCTCCCTGTCCTGTCCCTCCCGTGAAGGACCTGCCGTTGACCATAAATGCTGCCTCAGTAACTAAGCACAGCAAACCCCACCCCCGCAACTGTCTCCTCCGGCATTTGCACTGTCTGCAGTACGGTGAGCACAGGCTGGGCCAGCACTCTCTGGGTTAACGAGGCTGCCTCAGCAGTGGGCGCTGCCACTTCTGCCCTGCCCACCTGGCCCACCGGCTCTTCCCAGGCAGCAGTGACTCCTGGTCCCACAAAATGCTGGCCACGGTGCGGGAGGCCCAGTCACGGTTCCCGTGGACTGGCAGGGCCCCTCTGGCAGTGACTACCAGCAGGCCACCATCGCTGCCAACAGAGCTGCCCGAGGGGCACATGGGGATGCTGTCGGATCTGTGCTCTGAGGTGCAAGCAGCATCTGCAGACGCTATGACCATGGCGCTCAGGATCTAGCTAGACCCCTGACCCGCCCCAGTCATTTTCTTAAAAGTATGTGGATGCTACCCAGCCGTGTGCCCAGAGATCAGCGTATACATCTTCTTACCAGGAAGGCAAGATTCGTGCAGCAGTGATGGTGTCTAGAAGGTGACCAGAGTAGTTTTTTAAAATTAAGGAAGAAACCTTGAACACTTCGCATTTCTGATTTCTCCGGCCAACGGCAGAAACGACCTCACTGAGAAGCAATGAAAGCATTCATCTCCTGACTTGGATCCTGCAACGCCCACAGGACAAGTGCAGGACCTGAGTGACAGTCCTTAGAAACTCAGTGGGATAAAGAGTGACACTGCCCAATATCCCCAGCCGGTCAGGAAGGAAGCAGCTCCCAGTGACACAGAGGACAGTGCCCAGGAGGGAATCCTACGAGCCTGGTGGCAGCAAAACCCCATCCACCTCCAGGCTTGTTCAGGTCCCTAAGCTGGTTTTAACATGGAGAAACAGTTGGTCATTTTGTGTCGGGTCATTTTACAGGACACCAACGAACATCTCTGTGGGAGACTCAGAAGCCACAGGCAATGTCTCACCCACAACTTTGAACAACTTTGAATGATCTGTATCAATGCTCAGCTTTCTCAGCTTAAAGAAAAAAAATTGCATGCAGAATAAAAAACATGAACTCTGTCAACACTGGGGGCCAGCAAGCTTCCGAAAAAGACGCAAGACAGCGTCAACTTCACGGCAATTTACAAAAAAGGGCCTGCAGGAAGCCAGAAAGTTCCAGAAAATGACCCAGCTCCACCCAGTCTGCGTGGGAACGTGTTAGGAGGCGAGAATCCGCAGAGCCAGGGCAGGAACACTCCAGGTGGGCGGGCATTTGGAAAAGGCACAGGTCCCCCGAGGCAGCCTGGACAACTAGGCACTGACCACAGGCCCGATACCCCGGGTCCTGCCCTGCCAGAGATCAGGGAGGCTGGCTGCTGACCACATGCAAACAGGGACGCTCCCTGGTTCTCCCAAAGTCCCGAATAAGGAAGAGACGCTGTTTCCAGAGGAGGGGCCTGCCGGGCACAGGGGCTGCCGCAGCCTCAAGAGAGGAAGAGGGTGGCTGTGCCCCAGATGGTGTCACCTCAGGAGCCCGAGTACAGCCCTTCAGTACCCGCCTTCCAGACAAGCCTGCAAGTCCAAAGTGTGGCTCGGAAACAGGGCCAGCATCTGAAATCACAGAGCCCTGCCGCCTTCCTACTGCATGTGACCATGAGGGACAGGCAAATACATGCCCAGGCGTGGCCTGGGGCACCCCAGCACTTCCCCGCAGCCTCCATACCCAGGGGTTCCCGACTCAACACCAGAGAAAAGCACCTGGAGGTGGGGAGAATATGCCCCAATTCTCTAGGCAGCCCCTTCAGCGCCTCTAGCTCCCCCTGCTGGCTTCTGGGATGCAGCATGTCAATTCCAGACGGGGACCCTAAGCACCTCCACCTGTCAGGACTGGGGGACACTCTGCTCTCTCTGATTTTCAAGATAAAGAGTGAACCGCATGATGGCAGATAAGAGCCAATGGTGTGTTCACAGTTCTTGCTTATTCTTCTGAAGACGTTTTTCAGAACATCCGATGCCCCCCTTTTCTGGCCCTTCTCAGTGCGTGGCCAGGAACCAGTGCCCGGCGGGCGGGCAGCAGCCTAAGGCCTTCTGTGGAGCAGCCGGATGACCCGGACAGGAGGCCACAGCCCAAGCAGGTGCCTCAGGCCCCAGGACTGTGCGTGGCAAACGGCAGCCACATTTCTGAGTGTGTTTCCCAGAAGACTCGTGTTCCTCAAACATTAAAGCAACACATTCGGAAATAAAACACAGCAGCACATACACACAGTACGCCACGGTAAGACGGATCATTCCAGACTGCTCATGATGTACCGCGCCAGCACCCTAAGTAGGGGGAGAGCCTTTCCCGCCTTCTCCACACATGGTCAAAAAGTAGTTAATATGACTCAACGTGCTTTCTAGATTTTAAAACCACAGGCATGATAGTGAAACAGGCATGATAGGTGCTTCGTTAACTCAAGTCTGTGTTCATGTCCACGTACGTGTGCGAGCATAAGTGTGCACACTCATGTCCACATACATGTGTGCCTGTCAACACTCGTGTCCACATACATGTGCAGGCATGTGAGTGTGCACACTCATGTTCAGGTACGTGTGCAGCTGTGTGAAGGTGCACACTCATGTCTATACACCGAGCCAAAGCCAGAATCAGGATCAACAGGTAACACTAGACACTGCCCTAACAGAGTCAGGAAGATGACGAGCTGGCCCCCCACGCCACCAGTGCACGGCCAGGGGTGCCAATGATACTCCCACAAGAGAGAAGGGAAAGTCGTAACAACTGGAAAGGAGGAGGTGCAATCAAGAGACCCCCCCGTAAGAGTTCAGGAAGGTAATGGAGTAAAAACTTAACAGAGGACAGTCTACAGCTTCCCTGTATAGAAACAACCACCAGTTAGAAAACCCAGGAGAAGAAGAGACCCCAGGAGCACAGGCGGGGGCAGCAGGCGCGCAGTGGCCCAGGGACGGAGGCCCCGTGAGTGGCCGAAGCCACGCTGACAGGGCACAGGGAGGCCCGAGTCCACACTGTAGGTCAGCCAGAGTATGAAGGTGCTGATTTTCTTAATTAACCCACAGCTTCAGTGAATTCCAAATAGATCAAAACACAAAAAGCTGGAGTCATTTTTGTTAAAGTCCAATCGGCTGACTTGGAACATTCATATGGAAAATAAACAAGCACGAAGAACCAGAAACATTATTAACAAAAGCAAAAAGAGGGATTAGAATTAAAACGTCTCAGAGCAACGCGTCGCAGGACAGGGGGAACTGTCACAGGCTGCGGTAATGAAAACTGTGCAAGACCGCGTGACTGGACAGGCCAGCCCGCAAATTAGAACAAGTCCCAAACCAGGCCCCAAAACGGATAAGAATGTAACGTATGGAGAGGTGACATTCACACCGGTGATGGGTTAACAGGGTGTGACAACTAGGGAGCCAGCTAGAAACAGACTGGGCATGACCAGTGTTTCTTCTTTCTTTTTTAAATTGGGGAATTGGGAGAGGGGAACAGTGTTGGGGAATTGGGGGAAGGGACCAGCCAAGTTGTTGTCCTTCAGTCTTCATTGTGGAGGGCGCCAGTCGCCATCTGGCTTCCCGTCGGCAGCTCGTGGCCTCTAAGCTCAAGGTGCTGTGTTACAATCTTAGTTGTGGGTGGGCGTAGAGACCATCCCATGTTGGAGTCGAACCAGCAGCCTTATTAAGAGCGCACGCTCTATCCACTGAGCCATCCGGGCAGCAGCTCAACTCAAGGTACCGAGTTCAGTCTTAGTTGTGGGCGGGCATAGCCCACCATTGAACAGGCAGTCTTGCTGTTAGGAGCACATGCTCTATCCACTGAGCCATCCTGCCACCTGTTGGCAGCTCAGCGGCAGCTCAGCCCGGGCGCAGCGTCACTGGCCCATGTGAGAATCGAACTGGCGACCCTGTTGCTCAGAGCTCGCGCTCTTAAGCTGACTTTTAACCAACTGAGCACTCGGCCAGCCCCTACCACTGTGTTTCTTACACCAGAGTAAAATGCAGATGGATCAAAGATTTAAATGAGAAAATGAAGTCATGCAAGTAGTAGAAATGAGGGAAGAATTTTTTAAATACTGAAGTGGCAGTGTCTAACTCTGACTTTTCTCCCCTAAAAAGTCTGGCGGACTAAAACACTGAGACTTGACAAACTGGGAAAAACGTTTGCAACTTGGCAGGCAACGTGCTAATCCCCTCATACTATGAGGGGTTCCTGAAACTAAGACGTGCCTGCTTCTGGCTGTGGCACAAGCGCTGGCAACACAGCTCTGCCCATTTCAAACTCCTATGCGAGCTGAATAAAAAAGTGAAAATCACCCGACTAAAAACACTACTGGGCCTCTGAGCCATGAGGGGTGAGATCCCAAGACCAGCGGGAAGCACGGAGGCACCGCGGTCAGGGCGGGGTTCCCGAATGAAGGGTGAGGGCTCCCTGGCAGCCACGACGTGACGGGCTCTGCTCCTGGACAAGAGACAGGCGCCCTCATCCTGTGTGCAGCGCTCCCCCAAGGCACGTGCCAGCTGCCAGCCACAGCGAGACACAGAGAGCAGCTGCCAAGAGTACAGACGCTCAGCAGAGACTTGAGCTATCTGAGGGGGACGGCATTTAGCTGAGACCCTGGCTGGGCTGCACCCAGGAGTGAAGGCAAACCAGAAACAGGCTGCCTCAGGTGGAAACAGGCCTCTGTCTGCTAGAGGGAAGACAATGCCACGCAGAACCCCAGTGTCTCACACACGACATCCACAAGCTACCAGGCAAGCCAGGAGGCAGGGCCAAGTGACAGGAAACCAAGAAACCACAAAGGATCGGTATAAATAAATACTATCTGAAACAATAATGTGTTGTGGAGTTTAAAATATATGTAAAATTAAAGTACATACAAACAGTAGCACCAAAGGCCAGAGGAGGGTCCATGGACTTAAAATATCGTGGGGACCTTGCTTTGTCCGGGAAGTGGCAAATAACTAATTTACTGTCAACTCTAATAAGCCAAGGATTCAAATTAAACCGCCTTGTATAACTGCCCAAGAACAGAAATGTACTACCCCAGCTAACAGAGGAATAAAGGATAAATACTTAAAATGCTTGATCTATCCAAAAGGTAGCAAGAAAGAAAAAAATGGGAAAAAAAGAACAGATGGGACAAATAAAAAACAAAGAGTGAGACGGAAGCTTTAATCCCCCCAAAATCAGTAATTACATCAACTGTAAATAGTTTTAAATACTCCTATTAACAGGCTGGGTACAAACAAAACAAAAGCCGACTACATGCTATTATAAGAGACACACTTTAAATAGAGAGGCATAGCGAGATCAAAAGTAAAAGGATGAAAAAAGCCATACAGTGCAAATACAAACCCCAAACAAAGCTGGGTTAGCTGGGTATCAGACAAGACTGACTTTAAGGAGAGAAGCCTTTCCAAAGATAAAAAGGGACATTTCACAAGAGAAAGAGCCAGTTTAACAAGATACAGCCATCTTAAACTTGTATGTTCCTAATAACACAGCTCCAAAATAAAAGGCAAGAATAGCAGAAATAAACAAATCTACAATTACACTGGGAATTAGCATTCCTTTCTTGAATTGATAAACAAAAAGATTGAAAAGTCAGTGAGAATACATAAAGTCTGAACATGGTAGTTGGTGACTGGACCTAACCGTGTAGAGGACACTGCTCCCAATGACTACAGACGCCACCAGGATGGGCCACAGGCTAGGCCACAAAGCCAGTCTCAACGGATGCCAAAGGACCGAAATTCTTCCACGTGTGTCCTCCACCCACACAGGACAATGCTCGCAGACTATAAAAAAGATTACAAGGACATCCCCAAAGTTATAGAAATTTAAAGCAGCCATGAGTGGACGGAGAAGCGACAATGCCGGGAGCTGAGTGACAATGTTGTGTCCAATCTGCAGGGTGGGGCGGCCCAGCAGGAGGCCAGCGGGCTGCTGTCCAGGAAGCTGACAAGCCAACCCTACAGCTGAGTCAGAAATGCAAGGGCCAACGACGGAAAGCCAAGGCGGAGGACTTCCACTGCCTGACAGCAAGGCTTGTACGGTCACAGCCACCGGGACAGGGCAGCACTGGCCCAAGGAGGGACTGACTGTCACACCTGCACAGGGGACTGGTGACAGTGGTGCTGCTGCAGGGCAGTGAGGAAAGGAGGGAGCTGACCAGCCAAGGCCTCCTGGAGGACAGGACCCTCACCCCACCTCACACTAGTCAACTCCAGGCAGAGCACCGATCCAGATGGGAACAAGGAAATGAACACCTCTACGATGTGGCACAGGAGGCTATCTCCAGGGCCTGGGGATAAGCAAAGTCGTACATAAAAAGAACCCAGCGAAAGGAAAAGACCAAAACGCTGCATGACACTAAAATTAGGAACATCTGTTGATCAAAAGGTGTCTTTAAGGAAGTGAAAAGGCAGCCAAGAGAGAGAGAAAAACATTTGCAATATACATTTCTGAAAAAACACTTGTATCTAGAATCTTAAAAACTTCTACAAATCATAAGAAATAGACAACCCAATAGATTAAAAATGGGTAAGACGATGGGCCGGCCGAGTGGCGCGATGGTTAAAAACTCGCTTGGGATGCCAGAGGGCCTCGGTTCGGATCCAACATGAGGGTCAGTGACACTGCCCTCTACAGCTAAGATGCTGAACAACAGCTCAACCTGGAGCTGGGCTGCCGTGAGTCGCTGGCGACAGCGTAGGCTGCAGTCCCTGTGGCAGTGAGTTGCCATGGGCTACCGTATGTAGCCAGCAG
>NW_017731712.1:337270-354565 GCF_001890085.2 Hipposideros armiger
AAAAAAAAAAAATGGGTAAGACAACACCCCCTTGGAGAATAAGCATGTGAAAGGCCCCCAGCCTCCTCTGGCACATGGGTTGCAAATTAAAACCCAAATGAGGGACTACTCACCACACACCCATCAGAAGGGAAAGGATTTGTATAGAAGGGACAGTAGGTGTAAAAGCCAGTGGAATTCTAACGTGGAAAACTGGAAAAAGTCTGGCAAAATCCAGTAAAGCTGGATGGACTTAACCCTAGGACTCCATGACCCCCCGCCTGAGTGAATAACCAACAAATTACACACATGTGCATCAGAAAAGTGGAGCGCCCCACTCAGGACCCTATAGGATCCAGGGAACTGTGGTCAGTGATGGCAGAAAGCAGTGAGCAGGGCAGACTACACGCTCCCCACCCCCACAGTAACGTGGGTGAGCGCAGACGGGATGCTGCGTCAGGGGGCCGGACACGCAAATACGGATGGTAGGCTCCATTTCCACCAACTCGAAGGACAGGCAAAACAAAACTATTCCAAAACGCATGAGGACAGATGAGCAGTGACCTCTTGGACGAAGACGGTGAGGCACCCCAGGAAGCACTGGGTGCTTAAATGTTCTATTGGGTTGTCGGAAAAGTCGTAACGTATTTTTTCTATTTTTTTCGTTGCAAAAAAGCACCATGACTTTTCCAACAACCCAATATATCCACCCTGGATGGTGGTTCTGTGGCTGGGTCCCCTTAGTGAACGCTTACAGGCTATGCATGAGCATCACGTGTTTTGCAGTATGTATACTACGCTTCTAAAGGAATTCCTGAAACACATCAGTAAGAAAGCTCAGGGCCGGCCGAGTGGCTCAGCTGGTTAAGAGCTTGCTCAAGAATGCGAGCTCTGAGCAAAAGGGTCGCCGGTTTGATTCCCGGTCCAAGCTGAGCTGCCGCTGAGCTACCAACAGGTGGCAGGATGGCTCAGCTAAAAAAAAAAAGGAAAAAGCTCAACAACTCCACCAAGAGGAGCAAAAGGCAGGGCAGCTCAGAGAAAGAAATGCTGTGGCTGCGGAACACGACAAGACGCTCAAATTCACTCCAGGCTGATGAAGGGGAGAGAGGGCCTGCTGGCTGCGGGCACCAGTGGCTGAGCTCTGTGGCACGGGGGCAAAAGCCACCGGGTCGCACGCTCACACCCTCTGACAGAGCTCCGTTCCTGAAAGCTTCCTACAAACACAGCCTCATGTACTCGACATGTTTACTTATACAGACACCTGGTGTGGTTTGCTTCAGTGA
Organism: Hipposideros armiger; assembly: GCF_001890085.2. Lineage (NCBI taxonomy): Eukaryota > Metazoa > Chordata > Mammalia > Chiroptera > Hipposideridae > Hipposideros > Hipposideros armiger. Next base: position 338,533 of record NW_017731712.1, read on the forward strand.
AAAACCACAGAGGGGGCTCCATCGAAGGCAGTGCCTGGTGAGATGCGGTGGGAGGGGGGCCCAGGAGGGACATGGAGACGGGGGAGGGAGCATGAGGTGTGCAGCACACGAACGAGCCAGTCCCCACAGAGGCACACATTTGGGGAACAGCTGTTCAGTGTCTGATGTTCAAATAAGTTAGAGCAACAGCCCACGCCAGGCTACCAGCAACCTCCCCACGCACACGCGCACACACATGCACACATGCTAGCACACGGTGGGTGGCCAGGCGGTGCAGAGGCCGCTCACTTTGGCTTTCCGCGGACTCAGTGCCGAGGTGCCCGGACCCACAGGGCCAAATTCCTTTCAGGCTGAGCAACATAACTACTGGGTCGTCGGAAAAGTCATGACACATTTTTGCAACGAAAAACATAGAAAAAATACGCCATGACTTTTCCGACAACCCAACAGTTCCCAGAAGCCATCAGACAACACACCTCCTGCTGGCCGGACCCCAGACCACTACTGGTGCCGAGGAGGCCTGAGCAGCGCTCACCTGGGAGGGGAACGTGTTCTTGTGGACTTTCTTGTAGATCAGAGCTGGGCAGATGAAGCAGATGAGGCTTCCCGTGGTGGCGCCCGTGAGGCCCAGGATCGTCTCCACTGGGAGCAAGAAGACACAGAGCAGGTAAGAGCCAAGGGGCACACGGGACGCAGATAGACCTCAGCTTCCGGCAAGCACGGCGGCCGAGCCAGCCCGCCGCAGGGTGCCCTGGCGCAGCTCGGAACGCTGGCCCGCTATGGAGGCACACCTCTGTGCCTGCGGGACTCTTAGGACTGCTCCATCTGACCCCACAGACTAGGACAGTGCAGGCCCGGGGCCGCTCCTTCCAGCTGCAGTGCCTGTTTCCTTGCTTAGCACGACTCCCTGTCGTGGGGGCCCCAGTGGGACAAAGAAATGTCTGCCTGTGGAGCCCAGCACCACACGAGCCCCAGCGACGCCGCTCTGACTCCCCCGAGGGAGTCTGGGCACCAGTGGGGCTTATCGACAGCCCATCTTCAATCACCCCAAACCAGGGGTCAGCTCCACACCACCCCCACTTGGGAGGTGAGTGACCCTGCAGGAATGTCCCAGGATATGTGTGGGAGCCAGGAGCCTGGCATGTGGGGGCCTCTGGGTTGTGACCTGGGGAGCACACGTGCTGGTAACAATAGACTGTCTGCTGAGAGCAGGACACCTGACAACAGAAACCTTGCTCAGAGCCATCACCTTTCCCCTTGGTGACGTGTCAACAAAATCAGGGGGTGACGGAAAGGAGGAGCTGCTTTACAAACCGCCAGTTCCACAAACCAGGCCACGTCCTCGCGTCACGGGCTCTGCCCCGAGCCCCAACACGTCACAGCAGAATTGGGGGTGGGGACGGGCCGTGCCGGCGGTAAGCGGCCATGGGGAGGCCCCTCCCACTTACCATTCGGGATCATGATTCCACCGACCATGGTTCCAAACACGACCGAGAGGGTGAGTGCTTTGAACCGCAGGGGCGGCATGTAGCCTCCAGCCGCAAAGGTCCCGTCTTTTTGCTTTGGGAAAGATACAAACAGAAAGGTCCTGAAACCACTGGGTTCCCCCACCTCACTCCTGCAAGCCGGCCTGTGCAGGGCCTGCCAGCACCCCAGGCAGATCTGCCCGGGAGGCCCCATCAGATGCTTGAGACTCAGCGACCTCAATGTGAACCTGAAACCTGAACCCTCAAGGTGCCAGGAAGGCACAGGCTGCTCCTCATCAGGCACAGACGCAAATTTTACAGCTTCGGTTTGAAATGTTGCTGGCAAGTCCTCGTGCTTTCCTTTCGGCGCAACGCCATGAGAGAGGTTTCTAGAGTGCCGGCTCCGTGTGACACCCCGCAGGCTCGGTGCTGCAGGACCCACACTCTCACACGCATGCGCCCGGCTCTGCCACCCTCTCTCCAGCAGCTGCCTGATGTGCAGGCAGGAATTACAGGACACGACGTGACATAACCAAACCCAAAGTCACTGAACCTCCGTGCCTCAGTTTCCTCATCTGTAAACATGGGGGTCAGGCTGTGGTGAGGACCAAATGAGCTGATAGCAGTGACACTTCTAGAACAATGCTGGGCACACGGGAGGGCTGACCGTGAAAACACCACTCAAGTGAGGCTTCAGGACCTTCCAGAACTAGAATTTCAAGCACCCAATTTCTAGAACAGACGCTTACACAGGTGGCTTTCTTAGGCAGACAGAGGGTACCGGAGCCAGAACCTCTGATCCACCTCAGGATGGTGAGTGCACAACCCAATGCAAAGGCAGTCAGGTCTGTCCCTCTCTGACCCAGGAAATCCTATGCCAGTTCACACAGGAAAGGCTCCAAAAAGAGAGAAAGGGGGGGAAGCCGTGTACATGAGGAGGTCATGAGAGAGGTACCCAAGAGGTCAAGGGTAAGAGGTCAGCAACAGCCGGAATATCCGACCAGGGGTGAAGGCGCAAGGGTGAAGCGGTGCTGTGGGTTTCTATGGAGACAAAGATGCCCTCCAGCCATCAACTGGAAAAGACCACAGAAGGAGAGCTGCAGGGCCTATGAGGACGCCAAGTGGACCCCACGAGGATGAAGTGACGTGACGTAACGCACGTGAGCTTATTTCCTGATTTAACATTGCCCCTAATGTCGCTGTTGATCTTTCAATTGGAAAATTATAAAAACGTGCTATGTACAGAGACACAGACACTGTTCAGATATGAAGCACATGTCTGCATCAAACAGTGAAAGATGGAAGCTAGCACCCCACAGGTGGCTGCTGGGCCAGACATCAGGAGGACCCTCCCCACCCCAGTCACAAGATGCCCGCCATCACCCCCCAAGGGACCAAGCACAAAATCACGCCTGGCTTGGCGTCCAGGTGCCTGAACAGCTAGTGGGGGTGAGGGGGCAAGCCAGAGAGGACAGCCAGCCACAGGGCCTGGCTCTGCCATGAGGTGCCGTCTCTGGTGGCAGAGCCCGTGGGCAGCTGCCCTGACGATGTGCTACACATGCAGACAGTGAGCCTGTCCAGCTGCTCCAGGCTTGGTGGCCCACATCCCGTCTGGCTGTTGGGACTCTCCCCTGGACTCTCTGGCACCACAAACTGGCCCTCCTCCCACCCCCACCGAGGCCCAACCACTTCAAGTGGAATTTGGACGGCCACCAGAAGTCCAGCTCATGCCACAGACCAGGCTCAAGGACCCTCAGGCCGGGGACACAAGACACGGCCACAGAGAAAAGGCTCAGGTCCGTGGGGTCCTGAGACGCCCCTGGGCACGAGCTATGACACGTGCTCCTTTTGTTGTCAACTCGGCAAGTCAGAGAGCCCGGATGTTTGACAACTTCTTATAAAGGACAAGGTCGCACCGTGTCTGAACACACGACAGTGCGTGAAACAGCCTCTTATGTCTCAGACGTCTTTTGCCAAATTGTTAAAATTTCCAGTTACACAAACAAGGATGACAGCGCCCTGACCCAGGGGCCCATCTGCTTACTGCCAATGAAGCCAGCACCTCCACGTTCCCACCCACTCCTCACGCCCTTGGACTTCCCGCGGCATCTCTGGGGAAGCAGCAGCGTGGCTAGGAAGCCACGGGGCAGGGACCACAGGGCCTGACCCCACGTCCCCCGTGTGAATCAGTGCCTATCTCTTCTGGCACGGTCTCTTTTCTCCAAAGCTGGTTTTAAAAAAAACCCCTACTAAAAGACTTCATTTTAATTGACGCTTCTTTGTGTTTAGCTAGGAAAGCTCACCTATACTGCCCAGGAAGGAACATCGCTCAGATGGGGGATGATCTTGTCCCCAGGGACACGTCCGCAGCCCAGGGAGCTCACCTGCTGCTCGAACAACAGCGTGTTCAGGGCCTGCCTGCAAGGCAGGATCATCATGGGGAAACCCACGGCCACCGACATCATGAAGCCTGCTTGGATCATCTGGGTCACCAGGTTGGATGGGAAGTGCGTCAGCACGTTGCCGGCGATTTTGTCAGTGAAGCTCACGTAGCCAAAGAACCCCACCTGCAGGGGATAGAGCGGACAGCGTGTGGTGGGCCTGCAGCCCTGCAAAGCAGACTCCCAGCTCGCAAACGTCCCCCTTGATGAGAAGGGCAAACACCTAAAGGGGAGGGGCCTACACGGCTTTTCATGAGAATGACAGGGAACCAAGAAAATGGAGCTCCTATGAGAAGAGGAGGGAGCCACAGTGCCCCGCAAACCCTACACGCAGAGGGCCTGGTCTTAATGGGGTTTGAAATCCAAACCAGGGCACCGTGGGGTGAACCGTGGTCCCGTGGATGGGGATGCCCTGTCGGCGGTGATCTGCTCGAACCAGTTGTAAACATGACAAGAGCTGAAACCGCGAAGTTCAGGATAAACAAGCCACAACGTTCACGTTTATAATTTTATGTGCAGTGTAATGAAACAGCAAACAAGGGTATCATGGAGACAGGGGAAGACAGCAGCCCCCGTGAGCTGTCACTCAGTTATGGGCTGAGGCTTCAGGTCAAGCCCCTCCCTACTGTTCTTACGTCTCGTGCACGTGCACGGACACAGCCCTTTCTGTAGCAGATTAGCTGACAGAGGCCCCGAGCAGCGCCATCTGGGAGCTCCTCCTGGGACAGGAGACATGGAGACCACCTAAGGCAGAAGCAGCTCACAGGGCAGCCCTGGACTGGAGCTGCGGAGCGGGTCTGCCCATGGCTACCGAGCTCTGGGGCGGGACAGGAGCAGAGGGCAGGCCTGCAGTGGAGTCAGAGCCAGTCCGTGCCAGGGACTGCAAGGAGCTGCAGGCGTCATGCTGGGCACTGCCATGGGTAACACCAGAGCGGAGGGGAGGGCGCCAAGTATCCTACCATGACATAGAAGGTGGTGACCACGTTGAGGGAGGAGGCGAATATGGAGCTCATGGTTTTCACGGACGGCTCGTCCAGGCTGTCGTAGGTGGGCAGAACCTGGCTGTGAATGCAAGCACCTGCACAAAGCCGATCCAGGAAAGACATGCCCTCCCGGCCGCCAGCTCCTAGGTCCCCAGCCAGAGTCCGGCACCTCCCTTCCCACCATGTAACTCAGAGCCGAGGCCAAGATTTCCCATCACGGGTGAAGGGTTCACGCTCAGAGCCTTCCCCAACGTGCTCCCTATAAACACTTGACACATGCTCCGGAGCGAAAGACCGTTTGTCCCACAGAAGCAGGAGCGTGGCCGCTCCAGGAGGGCTGGGCTGGGCTGGGGCAGGGCTGGGGCAGGGCTGCTGTGCTTGCAGGGGGAGCAGGAAGCGGTTCAGGGCACCGCTGTCAAGAGCCTGGAAATGTAAACAAACACGGGCCGGCCTGGACGCCCGCCCAGCTCTGCGCCTCAGTGCAGGCGCTCAGAGCCGCAGGGAAGAGACAGATGACGACAGAAGAGCGCCTTCTGTCCCCCGGCCCAGGCCAGCCGTGCAGAGCTGTGGGACAGGACGGATGTGTCCATGTGGGCTCTCTTGCAAGAGACAGAAAGGGGTGAAGAAGATGAAGAGGAGGTCTGGGTGCAGCCCCAGGAGGAAGGAGCTGCACTGGGGGTGTCCAGACAAGAAGGCAAGGGGTGACACTTTACACTGGGGTTGAAAGACGGAGAGGTGGTCCCAGCGGGCTCACAGACACGTCCCCAAGGCAGCCATGGCCAGCAGTCACAGTCACACTGCAGAGCCCGGCACAGGCTCCGAGGCACTGGGAGGTGGTGTGTCAGGACAGGAAATCATTGGCAATAAATGGACAAGCACAGTGGTCAGAGAAGCCAAACTCTAAAACTGCCTTTAAAAAGGGAAATAGAAACTAAGAGGACCCACTAACTTTACCACAAAGCAAGCAACCGACTGGTGAGGAGACCTGGCTGGCAGAAGCTGACGCCCATTACCCCACTCGTCACGCTGTCCCATCAGGCCACCCCGTGGGCAGGGGTTGCCAGGAGGCCACAGGCCCGTGCAGCCCAGGGAGATGGTAGAGGACCTGTGGGGTAACGGCACAGACGTCTCGCTGACCGGCCCCCTCAGGCTGGAGCAGGGTCCACACCAGGGAGCCCCAGCTTGGGAGCAGAGTCAGGCCCAGGACTGGGGCTCCCCTCCCCCAGCCCACATACTTGGGAAGCAGCCCCTGCCCAGGAGATGTGGGTACAGTGGGACGGGTGCTATGCATGGACAACTGTGGAAAGACCAAGGCGCCAGCCCCCCTCCAATTCTGCGCATGCCCCGGGGACCCCTGATGGCGGGAGCCTGAGACCCCCACGGCGGCCCACCTCAGCACCCCACAGAGCATTCGCAGGCCGCCACCTCGCTAAGCAGGCCCCTGAGTTAGACGCAGCTCCCTCCGTGCAGCCCCTGGACGCTATCCTGCCCCATCGCACAGACCCAGGCCCCTCAGTGCCCGGCACACCCGTGAGTCCTCAGGGCCACAGGCCTGGTGTTTCTGCACCACCATGGTCAGCACTGAGTGACCATGAAGGGAGACCAGAAAGGCCACGGAGCGATGGCAAAGCGGGGGCCTGGCCGTCCTTGCAACCAGGAGACCAGCCAGGCATGCAGAGGGGGGCCAGCTACCCCCAGCAGGGGCAGGCAGGTGCCCCCACCCGCCCGACACGCGCTCCGTGCAGATGCTGTGGGAAGGAAGTGCTGTCTCTGCCCTCGGACGGGGAGGTCTGCAAACGGGCAGTGCTGAGCTCCGAGGACCCCTCACCGCTGCTCACGGGGGCGGGGGGACACGGCACATGTATAGACAGACGCCCTCTGTGAGCCGCAGAATGACACGCGCTCACAACCCTTCCGAACCCTATGATCTGACCTAAGAACCAAATGCAACTACGTGGTCACCACCAAAACAGGCTGACCATGGATTCGTTTTTTCAAAAAGCAAACTCAAGACAAAAGGACAACTGGTTACCAGATCCCAGCGAGAGAATGAACAGCAAGAGTGGGGCACGTTCTATTGGAAACCAAGCTGCCCAGGGAGACTAGGTAAGGGGAAGGCAGTCTGGCCTCGCAGGGGTGTGAGCACAGCAGGACGAATGCGTTTCAGGTCATACTGGTTTACAAGTGGTGTGACCATACCCACCAGGGCACAGGGCGACGGGGGCCTGTCCTGCCAGCCCCTGCACACCTGCGGTCTTTCCCGCCTGCGACGACTTGATGCCCCTCTTGAGCGCATTACCGTCCCAGGCAGGCACGAGTCACTGGCTCGTGTCACTGGTGAGGAAGGCAGTGCCGCTGGGATGACAGAAACAGCCTGATCTGCACTCACAGAGCTCCGCATGCCAGGGAGAAGGCCCGCGTGCTCACACACGCACACACACGCCCCCAGAGCATCCCAGCAGCAGCCTGAAGCCGGTGTTTGTGCAACTTCCTCTTAAATATTCTCACACAGACAGCTAACTTCTGGCAAAATGCTCGGGACTGCAGATCAGATGGTTTGGGCTGTTCCGAGCTCCCCACAGCCAGCTCCTCTCGCTGGGGACTTGGCACACTGGGTGCTCTCACCAGCAATGCCAGCAACACATCTCGGGAATAAAGTCAATTTCTCTACATAAAATATACACAAACGCAGAGGGGGAGAAGGTCATGACTGAACAAGCCATGACTCTTCGGTGGCCTGCACTGTCCAATGAAAGAGAACGGGTGAAAGCCCCTTGCCCAGCATCAGACCCCCACCCCCCCCAACTCAACACAGTACCACTTCAGGGACCCCGGGAACAAGTGGTACTTACGACTGGCAGGCAAAGGACATGCCAAAGATGGGGATGCAGCGGAAGATGCCCTTCCAGCGGACGTAGCTGACCTGCTGCAGCCACTGTCCCCCGAAGAGGCCGTGATTGAGCGAGGACAGCACAATCTGTGTGGGGGAGGAAGAGGCACTCGGGGACCAGCAGGCAGGCACAGGCGGGCCCTGCCCAGCCCTGCGGTGGGAGGGAGGCAGGAGCGGCGTGCGGCGCGTCCCGCCCCACATCTCGCCTGCGTGCTGCCAGCTGGGGGCTGCGGGCCCTGCACCTTCCCAGGTCGTGTGCTCCGCGGGGCCACAAGCTGGCCCAGTGCTGCCACGAGGAGCACTTGTTGCAGAGCCTGCCTGGCCCTCGGGGACAGCCACCTGTGCAAGGGCCGCTTAGAGCAGACAGTAAGCAGTGAGGCCCACCCACTGTGTCCACCCCAGCTGCCTCAGGTGACAGTATGGTCCCCCCAAACTGGGTAGGACCTTCCCCGGCCCTGCACGGACATGTTTTAGAGACAAACCCACGAGGATGGGCTGTCTGGAGAGCAGTGGGTCACCGTCACAGGCTGGCAATCATGGCTCAAAGACACTGGGGACACCCCATCCCGTGCTCGGTCTTCTAAGGAAAATTGACTGCAGAGACCTCCAGGTTCCATTCCCCAGGAATGATCATTTCTGACCTTGCCCGTGAACAGGCAGACGGGGTCTCAGGTCCCAGGGGCTGCTGCTCGGCCTCCAAGCACTCAGTAGGAACTAAATATTCTGAGCACCAGCTGCACACTGGACCTACCATCTAATGGCTCAGAAACACCCACTAAGGAGACCACGTCCCCCGTGACCAAACGCGGACCCTGTGACTCCTGGCCACAGGCCCACCCACATGAAGCTCTTCCCCTCACCTTCACTTCCCAGGAAACGAGCTTCAGGCCCAGCCCTGCATGGAGTCTGCGTCCACCGGGGCTCGTGGGCACATTCTCACATCACCTCCCGGGCTCTCAGCTCCATTCTCGCCAGCCCCAGGCCAGCGAGGGCCGATACTCACCACGAACATGAACATGGTGTAGAAGAGCAGGGCCATGGCACTGAAGGACTGGATGGAGGCCATCATGTTGCGCTGCAGGCTCAGCGGGAGCACGATGCACAGGGACACCACGAAGAGCAGGAGCATGCGGAAGGTGCCGGTCACCTGGGGACAGAGCGCGGTGTTGGGCAGGCGCCACCCGGAAGTCCCCTGTGCTTCCAGCCCGAGGGCCCAGTCCTAGCCCCCAGGGCCACAGGGTGGATCTCAGTCGGCCCTCCTGCTCCCGCAGATCTGTGACTTTCAGGGGTGTCACACAAGTATCCTAAGACACCAGACCCTGAGAGGGTCCTTACCTGAAACCCAAACAGCCGAGCAAAGAAGGTGGACCCCAAGTCGCCGATGACAACATAGAAGGCAATGCAAGTCCCCAGCATCAGCCCGATCATGCTGCAAAGAAAGAAGTCACGGTTTCCATGGCGTGTCACAGGAGTTGGGCTCACCACGGTTGCAGCCGGGCCCTCAGCTGAGGACTGCGCGCGTGGTCCTGGGAGGGAACGCCAAGCCCGGTCCCCGCCAGACCACTGCTGGCACATGACGACTCAAAGGCCAAGCTGAATGGAGGATGGGATTCCACACGTTCGAGTTTACAGAACCTGGGTGTGCTCTGTGGAGCCCTCTCTTTTACTTGGAATGAATGCTGAGTAACACCAAACTCTCCTTTATGGGGTTTTATATTCTTCTCCTACTGGAGGTTCTGCAAGTTGTCTTAGGTGCTACAGAAAGTGCTCCATGAGTCAGACAAGTCACAGGACAACCGACGGCTGTCAGAAAAGACTGTTCCTCTGAGTTTAGTCCCGAATTTCAAAGCCTAAAAGGGTCCTCTCCCAGCAATTTTTCATCTCATAAAATTTTACTCCAAAGGGAGAAAAATATGACATTTCCAATTTAATTCTCTCTTTATGCAGCAGTGTTCAGGGGTGGGGTATGTAAGTGTCGGGACAGCACAGAAAGGGTGACCATGACTGAGGAGGGGCGGTTTTGCTGTGTTCCTGAGTTTTCCATTTTTACATTTTCCTTAGTAAGACTTAAACAAGGCTTCAACCTTGACACTAAACACTTTAAGGGTACAATAAACTGAACTTTCAAATATTTAGTAAGTAACACATCAAAAAGACATTATAAGCTATAAACCAATCCACATCTGAAAACGTATCATTCATTTTGTAACAATCGTCAAGTTTCTCTTCAGCCACAGGTGAGGGAGCACAGAGAATCGTGGAGCAAGGGGGCACCGCCTACCTGGTCTCCACCAGCATCTTCCCAGCTTTTCCGTAGGCGTGAAACGCTAGTGTAAAAGGAAAGAGTGAATGCTCAATCCAACAACGTGAGAAGCACATCAGTAAAAACATTTCTGAGAAAAGCTGTGAAGGGCAATTTAACAAAGAGCTGTTGGTCTGGAGTTTCACAGGCATAAGTAAGGGGAATATATTTTTATTTTGGTCCCGTGGTTTTTTTCCAGATCCACAATCGATAAATGGAAACCCCATAAAACAAGAGCAAAGCAAAGGAAGACAAGCTGGTTGGTTTTTTTTCACTCAGGAAAAAAGAGAAAAGAAAAGAAAAAAACATCCCTGCAAAGTAACCATTTCCTAGCACAGCAACCGGGAGGAGGCCCGCCTGGGGGAGGCCCGCCTGGAGTGAAGCTGCTGTGCCTGGGCCTGGGCAGGCTGGGGACAGGGCTGTGAGGTGCCCAGGAGGCCGGTCAGCCTCAGCCCCAGCCCAGTGCACCGTTTTCACAGCCCGCACCACAGGGCCTGGCTAAGGACATGTATGTTCACTCTGATTTTAGGAGAAAATTTAGACAATGCTTTCTAGTATGGCATTTTGGGATGGGGACCGTCGCTCTCGGCCCTGCCCCCTTTCAAGGTAGACAGTGAAGGAGCGTCACTGGTGACCAGCATGCCTCACACGCCGCACAGCAGAGAGGCGCCGCCTGTCCTTCCTTCCTGGCCACAGAATTACTTCGAGCTGACTCGGCAAGGCCCCTTCAAGACCTAACAGTGGCCCAGTACCCCTGCGTCCCCCTACAGTCCAGCGGGATGAGGGCAGAGGGATGTCCTGTCTCCCAGGAGCAACCAGAATTGGGTGTGTGTGACAGGATGGCCCCAGCTTCCAGCCCCGTGTTCCTCCCTCAACCAGGCCAGGGCCTTCTGGGGAGATTTGGAAAGCAGGATGCACATAGGCCAGTGGTGCAAATGAGTCCAAAAAGCATCTGTTGCTTTCAAATCACTTAGGAAGAGGCACGGCGTGGCCAACGGCAAGAAAGCATGGCATCAGCTCGGCTTCACCAGCAAAGGCTGAGGCGAGGGCTTCCGCTGCGGGTCCCCCACCTCCCAAGCTGTCTGACCTCTGGACAGAGACTCACATCTCAGGGGCACCTAACAAAGCCTGTTTCCATCACGGAGCACCCTGACCCTGGCACACATCCGTGCACAGGATGCTGATCAAGGTCCAGTGAGAACTTCAAAAACTGAGAGCTCCAGAGCAGGCAGCAGCCCGAGGCAGTGCTATCACCAAAAGGAAGCCTTCTGGTGACAACCATGAGACAGCACACCCCCGACACGACAAAAAACTGAGTGCCCTGAATGTGGACGCGGCAAGCTCCCAGCCATCTCATTCTGTTTCCTTCTCCAAAAGAAAGCTCAGCACCTAAGCATACTCCAATCGCTCAGGGCACCTGCCAGGGAGAGTTCCGGGCCACACCAGCATCGCAGACAGGGGAACCGAGGGGCTCTACAGAGTCAGAGGACCTAGTCAGAGGGTAGCGCTTCTTCACCCGGAAAGGCGCAACCGGTTCCCAGAATGACATCCTAAGGGGGCCGCCTCCAAGGTGTGGCCCATGCTGAGGGGAGCCTGGGGCTCCAGCCTCCCTGCTCTCCCCTTTTCCTTCACTGGGGCCAGCGCCCCTCACAGACACACACAAACAACACACCACTTCAGGTGTGAGTCCCTCAGCAGCCTCTAATCCTGAGTCTCACATACAAAGGCCTAGCAACCCCCTACCCGTTAGCCTCCTGCCTGGGGTGGCTCTGGGAGGGTGAGGGGCCCTGACCTGCCCTCCGGCCCCTCTAGGGTGGAACCACAGCACCAGACCAGCCCCCCGAGGCTGGGCGGCATCTGTGGGAAAGGACTTCTGAGCCAGCGCACCTGGGAGTGGACCGAATGCTCCGGGGTCAGGTCTTCCTCCCCACCAAGATGAGCACTCTGCAGCTAACTGGCCGGGCCATGTGGGGCCGAGGGGCCTGTGGTCTGAACAGTGCTCTGGCTGAGTGAGAGCTGGGGCTGGTGTCTCGGAAGGGGCTCTCCAGTCTTTCCTAGGGGAAGCTGGAAGCAGCTGTCCTGGGCCCCAAGACACTGGGTCAGCTTCTCCTGGACCACAGCCTGGCCTGCAGCTCCGAGGCTGCTGCGACGCAGAGCTGACTCTGAGCCCGCTTCGTTCGGTGCAGGACCCCAGCCTCACCCCCACCTCTACACCCACCGTCCAAAGCCTCCTGCTTGCCGACACCCAGCAGCAGCAGCAGAGATGGGGTGCACGCACCAAACCCTGCTGTTCAAGTTGGGGCGTGGCCTCAACCAGCCATTCCCAGAGCCAGGCCTTGGATAGTATTTGACTCCCACCGCCACCTGCACAGGGGACAATCAACATGTGTTGGATAAATGCAGGGTGGGAGGGTGTAAAGCCCCTGGGTGTGAGAAAGCTTGCTTTTACGGCCTTCATTTCCCTAGCCAAGCAGCTACGTGTGCAGGTCACACATCCCAGGGCAGGTGGGAGAGCTGCTGTGAACGGGCCTCTGCAGGCCCCACTCTGGCCCAGGAGTGTTGGCAGGCAGGCACAGGACTGATAGGCCAGACGCCGTTCCAGGAGCACTGCTGCTCACACCTGAGCGTCTGGCGGTGCCGCCATACCGTCAACAGCACAAGCTCTGGGGCACGGGGCACTGCAGGCACCTGACTCACTGGTACTTCTGTGCATCTTCTGAAAACAGGGTTAGAAAAGTCTACGTGGAGGTAGGGCACGCAGGGCGAGGGGACAGCAGGTGAAGACGAGAACGGAATTCACAGAAGTAGCCCAGAAGCACCAAACAAAATACCACAAACACAAACACCACCGAGAAAAACATCCTCCGGTGCTGTGATTCCCCACCGGGCAAAGTCCAGTCTGCAGCAGACGGCACACGCTGTGACTGCGCACTGACCACACCCTGTAACCACTGCCAGGGGCTAAGCAGTGTAGACAGGCTACTTGTTCAAGTCCTGCTTGCTGCTCCGGACACTTCTGCGCCATCCTGGCACTGTCCCCAGGTCTGCACGGAGGCCGTCGGTCATCTCCTTGCCCCCGCAGCTGCCTGACTCCCGAGGACCCAGCAGAGGCCACACACAAGGGCATCTGCTGATCCAGGCTGTCTATCCTGGCCTGTGGCACCTGGATACAGTGGGCTCTCCTCTTGGGGCACCCTCTCTGGCCACAGCACAAGCTCTCGGTGGCATCTCTTGCACAAGAGAATGGGAGGGCAGGGGACACGCCGTAGCAGCAGCAGGAGCCAGCCCAGAGCTGCTGACCCCCGGGGTAGGGAGAGGCTCGGCTCTTCCTGCCTGGGGCTGCTTTCCAAGTACTGGCTCCCTCCATTTCTGGGAGAGAAGGCCAAGACCAAGCCAGGACAAGAGGCCGCTGATGCTCAGACTGGGCCCAGGGAACTCTGTGGAAGCCATCTTGTTTGGCCCCAAAGATACAACGGAAGACCACTGGTGGTTTCAAACCTTTTTGCTTCTAGCAAAAAGCTGCGGTCACCCCCACCACTGAGAGGTGGGAGCCCCAGGCAGCCACGTAAAAGGTGTCCACAGGCAGCTTTCTTTCAGTCTTCTTCTACAGCTAACCAAGCCGGTTTGCCTTCTCAGGGACTTTCTAAGAATACCAGACGGGCAGCTGTTGAAACCCAGGGCCTCCCCAGTCCAGGGCCACCTGCCCTCTTTCAGGAACAGCCACGCATTTCCTGGGGCGCTGGCCACAGGAACTCCACTGTACAGAGACCCCCAGTGGGGAAAAAAGGGTCACCCCAAAGGACCAGCCGTACAGATGGAGGAAGGGGCCGCCCTGGCACACACTGCGTCCCACGCTAAATGAGGTCTCACCATGGGTCAAGTTTAGCCAGTAAATTTCACTTCCTCGGGTGACTCCAACAACAACAAAAGTCTGACAGCGCCATTCTCATCACAGAGGCAGAAGGAGGCGCCCTTCAGTCCTGAGGTCAGAACAAACGCTAGTATCTCGGTGCCGGTACAAAGCGGGCAGACTGGAAGGAACTGGAGGCCGTGCTGCCAAAAGCCCACACGTGGGTCTTGCAGATGCCTTTGTTTTGTTTGGCCCCTGGAACTCTGCACACCATGTCCCCTAGCTGTGACAGCTGTGAGCTGAGGGCCAGGGAAGGCCTCCTCGGGAGGACCCAGTGTCCAGGCCACACACTGGCTGGGGAATCAAGTGCTTTCATCCAGAAGCCAGGGATTTTCCCCAGACGTGCTCACGGCCGGCTCCTGAGACGCGTGTATTGCTATTTCAACACCCACACCAAATTTCCCAAGGACAAAACGCAGGGCCGCAGGTTCCACAGAACGAATGTGGCCTCCACAGGGCAGCAGGAAAGTGAGGGCCTGGCCCCAGAGCTGAGCTGCCAGCAATATTCCAAACTGAAAGGAAACAAAGTGCAACCTTCTCCCCCTCAGCCGGAATCAAAGGAAGAAAGAAAACTGAAGGGAATAAAACTGCAACGAGTAGCATCAGGGAACACAGAGCACCGGGCAGACAGGTGCCGCGATCCTGGCTACAAGCCTGGCCAGCGACAGTGTCTTCCTGACATTAGGAGTGGGGCAGGCAGAGCAAGGCCCTGTCGGGAAGCTCTGAGGAGGAACAGACAACAAGCAAGTCTGCAGAGGGCTGGGGGGCTGCTGGTTCTGCCTGAACCTGGAGGGAGACTCCTGGGTGTATCTGCTTAAAGGAGAACAAGGGGGGAGGGAGGCTTCGCCTCAGACCCTGCTTATCACCTCAACTTTGAAGCATGTGACTATAGTAACAGTTTTTAAGAGTTGCACTAAATTTTAAAATAAAATAAAAAAGAACTGCTGTTCAAGGAGCTCTGCAAAAATACAGTGGAAGAAAAGTGAATCAATAGAGGAATAAGGCCTCCACCCCCGGCCCAGAGCGCTGTGCTTCTTAGGGAGGTGTTCAGGGGGTCCTGCTGCCAGTCCGAGAGCCGGCGTCTCACCCAGGCCGGCGTAGGTCCTCCGTTTGCTCAGGCTGGCGGATTTCACCAAGAACATGCAGGATTGGTGCGTCATCCAAGAGCAGAAAGCCAAGAGCAGGGCCCCCAGGACGATGCCACACTGGAGGGTAAAAGAAAAACAAACACTGATGAGGTAAAACTGCCCTGCCGTCAGTACCTCACACTGACCAGAGTGTCCGTGGTTTCCAAAACCTCCCACTTCCCCTGCCCCAGCACTGACAGGCACCATTTCTCTGGATGGCGGCCACACACTCTGTCCAGGGACCAAAGATCTGTGCGTGACCCTGAAAGAACACCAGGTTCCGTTTCCTTCCTGGCGGCTCCGAGAGTCTTAATGAAAAGCTAGGTGATGTCCCCCCATTTCTCTGCACACCCCGAAAGAGTACCAACTTCTACTACTTGGATCAACAACTACGAGTGGTAAACATATTCTGGAAGGAAAAGATTAACAATGACATTTACACCTTTCTTCTAAGTTAAACAGACACTTACCATCTGACCCAGCAATTGCACTCTAGGTATTTACCCAAGAGAAATGAAAACATGTGTTCATGCAAAAACCTGAATGCCAATGTTTATAGCAGGTTTATCTGTAATCCAAAAACCGAAGAAACAACCCAAATGTCCTACTAGCATCTACTAGAACTGAACGTACACAAACCCTACGATACAGCTCTTTACCCGGAGGGAAATACCCCACAGAAATGCAGACACGGAGTGAGAGCCCACGCACGTGTGCTCACAGCGCCCCAGGGAGGAAATGCCAAATGTGCCCCGCAGAGGCAAAAGAATAAATAAATTGTGCTACATCCACACACTGGAATACTAGCCAGACATTAAAACGAACATACAGTATGATTCAATTCCCATGAAGTTACAATAAAAAACAGGCAACACTGATCTCCGGTGCGGGCAGTACACAGGTGGACCCTTCAG